>NC_046971.1:14950544-15313044 GCF_009769545.1 Cyclopterus lumpus | reverse complement strand
AAGTCCAGCTCTGATTGAGTTTCTGGAGAAGTGCAGTGGCAGCAGAAGCTTCACCAAGCTGGACAAATCAAACCAAGTAAGAAATATGTTTCATTTGATTTCATTTAATTTGCATGTTTACGAATTGTGTCTATTGGCTCTTTATTTGGCAATGTTCAGTGCTAGTAGTTACAAACAAATACATTCCCACAAATCGAAATACACTTGTAAAGTACTTCGAATCCACAATACCTGTCTAAGATTTACCAAATGTGTTGATGTTCACAGACACGTGCCAGATAATCATACCTACAAACATGCATACATAGATTTATATACCCGATTATTGACCAATGTTTTTTCAGCAGAAGAAAATGACGAAAGGCGGAACACTTTCTTTCGTTCTGCCCGCTCGCCCGCACGGACTTTTTACGATGAAACGCATGAGAGGGACGCACGCTGGAGCAACTTCCGACGACACAATATCAACATTGACAATATAAGCGGAGTCTTATGTGTTTACTGTTGAACTGTAGAGATAACCATGGAGGTACTTGGAGGGGAGTTTTGTGACATGACTCCTCAGGAGCTGGCGGCTCCTGTCAACACGATAGCGGTGAGTCACGAGGACGTAAAGACCGAAAGTTTCACACCACGAGCGGAGAAGCGAGCGTTAGCACGGTGGCTATCAGACAGCCACAACTTAACCGACAGCTGGTGGAATGTTGCATGAACCTAAACCTCCGCTGTAGTTACACTTAGTCACATGTTGTCACTGTCAGTTGGCAAATTGAAGATATTTTTGATCACGGTTGCTGTACAACAAAGCACCTCTGGCCAGACCCTCTGTGGACTCATTTTCATTTTCACTCTACACATTCACATTTATGTTGATTTACACTTCATATACACTACACATACTTTGCACACTCTGTTTAAACTTAAATGAATGTCCTTAAATACACACTGCACAGTTATTCGTATTATATTGTGTGTGTGTATATATATATATATATATATATATATATATATATATATATATATATATATATATATATATATAATCTGTCTGTCTGTCATCCCTGTTCTTATATTTATTTTATTTTATTTTGTGTGTTTAGTTTATTTAGTCCATTCCATTTGGTGTCTGTTAAGTGTTGGGCGCTACTATGACAACACATTTCCCCTTGGGGATTAATAAAGTATATATCTATCTATCTATATAAGGGGGTTCAAGCACGTTGCACTCACTGCTGGTTGATGACAAGGGTCCAGTAAAACGTGATGTGTTGTTTTATGTCTTTTATTTATTTGTTACAGGAAAAATGGAAACTGTTACCAGCCTTTCTAAAGGTAACATGCCAACTTTCATCCATCCGCTGTGTACCCCAAATATCCCATATTGAATTGTATCCTACGTGTAGTCTATAAATCCTAGATCATGATATATGATGTAGCCTCATTTTATTTTGTGTGAAAAATAGTACATTTTCATAGAATAGAGTCGTCTGTCTTTCGTCTAGCAAATTAAATGCTTCACCTTAATGCAGAAATTACACTAAAATCATGGATTTACAACCTGGCCAACAATAGCCTCACACACTCAGAAATATTAAAGGGATAGATGCTAATAATTGAAGGCACTTGGTTTTCTGTTGATCAACTAATCAGACTAATTGTTTCAGCACTACATGCATCACAAACTGTATTTATTTCACTATGGGCATTTTTAAGGTTCCCTGTCATTTTTTTTGTTCAATTCGTTTTCCAGGTGAAAGGACTGGTGAAGCAGCACATCGACTCGTTTAACTATTTTATCAACGTTGAGGTAAAACACAACTCTAACTTGAATGTGTGTACAGCTGTATCTTTATGTAAATATATTCACTTTGTTTATGTTTGATTTTCCAGATAAAGAAAATAATGAAAGCCAACGAGAAGATCACAAGTGATGCTGATCCAATGTGGTACCTCAAGTAAGTCACGTGAACATCTTCGTTTGGGTAAACCGACAGTAATCTAACACTACATACATACACAAAGCAGCTTTTGTTGAGAATATTGAATGGTTGCTTTAATATTTATAAATGTTTTACTTGCAGATACCTCAATATCTACGTTGGCATGCCTGATGTTGAAGAAAGCTTCAATGTAACCAGACCAGTATCTCCTCATGAAGTGAGCTTAGTTTGTTGTGTAGTATTAAGAACATATTATGATCCTTTGTTGACAGAAAAGTGCCGCTGCAGTTCAACAACTTAGTTAGTTTTGGGATAATTATCTGTCAATTTGCCCATTGACGGATAATAAATGGTCAACAATTTTCAGAATTTCAAAAATCCCAGCTTCTCAAATGTGAGAATTTTCGCTGTTTTAGTTCATTAATTATTAACATTTCTGTATTTGAACATTTAAACAGACAAACAAGTAATGCGATTAAAAATATTTGGGTTCTAGAAACTTAAAGCACATTTTTCACTGTTTTGATATTTCATGTATTCTGTGATTAATCAATTATTTAAAATCCCGTATAGGGATATTTGGTAATTATGCAAAAATACATTAAACTATGATGGCCTCAAATGTCAGAACATTTCACTCATTGTTCCTGTTGTTTTTACAGTGTCGTCTCAGAGACATGACCTATTCAGCGCCCATCACAGTGGACATAGAGTACACTCGTGGCAGCCAGAGAATCATCCGCAATGCACTGCCCATCGGAAGGTATCATAGTGTCATCAGTCTGGTTACAACATCTTTTACTCATCGTTAATTATGGTTCCTTTAATTCATCTTAAATGTATACTTCCACTTTATGACAATTGGTATATCAATTACTCACCCTGTGTTACCTTGAATTCTTAAGTTTTTCTCGCATGCCTTCACAGTGAACAAAGAATAAGAAAAACAGAGAAAAGTCTCGTTAGTGCGAAGAGAGCACCTGCAGAGGATGTGTTTTAAATAGTAGGGCTGTATGCATGGAAATGCATGTGTTTGGGAAGTAGTGAGAATACAACTAGATAAATATGACTTGGATTATACTGCATGTGTTGTTTGAAAAACAATGTTTTTGGATATGTTTGCTGTTGTTGAACACAGCCCCCATTTACTTCAATACATCAATACTTATCTTGTTTTCTCTATTCTTCGTTCCACGTCGGTTTCTTTAAGGTAACACAGGGTGAGTCATTTATATATAAATGGTAGTTTGAGTTAGATGATTTTAAACTGTTATTTTTCACAGTTTTAGTTTTTGTCCGCAATGGATACAAATAATCTACAAACATATAAAGTATACGATAATAATATATAAAGTACTAGTGTAATGTCATTCATAGGTTCTTGGTATTAATATATTTAATGCTGCTTTTCTCAGGATGCCAATCATGCTGCGAAGCTCCAACTGTGTTCTCACAGGAAAGACGCCCATGGAGGTTTCTAAGCTCAATGAATGTCCTCTGGATCCAGGTACACAAAGGATGACGCAGAACAAGAGCAATAACACATCCTCACAATTATCAATACAGTTTTATTTTTGTATTTGTGATTTATATGCTCCATGTGGTATTTCTTTACAGGGGGTTATTTCATTGTAAAAGGTCAAGAGAAAGTCATTCTGATCCAGGAACAGCTGTCAAAGAATCGAATCATTGTGGAGCAGGACAGGAAGGGTGCAGTTGGAGCCTCGGTTACCAGGTAACAACTTCTCCCCACATCATCCATTCAGTTCAGTGACAGAGTAAAAAAAGGCATTGCCATTAATAATACTAGCACAGATTGCAGGCAAAACCTCAACAGACAAAAAGTCAACAGACCATATATGTCTCAAATATCAAATGTGGTCATTCATTTTTGCCCTTTGCACCATTTGCATTCCAAATAATCTACATCCAAAAAGTCTCTGTAAATGTTAACAGAACTCAAAGTAGGTGTTGTTACAGTCTAAAAGGCATATTGTGTGAGTTGTGTGTAGATTTACCTTCAAGAAATAAATTGTTATGCTTAAAGTTTAACTTTTACCAATATTAAATTGTGTTATATTTTCATTTATCATCACAAAGTAGCCATGTTATTCTGAGCTGCAGCGATGGAAAAGAGTGTAAAAGCATCAACACTGTCAGGAGCAAGGAACATGCATCTCTCTGCCATTATGTATTTAGTGTCATAAACTCTCCCTCAGTTTGTTGAAGGCTAAATGGAAAGTTACACAAAGATGATTCAGACTTCTTGAAATAGTTCTGTATTACTTGTCTGCTTTAATTTGTCCAGCGATCGATTAGGTCGGCTGTTGGCAGGTTTTGATCTAATTCTTTGAGGTTTACAGCCTAGTGATCTACTCCTGATAAAACTGAGCTGGCTTTGTGATCCAGGAAAACTTGAGTTAAGTCCAACTTTTCTTGTCAACAAACAAGTGTCTCAGATGCAGTGCTTCAAACCCATTGTGTGTATCTTTGAGGTCTAACAAACTTGTTTATTGTAATTTTCCCTTGGAAAGACAGTTTTATTTTTTTGGGTAATGGCAAATGTTTGGTAAGTATGAGTGTCAGAAACCCCCACATGTGTACAATAAACAAAGCAGGGATCCACTCATAAGACTACTCCATAACATCTTTTAATATCTGAAATGGTTACTTTGTTACAGTTACAAGAAAGATGGATATACATATTATGTTACGTTTGTTTCCATGTCTTATGTTATTGTGAATTATTTTGCTTGCTTTGTCAAACCTTCTGGTTCTTCATCTGCTTTGATTTAATTAAAAAGAAATTGTCTTCTATTTCAGCTCCACTCATGAGAAGAAAAGCAGAACTAATATGATTGTCAAACAAGGCAGATTCTACCTGAAACACAACACGCTGTCAGAGGACGCCCCCATTGCCATAATCTTCAAGGTGAAAGAGTTGATTATTAAAATGACACCGCAAAGTGATACAACACCTCCATTAGGGGGTGCTACAAGACAGCTAGATTAGTGTTTTTTACTGATGTTGTTGCTTGAGGCAAACACTTCAGTTTTTTTCCAAAGAACCTTTATCAGATGAAATTACTTTTTATGGTTCGCTCTGTTTTACTGCAGCCTCCTGAATTATCTGCAATAGATGATTTCACACCACATAAACAATGCACATTGCATTTTTGTGAAGTTTTGCTGCAGGTTAGTGTGCAGTTAGACGTCAGTAGTTTCAGTAATTCTTCATCGATTTAATTGTCATGCGTCGCCCTTTTCTCTCAATGAAAATGTCAGTTAGCCAGCTGGCAATCATTAACTCCTTTCCCCACTGAGGACAAATCTCCTCAAACATGTCAACTTGTGAGCGTCGAGTGTTTGGACCTGAAGTCATTATCCGCAGGACATCATTTGCATGCTTGCTCTGTTTGCAGTGCTTTTGTAGATCCTGGGTGACTTCTTCCCCGTCCCTCAACCTTCGTTAAAGTACAGACGGATCAGTTCCCACAGATTTACATTTCCATAAACAAATGTCCGACAACCTTATGACTTCCAGTCCACGCCTCCCTCCGTGTACACACACTGCTCCTCCTTATGCCTCCTGGCTCACCTCTTGTTCCAGTTACTAGTTGCAATCTACTTTGTGTACTTTTCGTCTAATTTCTCATGTGTTTATATAGTTACATGAATGATGTGTTTTATTAGTCCACACTTGTTCCTCTAATCTCACTTCCCGTCACACACTCTTTGCTGGTCCTTCACACAGGGTATGGGCGTAGAGAGTGACCAGGAGATAGTGCAGATGATCGGTACGGAGGAGCATGTCATGGCCAGCTTTGCCCCGAGCCTGGAGGAGTGTCAGAAGGCCCAGATCTTCACACAGACTCAGGTACCTCAGTGCTCTATGCATGGTTGAAATAACTATCATAACATTTGAGGAATACTCCACTGATTTTAAACTTAATAGTCAATTTACTAGTTAAAGGGGATCCTTCTTAGTCTTCAATTGTCTTTTTTATTTAGATTTACAAAGCTAACAAAACATACAAGAATTAATTGAGCATTGTTTAAACAACAAACATGAGCAAATTATTAAATTAAAACAGCTAATTATAATAGACAATAATACATAAATAAGGAACTACATATAAATAAAAAAGAGAGGCCACTAAGTACAACAAATAAAGTTAGTTGGGAGAACATGATTAAATATGTGCATGTCTGTCTCATGTACAAAACGATACATGGCTTGACCTCTCCTCCGCTCAAACAATTTGTCATCACACAAACGGGATATCGGCTCACAAGGTGTGCAGCAAGAGGGGATTGTATTGTCCCACAAAGTGCTTTCAGTCAGTCTGCTGTTTCTGTACAAGCTGCAATAGACTGGAACTCCATTCCAGGGACCAGAGAACTAGAAACATACAATTCATTTAAAGCTCAATTAAAGAAATGGTTAGTTAGTACCCAGCTCTGTCAGCACTAGAACGTAACTGCTCCTTACTGTCCTCAATCTGTCTGTGTTGAACTTTCTGTCTGTCAGGTCTGTCTGTCTGTTGTTGACTGTCTGTCTGTTGTCAGGTCTCTGTATGTCTTGACTTTGCTGGTCGATCATCTACCTGCATGTATGTCTTTTGTTGTTGTTGTTTAGCTGTGTCTGACTGATTTATATATTTCATTTACCCTGCATGCTTTTATGTTCTGTACCTCTGACATGGATGTTTTTATTCTGTCCATTTTAACATAGTTCTCCCTTATTTTATTTGCTTTGTGTGTTTTGAATTTGTGTGTTGCATATCTTGTTAGTACTTGACAATGTCTAAGAGTCTCCTGAATGAGGATACTCATTCTCACTATTAATTGTTTGTGCACCCATTTGAAAAGCGTAAATATTGTATAAACCTTGTATCTGTAATCTTATGTTTTGAGGTTTGTTTTGTGACATCTACCTCTCGGGACTACAGATGAAAAATAGCCTCTTGGCTATCATTTACAGATATGTTTTTATTAATGTGCACTGTTCCTTATCAAATAAACCAAAGTAAATACAAGTGCATGATTTAAAAAAAAATTGAGTAGAGCCAGAACTTTTAAGTTTACCTTAATTATACTCTGTTCACTAGAGAAAAACAACCGGATGGGCAACACACTGTGGATGTGGTGTTTGAGGGCCATTTACCAGGCAGGATGGTCAAGTAAATAGATGTAGATTGTTGCATTATGGGAAATGTAGGATCCAGCTGTTAGCCTCTAATTGTGTTCACACTACAAGCAACAAAACGAGTGTGGCGAGCTACTTTGTCGGTGAGCACTTGAGTGTTGCTCAAGTGCTCTTTAATGTAGTTAAACAGCACTGGGAACGGGCTAAAGGCATTTCTGGACATGGAACAGAACAAGCTTTAACAAAACGTGATTGGTTGAAGCTTCACCGCGCTGTTGACAAAAAGCTAAGACTCAGCTTTGATTTGTAGCCCCTCACGCAGCAATAAGTGTCGGGCGTCAGTTTGTAGCTTCATGTCAATGGCTTCCATTAAAAATGACTTATAGCCAGTTTAGTCGCTCTAGTAAAGTGTGAACGCAGCATACAGCTTACTAATTGAAGTCTCTGTTGGTTGCCTGGCAATCTCACAGGGACAGCAAGTCTCGGGAAGTCACATTACCGCCGTTAAATCCACTTGTTCTCACTCTTTGGTTTTTGTATTAATCTATAAACCAGATGTAGTACGTTAATTAGTGAGCTTCAGATGTGTTGGTAGGCAGAATGTTACCTTTGAACAGAGCCGGGTTAGCTGTCCCCCGCTCCCCCAGTCTTTGTGCTAAGCTAAGCTAACCGCCTTCATATTCAGCCTCATAACAATGGTCATCTCATCATCTGACTCAGCATACAAGTTAATTAGCATATTTCTGAAAATGTCAAAATATTGAGGATAATAAAGTACATATGACTCAATGGATTGAACGGACATTGGAAAGCAATAACTCTCCCTCTGTTACATGGGACTAGCTCAGCTAGTGAGATTTGTGTGTAAAACAAGCATATTTTGCTGGGTTTTTACATGCTCAGTATAATTAATTTGCACAACAGAATGGAGAGAATGATAACATCATTACAGTATGATTAAGCTGGAAGTCAATAAGCGGCGTTATTGAATTATCAGCTAGCCTTAATATGCCCATTAAGTCCATCTGAGGATGTTGTTGTTGTTGATACACAAACGAGAGTCTCCTGTCTGCTGACAGAAGGTATTTTCTTTGTGTCTCTGTGATCAGATGATGAAGGTTTTGTCTTGCCAGCCAGTCAAGTAATGCATTGGGTGGTTTATTCAGGAGGCCCGCGTGTTCTTTGACACCTACAGATGAATGCGATCACCCAATTTGTTTTTCATAAAGATTATGTTGTTAGAGGAACCACTGATGCATTGATGAGACCATATTTGCTTCCTAGCAACCAGTCTCCGCAGCTCTCATGTTCCTCTGTCTGCCAGCCTCCATGATGTCTTTTCATGGTATTCATTGGATCATTGTAATGTGCACAATGAGGCCTAAATCTATATAATTAAAGGCAGATAAGGCTTAAAAACATTGTTATCAGATTATGATAAGTAATCTGCTTAAACTATATTTGCCTGTCATCTTTTTTCTAGTGATGTATAATTATAAATCAGATTTGAAGATTTTCATCAATAAATATGAATATATAAAAATTATAATATGGATGTAGGTATAATAATAGGTGTGTATATATATGTGTGTTCTTCTCTCTGTATGTATGTATGTATGTGTGTGTATTCTTTATTTCTCTGAATTGGAGGATAACTTCTACAGTCAACATCAAGGTATTTCTGTGTATGTACTATATGTATAGAGAGCAAAATGTATCTAATGCATTGCGGATGCCAGGGTGGGTGGTCTTGCAAGAAGTCTTCAGCTTCATTATCCTCTGACCTTTTCTATAGTGTGTGTGTGTGTGTGTGTGTGTGTGTGTGTTTTAATTGATTTTTTTAATTTGTTATCATTTGGATGGGAGGGCAGGTGTGTGGGTTTTGCAAATGTTAAACATTTGAGATAAAACTACATCAGCACTCAGCTCTTCCTGACCTCGGCTGCTCTGTGTTTCAGGCTCTCAGGTACCTGGGGAATAAAGTGCGGCGACAGCGCATGTGGGGAGGCCCCAAGAAGACCAAGATGGAGGAGGCCAGAGAGCTTTTGGCGTCTCTTATCCTCACGCATGTGCCTGTATGTTAGTTAACGCACAGAACAAGAGTCACACAGTATAATCAGTATATACCACAAAGTGTAATCATTGTGCATTTTGTCTGCAGGTCAAAGAGTTTAACTTTCGGGCAAAGTGTATTTACCTGGCTGTGATGGTTCGTAGGGTGATATTGGCTCAAGGGGCCAACAAAGTGGACGACAGAGATTACTATGGCAACAAACGCCTCGAGTTGGCTGGACAGGTAAGCCTCTATGCTCCATCTGCTCATTTACTGTTGGTGTAATGCCATATTTAATCCACCATTCACTCAGTCAGCCAGTCTTATATTTTTCACATTGCATGACAAAGACATGCAGTTCCATTTAGTTCATTTTATTTGTTAATTTGTCAAAGAATCAACAGGAAATCAGTTCTGACATTAAAAGGCACCCTGTTGAACTGGGTGTTTTCACTGAAAGGTGTTTTCTACCTTTTCTTTACTCACTAGAAAACAAAACGGGCTTGATACTAATTAATAATAAATGCGTGGAAAAGAACAAATATCCCACGCATACTTTAGTGCGAATGGGCCATAGCACTGGACCAGAGGACAGTGGCTGCTCCAGCCCTGATCTCTCACCTGCATCTTTGTTCCTGCCTCCTTCTTTTAATAAGACTCATTATTTCTATTCCGCTTTGTTTTTCCCCGTTTTGTTTTCAACCCCCCCGCCCTCCCTTTATTTCAGCCTGGCTTTGTCAGGAGAGAGATATGCCGTGGCACCAAAATCCAGAGGCTGTGGAAGCATGGGGATTTTTCAGCACCATGACAATAGAATTGCTGCCTTGACTGGAGCGATTGAGCTAATCCGCAGGCCCGGCTCTGATAATGTAATTACTGCTGTCTTAAGGCCTTTAATTTCCCCCCCAACCTGCTCTGTATAAGGAGCAGGAGATGGAGGAGGGGGGGCACAGACCCCTCTTTCAATAGGGGGCTTACACACTAACAACGCCAGCAATCTCTCCTCACTCTCCAATTATGGTTCCCTGACATTCAACTAATTGGCCTGGCTGCCACGGAAGCTTAATTTCTTTATTAATTTTAAGCAGCTCTGCCTGTTTGTTTTTGATGTATGCTAATGCACAGGGTGGGTGGGGGTTGTGAGAGAGGTTGCCTCCTGTAGGCCTGGCGGAGGAGGACAGGGACCTGGGACGGAGGCCAGGTCAGGCTTATCAGTGAGCCGGCACACCTGGTTATTAAATCTGACTGTAAACACACCTCAGTTCTGATTAAAGGAACATATGTGAGGTGCCAGTAGATCTGAGAGTCTCATGATGAAGGTACAATGACAACTCTCTGAAGCGACTGTTCTTACTCAACATCCTGGCTGACAAGTGAATAATATCAATCAAAAACATTCTTACTGATGATTGTGTCTCTCTGTCTCAGCTCTTGTCTCTGCTGTTTGAAGATCTGTTTAAGAAGTTCAACTCTGAGCTGAAGAAAATCGCTGACCAGATCATCCCCAAGCAGAGAGCTGCTCAGTTTGATGTGGTGAAGCACATGCGGCAGGATCAGATCACCAACGGCATGGTCAATGCCATTTCCACTGTGAGTGTGCGCCAGTCAGAGACCATGAAAAGTGGAAAGGAAGCACCTCACCCCCTGACGAACCAGATTTAAAACCTTATGCCAACAAACAACAACAAGCAGAGGCGCTGTCTGCTCTGTCTCTATGAACACTCAATGCTCAGACTACTAAAATCCATAACTTTTTATTATTATATTTTACTTTAATGTCTTCTTCAGAACTAACATGTTGTACATTGAGTGCAGTTTAAAATATATATATATAGATTCACCAAATAAGCAAAACTTTTTGAACATTGATTTTCTTGAAATTACTGTCATGAGCTACTCTTAGATAAAGAATGACATCGTAACTTTAGTAGCAGGTAGAAGTAAAGCAACAAGATAGTTAAAATAATTACCAAGTTACTCCAACACTACCTGTGGAGGAGGGAATGCAAACAAATAATTATGTTATGTATCTGTTTATGTTTTGTTTTTCAATACACAATGTATACAGATAATTGATTTATATATATTTTCCATAGTCCATAGAGCTAAAATCCAGTTGTCAGAAAAATAAACTTAGTATGTCAAAATGTAAACGGGCATCATCAGAGCTGAGGCCGCACACCTCTACACAAAGCAGATAACGTGTCATTGCATGAATTTTATTTATGGCACAGCAGTGCATGGTCACAACAACACGGCGCAATCACAGCAGCGGGATGTTAACAGGTGAAGATCTTTAAAGCCGGTTGTAATGTAAACGTGCGTGCTGTACCCCTCCAATTGAAAAGCTGTAAAAGCACCAGAATACTTGTTGTAAGTGGAATTAATATAATAATCGTAAATCTTTGAATAAATTTTTTTGTTCATTAAAAATGTATTAATAGGCAGGTTAATTAATAATAGAGAATGTTCTGTCCACAGGGCAACTGGTCTCTGAAGAGATTCAAGATGGACCGACAGGGTGTCACACAGGTCTTGTCTCGTCTCTCTTTTATTTCGGCCCTTGGTATGATGACGAGGATCTCCTCCCAGTTTGAGAAGACCAGGAAGGTCAGCGGGCCGCGCTCCCTGCAGCCGTCCCAGTGGGGCATGTTGTGTCCGTCTGACACACCTGAGGGAGAGGTGAGTGAGCTGCATGCTGAACAGCTGCTAAATGCTGAAATCAGAGATTGTATGGAACAAGCAGAGCTGAAGTGAACAACAAGGTACTGTGTTACAGCTCTTGTTGTGCAGAACAGCCTTTTGCAAACATCATTAATTGTCCACCAAATATTGTTATGGAGCCATTTGGTGTGGTCTTCACAAAGATTCAGTATTGTTGTTTTGTATGTAACATGTATTGTGCGTAACGTGAATTGGGCCTGGCCCATAATTCAATATGTTAATTGATGATGAAATCATGTGATTATATATCGAGATATTGTGCTACACAATTACGTTGTCTTAATTGAAAATAACAAGCACATACTAACTAAAATGTCTAAGAAAATCAGATTTCTTTGCATTTAATAAGAACATTTTTAATTTATCAAGTAAGAGTAGACAAAACAAGTGGTTTTCATAGGCTTTAATTTATGGAATTACTGGAAAACTATCTAGTGATGGAAAATGTTTTTCAATATTGCCCATCCCTAGTGTAAATACAAAGAAACGAAACCTATATAATAAATAACTGTTCATGGTTTATATCCTTGTTTTGGTTTGTAGGCCTGTGGTCTGGTGAAGAACTTGGCTCTGATGACCCACATCACCACCGACATGGAGGACGGTCCAATCATCAAACTGGCCTTCAACCTTGGAGTAGAAGACGTCAACCTGTTGTGTGGAGAGGAGCTCTCCTACCCAAGCGTCTTCCTGGTCTTCCTCAATGGTAAAACTCCTCTGCACCAGTGCAGCCTAATAAATAAAGAGAAATAACAGTGGATGCTGTTGCTTTAGATCAATTGAAAAGAGAGTTTAATCCTCTCCGTTTTGAATGCATTGCTTCTGAACATAAAGGGAAAATATTCTGTTTAGTTTACAGAAAGCAATTTTGTATTTTGCAGGGAGGCTGATAAGCCATTAATTTCATGGCAGCAGTAGGTAATATTCTTTAGTCAAAACTTGGCCCCTTAATTACTGTATATGTTTGTCTCACCGCTGATAACTGTCAAATTATATTAGCTGCCATACCATTTAATTAGTTGGTAGCAGCAGGTGTCAAAGCCCTTCAGAGTGTGTTCACTGCAAATGTTCCCTCACAGAGGCAGAGCACAGTGTCTCCTCTGTTCTCCACCCATTTGTCTGTCAGACTTGATATGAGCAAACCCCTGCAGGCAGCCTGAGCTCTGCTTTCTCCAGTGGTTCGGAGTACACTACTGTATACACCTGCTGTTTCTCTTTTTCTCTCCATTTAAAGTTTGCGAATGGGAATTTAACCCATAAGTAGAATTTGCTCACTGTGCATTACTCCGATAGTAAACATAAGTTATCTGCTGCAACTTTTGGACTTCTTACTTTTCTTGTTTTTTTACTTGAGCTTAATCAAGTACTCGATTGAAAGAAAATACATTTCTGTAATTTAGAATATTATTTTTAATGCTAATTCTGCAATTTAGAATAATGGTGTGAGTGCTATGACGAGCACACACGCCAAACATGTATGTGTTCCAGCTTTTCTTACTTGATCTGAGGTCCAACAATATATTTGCATTTTAGACTGTTGCTTGTACAAAACATAATTTGGAGACGTCGCATTGTATTCAGAGACATTTTGATGGGCCTTCTCTGACATTTTATAGACCGGATGATTCATTGAGAAAATAATAATTACATTGAGGACAGTTACCTCGTTGAAGTGCTGCAACTCCCATGCGTGAAAGCTTTTTCTGCTACAGCGGTGCCGCCAGCCCTTTCTTTCTTTAGATTGTTTGCCTCCCATAATGTTTAATTTCATTACATTATAAATGTTAGTTTTACAAAAAAGAGTGTGCTCATTTGTAAATAATGATGATAAACCACAATTAAAAGGCGGTACTCTATTAATGTATGGAGCCGTGCAAATAATTCACAATAAAAGCCTTGCGTTAACAAGTGAAGTATTCTGTCCACAGAAACACGCTTTTTACGTTTTTGAAACTTAAAAAGAACGTTGCAGGACAAAAAATATCTTCATATCCAAGAGTGTGTATGTGTGTACGTCAAAATATGTGCATTATCTCTGTCTGTATAATGTCAACAGGTAACATTCTCGGTGTGATTCGAGATAATCACAAGCTGATCAACACCTTCAGACTGATGCGCAGGGCGGGTTTTATCAACGAATTTGTTTCTATCTCCACCAACTTGACCGACCGCTGCGTCTACATCTCTTCTGATGGAGGACGTCTCTGCAGGTGGGCAAGTTTAAACCTGGACTGATACACAATGCATTAAAAAAAATAATTTTATGGTACGCATTCTGTAATAAAAGCCAGGTCTTTCTACAACACAATCACATTTTCTTACACAATAAGTTTGAATTCTTTGATTCATTTAAAGTGGCAAACTGTATTAACCATTCATAACTTGTCCTCCCGATGTGTTGTTTAATAACAAAGAATGCGTAAAACCTCTCTCCTTGTTGTTCTCCATCAGGCCGTACATCATAGTGAAGAAGGGACAGCCCATGGTGAAAAACAAACACATTGAAGACCTGTCGCAGGGCTACAGGTGAGGCTGGGAGACAGGAGACATTTTTAAGAGCCCATTTGTTTGCAGATAATAATATAATAATTTAAAGAGCTGATTTATATATAACTTAAACACTTTTCTTGCCTCCAGAACCTTTGAAGACTTTCTGCACGAGGGCCTGGTGGAGTACCTGGATGTCAATGAGGAGAATGACTGTCACATTGCCCTTTATGAACACATGATCACAAAGTGAGCAGCACCTGATTCCCGTGACACGCTCAGAAAATGGGAAACGGTTCTCCTCATTTGTTTCTGGCATTCAACGCACTGGTGTCACTGCCCTCTCTATTTGTTTTTTTGTTTGTTTTCTGCAGATGCACAACACACTTGGAGATCGAGCCCTTCACGTTGCTCGGGGTGTGTGCCGGTCTCATTCCCTACCCGCACCACAACCAGTCACCCAGGAACACATACCAGTGTGCTATGGGCAAGCAGGCTATGGGTAAGTCTCAGCTGAGCAGGTAGCTTCAGCCAGCAGGCAGGTCTTTAAACTGTAAAGATCTCAAATCCTTTCTCATGCATCCTCCACACAGCGACAATGTTTACTTCTGTGCATGCATACGCACAAGATACTGACAGTAATTTAATCTTGCATCAAGACTATTCTTCAGCCTCCTAAATCTGCTCGTTCAGAGTTTAGAGTTGTATTTGCAGAAGTTAAAATCATTCAAAAGGACATTAGAATAACAAACAGTATAGATACAAGCAGCCTGCTGGTTCGTCGCCCCCAAAACTTTGCTCTTGCTCTACTTCTTGTCAGAATACATTTGTATGTGTGATTGAGTGTTTGTCTTATGTGCATGTGTGTGTCAGTGTGTGTGTATGCGCATGGACATCAAACATGGGGCGTCTTGCGTAGGTCCTCTATTGTACTGTGTGTGTGCGGAGGCCCTTTCCCTGCCAGTCACCCAGAGTGTCATTAGCAATTCATTGTGTCTGCTCTGGCTGTGCTCAGGGGGTCAGTGTGCTCAGCTGCGAAAGACCACAGAGTGCGCACCCGCAGCTCCTTGGTAACCAAAACTTCCCCAAACGGCCCTGCTAACATTCGTAAGAGCTGCGGTCACCCCCACCCCACCGCTTTACCTCCGTCCGTCCGTCACCTCCTCTCCCCCCCCCCCCCCCCCCCCCGTTATTATAAAAACACAGACTGGAACTATATTTGGCCCAATATCCTCTGCCTTTTCTGTTTTGTGTGGACAGCCCTATACATGTGCAAATCTGGTTGTGTGGCTCGGCCTATTATCACAGTCTGTGCTTGTAGCCTGATTGTGAAGTAATAGCATCTGACAAATGTCAAGGCTTCCAGGGAGGCCAGGCTTTATACCATAACACAGCCCGCTCCTCCACTCCACTGCCCTGAGATGGTGCTAACCAGGCCCAGCCCCGACCCAGCCAACAGGAGGATTTAACTCATATAATCCACTCATAATTGATTTATAGACAGTTACAAACGGTGTGCATTGACATAGCGCTGGGCCAATTTCTTCTAGAATACAGGTCATGTATGTCGATAATGGTATATGTTACAACACAGCAGGTTTTCTGGCAATTCAGTAAATAGTCTATATTAAATAATCACATGGTTTTGTAGTCTAATTTTATGAGTATTTTCTCATTTAATTATGAACTTTAGTGCAAAAATAATCTGAGTTTCTGGGAACCTTTTTGTTAGTATTGTTATCTATTTAGACGACTTAATTGTGTATCTCGATATATGATTTAATCAAAATATGATTATATTTAAAGATGATCAATTATAATATTTGATTATTCCAAAGGCACTTTAAAAATATTGATACACATGCAGTAAACACTAAAAAGATAGTTCACACAGAAGTAACTTTTCTATGCCAAAGAAGAAGTCATTCATCTCCATGTCTCCTCTCTTCAGGTACTATTGGCTACAACCAGAGGAACCGTATCGACACGCTGATGTACCTGCTAGCGTACCCTCAGAAGCCCATGGTCAAAACAAAAACCATCGAGCTGATTGACTTTGAGAAGCTGCCAGCTGGTCAGAACGCCACTGTGGCCGTGATGAGCTACAGCGGCTACGACATTGAGGACGCTCTGATCCTCAACAAAGCCTCGCTTGACAGAGGTGATGGTGCATGTTGCCAGTTTCACACGATTTTAGCATTTTTATCTAAATTATGAATTGGATTATATTTTTAAAACACCTCCTATTACAATGTATTTGTTCAGGCCACAGACACTTAGTAATCCTGATGTTTCTCGCTAGGATTTGGCAGGTGCCTCGTCTATAAAAACGCTAAGTGCACGTTGCGGCGTTACACCAACCAGACCTATGACAAGGTGATGGGGCCCATGCTGGATGCTGCCACACGAAAGCCAATCTGGAGGCACAACATCCTGGATGCTGATGGCATCTGCTCCCCCGGTGAGTACCAGCAGGACTGGACGAGACTCTGCATGCATTGCTGCTCTTTAACAGGCTCCACTGCCCCAATAATGTGATTGACTGTATTATTAATAATACAACTGGTTTCATCTATTACTTATACATTCATTTGAGGGATGATTTGATGTGCAGTCTTTTACAGGATGTCAGTCTATTTTGCTGTCATTGGCTTGTTACGGGTGTTTTACTCATTAAGCAATTTTGTAAGTGTTCAAGGCCTCATGAAATTATCACGTTACTTAATGTGATGTAATTGCTGTTAAAACATGTTGAGGTGGGACATCAATCAAAGGAATGTTCAATTTGATAGATTTGTCAAAATCTATACAATATCAAAATGTGTCTTGTGTGGGGCACAGGTGAGAAAGTGGAGAACAAGCAGGTGTTGGTGAACAAGTCCATGCCAACTGTCACCCAGACACCACTGGAGGGCAGTACCCAGCCAGGCCAGCCCCAGTACAGAGACGTGCCCATCAGGTGAGTGCAGTTCTGCTTCCAACATCACACCCACCTCTTCAGCTTCTGTATGTAAACAAGAAACGGCTCAACTTTCTTTTGATTTCTTGCAAATCCTGTTGTAAAGAAAAACACTCATTCTGTCTTTTTTCTTTCTGCAGTTACAAGGGCTCAACAGACTCGTACGTCGAGAAGGTCATGATTTCATCCAACGCCGAAGATGCTTTCCTCATCAAGATCCTCCTCAGGCAGACAAGGAGGCCAGAGATAGGAGACAAATTCAGCAGTCGACATGGACAGAAAGGTGCCAACCTCAGCTCTGTCGGACCGTAATCTCTTTAAAAAGAGCAGCATGTTGAGCTCAAACCTAAATGTGCAGAATAAAGAGCACTGCGCTAATATCCACCACTTAAAGCCCCAAATTTGAACCTGTCACGAGAGACTGTAAATGACTGGAGAAAAAGAACTTTGGTCGTCTCTGTGCCGGAGCATTTGTTGAGTCAAGTCCCAGTAGCTGTTGCTCTGTCACTGCCCCCCTGTCCTCATCTTTCAAGAGCTCTTTTCAATTAATTGGCTCTTTGTCCTGTGCCAGACTATGCAAATTTATTACACCCCAGCAGTATTCTGCTGCTGCTGGAGAAAAAGTGTTTACAACCTCCATTGTTTTGCAGCACCTCCCCTATTGAGGGCTTGTATGATGTTTTAATCAAAAAGCTAACTGGCGCCATGCATAATTTACTCTCCTCATTAACGCAGTGGCCACTGAGCGGTCAGATCAGGGTGGGACAATGTCTTCTGTCTCAGATAGTGACGAAGAGAGAGGGGTCGCCGGGGGGTTAGCTGGAGACCTGGATGGAAACTCCCAGATGTGCAACTGATGTACGGCTAGTCGGGTTAATCGGAGCTCCCTACTGTCATGTTGAGTACAGACACTACAATTAAGAAATGCTCGGAAAAAACCTCTTTTTGCTCCAGTAGACTTGTATTTGTATGTAGAATTAACCACCTAAAGGTTTTATTATGTTATTAGAATTTGGCTGCAGCAATAGATCTTACAACTACTCATGACTAGTCTCATAAGTCCTGGTCAGCAGAGCAGAATAAGTTAATTATTTACACACACACACACATGCACGCACGCACACACACACACACGCACACAGCTGTGGAGGTGGGGGAGGAGGTGGCGGGGTTGTCAGTAGTAGGGGCCCATTGTACGAGCCGCCAGCGTGGGGCTGTATGAGCTGTGATGGAGGGCTCTGGACCCTTGCTGTTGTCTTGCCTTTCTCTGCTGATTTCATGCCTCTTTTATCATTCACTTTCACACAAAACAAACAACACCGAGGATGTCTGCTATGGGAACTAGTGTCTCTCTCTCTGAATCGTTCTAATCACCTTCTCCATTTTCCACTTTTTTCCTACTCCTCTCTTTCCTCTTTTATCCTACTTTTACCCTGATATTCAAACCTTTTTTTTTTTTTTTTAAATAACTGCCTTTTCTTTCTTTCTTTCCCCCTTTTACCTTTTCTTCTGGCTCAGCTGTACTCGCCTTTTCTCTTTTCCTTTTCACCTTCTTCCTGCTCTTGGATGACTTTCCAGCAAATTGCTGCACTTGTTCCCAGTCAACATCCTGCTACTACATCCTGTATGGCATCAACAGTCTGCTGTGTTGCTGACTGGTCGACTAATAGTGAATTTTTCCCACGTGCACGGATTCAATTCCTCCTCTCCAGTTGATCCCTTCCACTTCCTCAGAGTTAAACTGAAAGTCATGGATGTGTAATCCCGGTCTCCCTGTCAAGCTAAGCACCTTTCTCCACTTCCTGCTTTCCTTCTCTTCTCTCCTCTCCCTCTTCTCTTTTTTACATTTGCAAATGGGCCTACAATCTGTTTACCCTGGCCAGGGAAGAGTGCCTCTGCCCCTCAGCAAACATTTGCACTCACACTTAAACTCCTGGCTACCAGAGCGCTTGTCCCCCACATCATGTGAATCAAAAGAGGACCCTGTCTGTCCACATGAGTATGGAAATGTCATTCTGTCAGAGGTCTACACCAGCCTTGTTGCGGCAATATACTATATGGTCAGTTAGGGCAAAGCTGGTTTGACTTTTTGGTGACATTTGAAGATAGTGCTGACACTATCAATTATATTTCTGACTTTAATATTGATTATCTTTCAGATGAATCATTATCAAATGACTTTCTTCGTACAACCAACAGCCCAGAGATTTACAATGATGATAATTGCAGAACTTATTCTGATCCTCTTATGTAAGAAGCTGAAATCAAATTGGGCATTGTTGCTTGATAAATGACCTAAACAAAGTAAATGTTTTGATTATTTTAGTTGACTGAATGATTCCTTTTTAAGGACAAATTCTTGCGACATTGATTTAAGAAAAATCCCTTAAAGTGCTTGTTGTGCTTCGTCTGCATTTTCTGTAAACGTATAGTCATTCTGCTGTGTGTACAGATGTGTGCATTGACTTTAATATGTTGTTGTTTTTCCTCTGTTTGTGTGTATCAGGTGTTTGTGGCCTCATCGTTCCACAGGAGGATATGCCGTTCTGTGACACGGGCATCTGTCCAGATATTATCATGAACCCTCATGGATATCCCTCCAGAATGACGGTACGAACTGTGGAGGAACATATTTTGTCGGGTTGAAACTTACAACGACCTCACGAGAAACTACATTACTGTAGTTTCTCAACGGGTCATTTCATTGTTTAAATAATAACATTTTAACAGGTGATGTAATTAGGGCTGCAACTGATGATTTTTTGTTACTCTTGATTAAGCTGATGATTTTTTTTCTTGATTAATCTGCATCTGTATGATATCTGATCTTTTTTTATTATTATTATTATTATTATTATTATTATTTAAATGTGCCGCTCTTTCTTTGCCTGACCTACAATCCAAAATTCAAAGATATTCAGTTTACTATCATTTAGGACAAAAAAGGTAACAAATTATCACTTTAGTGCCGCTGCAACCAGTACGTTTTTTTAATTATTTAAATTATTTAATCTCTAATATTCTGTGAAATATATGTCAGATGGATCCAATTAACTTTCATTTGGTTTAAGGTTCTGTAAAAAGACCCGTAGACAGCCGAGTTCAGTCTGAACCTCCTCCGTGTTGACCGTTGCTCTTCATAAGTTTGTGTCTGCTCTTCTCAGACAAAACCGTCATTATCCCCGTTCCTCTCCTCTCTGGGTTATCATTGGCTTCCAGAGCACACGTCCATTGACGGCACTAAGCAGCAATCTTACTGTTCACAAACAGATATTTGTTGCTGCGGCGACGGCTGCCAGCGAAGCTGCCGCCTGTAGCAGTGTGTGGAAGTTTTATCAAACATGCACAGTACATCTAAACTGCAGGATGGTGCTGAATGTGAATGACATGAAACTTGGCCCCGTTTCCACCTGCTTTTTGTCCCTTACACTGTAAAAACTTGAATGATCTTTACTGCTGAAGTTGTCAGTGCCAGTGTGTTTGCGCACTGTGGTTGTCATGGAAAAGACTCAGAAATGTTTGGCTCGGGAAGATGTTTCTGTGGCCTGAGAGTGAAATGAGAGTAGGTGTTTCCTTTTATGTGATGGGGTCAGGGGTCCTCAGGGTGGGACCTTTGAGGAGTTGTTGAAATCAGTCATCCTTAGACTGCCGGTCCCACCCCACGGGGTACATGTGTAATCTATTCTCACCCACAATATCAACATTTGGTGCCAGAAGAGTGTAAAACACAAAAGATTTATGTTATGAACAGAGCCATTGTTCCTGATTCTGCCAGGTGGGAAAGTTGATTGAGCTGCTTGCTGGGAAAGCCGGAGTCCTGGATGGACGCTTTCACTACGGTACGGCGTTCGGAGGCAGCAAGGTGAAGGATGTGTGTGAGGATCTCATCCGCTATGGATATAGCTACCAGGGCAAAGACTACGTCACCTCAGGAATCACTGGGTAATCAAGAGCTCATGCATTCCCTTAAACATAACTTTCTTACACTGGCTTTCTTCATGGCTTTTTAAAATGTGTCTTTCTTTTACTAAGAGTTTACGAAAGCATGAAACTATCTTGTGATAGAAAATCATCATATCTGAGACATTGAACACTTTCCTCAGAGCGATTTCTGTTTTTATTCAGTTTGCATCAACAACAAAACAATATATACATTTTCATACAATGATTTTTCCTTTTATTAGATGTATATAGCATTCTTACACAAAGTGCTAAACAAGATGAAACAAAAAGGCACGGGTATACATGCATATGTAAACAAACCATCGATGATGATGATAATACATAAAAAAAGATTGTCCGCTTCAAGGTATGACAGCATAGGCAATAATAAATATATATATATATATATATATATATATATATATATATATATATATATATATAATATTTACTCTGCTGTGTGATATGTGTATCCAAGGAATGGACAAGTGAGAATGGGACAGTAGGGCTGAGCACCACTAGGGAACAATCCTCATGGTATTAATAAAGCCATGACAGAGCTCGTTGAATTACTATGTTTTTAACCAGATGTGTCTCAGTGCACATCAATGCAGCTGTCCTGTGATGTGACCATGTTTGTTTCTGCTTCCCATCTTTGCTTTATCTGAAGGGAATTATGAGGATTTATAGGTACAAAATGTGTTCACTCCTTGTGTGTTGTCAGGAAAGGTCTTAGCATTCAGTATCTAAAGACATTTATCAGTCTTTTTTTTTAATTAAGATTAGCTCCATTTACCAACTGCTGCAAAAAAAAAAACAGTCCATGATCTGACCTTTTTCTGAAGCCAATATCTACCTTGTTAGGTGTAAAGGTCTTAAATATAATGCTTATTAATGACTAAACTAGCTTCGGCAGCTCTGACTATATTTTATTCCAGATTTAAAAAGTGATCCTAGTACAGTTTAACAATTATTTAATAGAGGCATACAACAACAACAGTGTTGATAACTTTTCACAAATATACGTTGTCTGCTGAAAATAGAGATACAATGTTATCCCTCTCACAATGTCCATATTTGACTGGAACATGTTTTTCTGTGCTTCATGTGAGCACTTCATGTGATTTCTTTCCAGCAACATAGCTTGTCAAAGCATTGCATTTTGTCAGCTAAGTGTCGAATGCAGGATGCCTGAGCTTCCCAGAGACACCTGAATGCACCATCGTCCTAATGGTTATTTTAAAGCAGCTTCTGCTCCCTCCTGCTTGACAACAAGACAAAAATACCAAATGTAAAACTGTTGGTCAAAACCCCCAAAAATGTTTATTTAGCATTAACCAAATGTTTGATATTTTTACTTGAGATATTCTGTATTGTAGTGATGTAGATCTTTACCGGTGCATTAGCTTGATATCTGCGTATTTTCCTCAGGGAACCTCTGGAGGCTTACATCTACTTTGGACCGGTGTATTATCAGAAACTGAAACACATGGTGCTTGACAAAATGCACGCCAGAGCCCGAGGCCCCAGAGCCGTTCTCACCAGGTAAAATCAATGGTCCCATTGTAAACATATAGAAATAAAGTAAATAAAACAGTGCTATTCTCTTATACCAATACCTCTATTATTCTGGCAATAATATTATGCATCCGTTTCGTTATCAGGCAGCCTACGGAGGGCCGCTCCAGAGATGGAGGTCTGCGTCTGGGCGAGATGGAACGTGACTGTCTGATTGGCTACGGAGCGAGTATGTTGCTGCTGGAGCGCCTCATGATCTCCAGTGACGCCTTTGAGGTGGACGTGTGTGGGCAATGCGGCCTGTTGGGATACTCCGGGTGGTGAGTTGAACACTTCTGCCAACAACTGCAGATAGGTTGATCTGTTTCTCCTGGAAGCCAATATATAGGATAAGCTTTAGAGATGTGAAGGGGCATTGTAAGACAACCTGGAACAATGGATGCCAGGTTGTGTACCTCTCATGACCCGGTGTACATTACTGTGTACTGAAAGAGCAAGAAGATTAATGTAGCATTGTCATTTTCAGGAAAAAGTTTAACATTAATAATAATTCACATTAACCTTTTTTTTTTTTTAAATGACTCATCACTTTAGGGTTGAAACTCTGGTCCTTGTACAACTCGAGGTGAAGCTGGACAATAAACTGAGAATTTACTAGTTCAATTTTAGGATGGATATCATTTTCTTGATAAAAACAAATGATGTTTCTAAAGCTTAAATAGTTCAGCATACGTAAAACAAGATGTATTAGCACATATTGTAATGCAGACCAGAAGCTGTCGTGGAACCTGGATGTTGGTTTGTAAATATCTAAAATGTCTGACGTAATTACAGGAGCGGTTGCAGATTGAATCTCTAAACTTAAAAATGGTCTAATTCTTGCCAATTCTCTGACCTGCACAAGTCCTTAGATCTGAAGGAAGTTCAGTTGTTAGTCCTCTAATTTGCCTCCAGTCTGATTCTCAGTTTCAATCTTCCAGGTGTCACTACTGTAAGTCTTCTTGCCACGTTTCCTCCCTGCGTATCCCGTACGCCTGCAAGCTGCTGTTCCAGGAGCTGCAGTCCATGAACATCATCCCCCGACTCAAACTGTCACGCTACAACGACTGACCAGGACGGGGACCCAAACACATGTCTGTGAGTGGAAGGTTTAGCGTTGGAGATTTACATGGTCTGAAACTGTACTTGTAAAAGCTATTGGAGCTGTGAATGAGAAGTAACAGGTCTTTAAGAAATTAGTATATTTACATTTTTGTTAGTGTTTACAAACCAGAACAATGAGAAGTTTCTGATTTATGTTTATACTTTCTCACCATTGTGTTTTTCTATGTGTATATAATAAAAAAAAAGATTATTTCACAATCAGCTGCTGTGTGTGCTGCTATTTGGTTACTTTTAACTCAGCATTTCCTGTTTGATGAAAAATATTTAAATAGGTGCTTTTTGGAAAATGTTCAAGCATAAATAACAAAAGACATAAAGACATGGTTTAAAAAAACTAACAGTCCATGAAGATAAAATAAGTGCTTTTGCATGTTTTAATCCTACAAATTATAAGTTAATCTTACAGTTTCTTTCTGAAAGATGTTAAAACAAAAAACAAGTATTTCTTGTTAAATGTGTTTTCTTACGCAGATCTTCATTTCATATTATTTCCTGTCTGCTTTACTCTATCTAATGCAAAAAAAAAAAAGTAATCCCTAATAAAACAAAATCACCGTTAGGCGGTAATGCAGCTGAGGGTACAAACTCAAAGTAAAGGTTTTTGGGGTCACTTCAGGCGCTGACAAAACAGTTGTGTTAAAGTCCTCCTCGACAATTCTGTTCATCTGTCAAATGTTGGTGTTTTATACCACATGTTGGGTGAAAGTGTAGAAGATCACAACAGGAGCAGCCATATCAATGTCAAAAATGTAGAAAAAACAAATCAATTAATTTTTTTTTGATAGATCGTCTGTTTCACAAAGCACCGGCTGACCACAACTCCCTAAACCAAAGATATTCACAAAAAAATTGTAGAGGAACAACGAAAACTCTTCAAACGTTTAAAAAAAAGACTGTCAAAGTTGTTGCCTAAAAGATTAATAAACTAATCATTGCAGCACTTTGTTCATTTTTCAGCTTGCGATGACATGAGATAACATCATGATATGATTTTCCTATCATTGAGCAATAATACTGAACTATCAGCCAGCTCACATCAAACTACTCGGCTAAAATACACATATTTGCTTCCTGATAAAGTCCATTAGAAACTAATTGTATTGCTCATTAAACCACCAGAATACATTTAGTTTGTTTGTATTTACAGCTTGAGATTATTTTAGTTTCATAGAAGGACAACTCTCGTGTAGATTTCATGTGATGAGCAGACAGCGGGATGTTCAGGAAGGACCAATAGAAATATGCAGAGTGACGGTCATTCATGTCAATAGGAAGAGAAAGTCTCTTTCAGTCATACGGTTTCCTCTTTTAAACTGAAGCCTTAATACCACCAACATGTAGTATATAGCGTAACCATACCCCCCACTCTCACACACTCTCGCACACACACACACACACACACACACACAACTCAATTGGGGCCTTTTCACTGAACAAAAGCAGTACACATCCGTTTGTGCGGGCAGAGTCTGAGAATGGGAAGGGTGCAAGAGGCTCTTTTGGTGGCTGCACCTGTCCTATTTTATGAGGCTCTAATAAGCAGATAACGGGATGGAAAAAAAGGATGTCATCCACTGAGGGAGATACAGACTCCACCTTCTCCTTATTTGACTGAAATTAATTGGATCCTCCTTTGAGGTCACGGCTCTGCAGTAGCCACCATTTAGGCCTTGAAATGGTACGTCATTCATGGGTTGTTAAAGTATAATTATTTATTTAAACTGAAGCATGAAGAGACTTTGCAGACAAGTCAAAATTAATAAAATGTTATGATGATGCAGGGTTTCTTTTTTGCTTCTTTAAAAAAATGTAAAAGTATTTCCAAATTGCTTTAGACCTTTCATTCATCCCAGCAGCGTCTTTCTTCCCACATGAGTCTGAATGGATGCAGAGACCTGCTCTAACAAAGTATGGCCATGTGCACAGTGTCCCATGTGATCTTGCTGCCTCCCTGTCCCACACATGCTCCCAGGTATCTGCACGGTGTCCGTCAGTGAGTAGTAGCAGTGGTGCCCACGCCTGCGCACTGGTGGAGAAAGTCCTCCTTTGCTATCCATGGTGTGGTGAGTAATTCAGCCATAATCCGCCTTTCTCTTCTCCCCTCTTCTTTCCCCTCTCCTCTCCCCCTCTCCCGTGGTTCCATTCATATTCTAATCACAGCTTTCGCTTCTCCAGCTCTCAGGCACTCCATCAGAGCCCTCCCAGCCTCGGGCTTTGCACTTTTACTTCCCCCCCTTTGTGACCGTTCCCTATTCTCAGAGGCACACCAAAAATAAGGTTGCCACAGCCAAAGAGTGAACGAAAAACAGGTGAGAAATGCACCAAAACATCCACACTGGTGCAATTTCGGCATGTTTAAATGTGTGTCTGAGCGCACAATATGTCAAATCTCTGACGAAGTTACCACAAAGATGCTTTAATGGTGGGGTGAGCTGATAAGTCCACCAAATGCTGCAACAAGTGTCCGTGCGATGTGAAATGGGAGTTAAAATGAGAAGCAAAGGCAGGAGTGGCGGTTGTGTAGGGATGTATGTTTATATGGAGCTCTGGGGTGTATAAAAACGTATTAAATGCCATAATGGAAGACGGGGAGGCCACAGTGTTAGGACTGCGTAGATCTAAGCCTCTTTTTTTTTTCGTTGGGAGGGAGCTTTTCTTATTCAAAACAGCCCCACAAAAGACTTCCAGTGAGCCTTGCCACATCCCCATCTGACTTGGGGCCATTCATCAGCCTTCCAAGCCTATCAATGACATGTCCCCATCAGGGCTCCTATAAAATCAGCCCCTTTCCCATGAAACATCAGCAAACATTTTGACGGGTCTGGCTTTCCCCCCGCTGGATTTCTGGAGTCTCTACCCCCCTTTCCTCCCTTATTCCCACCTCCCCCCTTCTCCTCCGCCAACACCACCCCTCTCTGGGCGAACCTCAGATCCTTAACATCTCCTGTGACGGGCAGTGGTCACGGAAACACTGAGCGAGACAAGGGGAGAGCCGCCGAGGAGGGGGAAACGTGCACTAAGCCATTTTCTTGGAGGAACCAGTGTCGTTGATGGGAAGAGGATGCATTGCGGGCTGCTGGAGGAGCCTGATATGGATTCCACAGGTCAGTCCTGTTAATCTCTGCTCGCTTTGCTTTGTCTGGATGTGTTGAGAAAACCAGCTTCTGTTCAGAAACAGTGTGTGAGCTTCTGATTCTGCTGCTCTGGAAGTACCAAACTTTCTCTTCAGTCATACAGAGGAAGTGTCTGGATGCTCGGTTGTTTTTTATTTTTTCACCTTTTGATCACTTATTTAATTTTTTTTAATTTCTGAAGTTATGCATGAATGTGTGTTTTTGGTCATGCACATTTATGAGGAGTGCTGTTGTGTCACAAGTGTGTCACTTATTGACTGATTCAAGAAAAGTCACAGAAAGCGGGGAAATAGCCCTTGAATATTTCATTATTGGCTCGGTCAAGTAGCTTCTTGCTGTTTTCAGATAAACAAGTTTCAACATTCTGGATTCATCTTTAGAAGAGTAGAAATAACAAGAAAGTGCAAACATCATGGTGGCCTTTAAAGTAGTGTGTATGTATCTGCTCTCAACATCATGTTCTGTTTATTTTTAGTCCAAAATTGGAAAACTAAAGCTTATATTTACTGAGACTTTATCAGTAAAATATTACTATTTTATCTAGTAAACGTAGCAATTATTTGGTTTTCTGAAACATTAAAGATTACGGTTAAATGTGAATAAATGATTGAAATTAAACAAATGATGTTCTTTTATCTCAATTTATTATTATTATTAAAAAGAGTAAATATGATTAATAGAATTACATCTGATTGGTTAAAGAATGTATGTATTGTATTTGTGGTATGCAGGTGCAGCAGTGCAGACTAGTTTAGCCCTGCGTGTGTGTAAATAAATGAGTGTTGATCAAATTTAATCCAATTATTTAGATCCCCAACTTATCTGTTCCTGTGGCAAATGAAGCTTGAGATCTGAGCCTCTGTGGAGAATTAACTCCACTTCAGTGGATTCACTTTTTCGTTTCCAGTTTTTGTGTTTGTTTTTTAGTAAGCAAACGCTGTCGGTAAATAATGAGACATGTCAGAAAGCCACCAGTGACACTGGGATTATTTTATACAGAGTTCAAATTTATATTAACAGTTTTAAAAAATGTTTTATTGTGTAACAAGCATCATAATTGACATGTAGAGTATTATTCATCAGTTGGTAATATTAAAGGCGATGCTAATCATAATCACAGCAGTTAAGACCATTAAAGAGCTTCTAATGATAATATTCTCTTGCGTAGAAAATAAAAGTCCTTCTTCGTCCGTTCAGAGGGCCGTGAGTCTGCAGCCATGATGGGACTCTGAACTCCAGTAGGACGTTTCCCATCAATATGGGACAAACATGGAGGTGTAGATTCCTCATCGCCTAAGACTTTTAAAACTTTTGATTATCTGTGACCTCCTCTCAATCCCCTCATGGGCTGCACCAACAGGTCGTCCTGCCAACAGTCTGTCCTAGCAACAGCTGTTATGGGGATTGTTGTCAGTTCAAATGCAGGAAAATATAGATTAACACATTTTAAAGAAATATTTAGTCGAGAGTTTTATTTTGTTAAAGGTAACTGGTTGACAAGTTTTACCTTATTACTGTATAAACTTCTAAGGTAGTTTTGACTGCTCATTTCTATTTGAGGTTCCATAAAGTTTTTATTCACCAGATTTATGGGGAAATATTTTACTTTTTATTCCATTGCTCTGCTGAGGACATTTAGTAGCTAGTAAAGCAGATGTAGCTTATTAAAAAAAATAAAAAAACACAAATGAAACTCAGAAAACAAACAAGATAAATGCATCTTTCTTAATTACATTCATCAAATTCTGAATACCTTTCTTGAAAGAAATACAATAATTTAAAATGGATCTCCACACTACGTATCAGGCTGTTTCTACATGAAAGCTTTGGTGTTTTGCTTCTGCTCGGTCACAGAAAGAACACATGTTGAGCTGTTTCTAAGTAGAAATTACAGCAGGACAATGGCCTCTATTCCACCAGAATGCTCCAGTAATGTGCACAGGCTCTTTTAAGCGAGTGTGTACGCTCGTAGTCTCCTGGGAACAATGCTGGATTCCTGCCGTCCTGGTGAAAACATCTCAAATAGAGCCATGGCTGCATCGCTGCCCATACAACCGATTGCAGTCCGCTCGCCTTGTCACATTAGAGACATTTAAAGTGTCCTGTAGAGGCAGAGACTTTCACTGTTTATGTAAATATAACTTCACCTGCAGAACAAAATGAGTTCACTTCAGAAAGTGAGTTTTTAAATCAACAGTTTCTGTTTCAATGAAAATGAAAACAAAGAAATGGACCCAAACTTATGTTTTAGTTAAAGGACAATTAAAAGGCCCACGGTTACATATTTAAAAATCATATTCTTTTGACCAGATTTATAATTACATATTCACTTCTGTCCAAACAAAAATATTTTTTTTCTGAATTGTACTCAAAGGGTTTGTCCAGCTCTGTGATCTGTGGTCCATCATGTCTTTTTTAGAGAGTTGGATTGAAAGATGCCTCAACGAGAGTGAGAGCAAGCGATATTCCAGTCACACGTCTCTGGGGAACATGTCCAACGATGAACGTAAGCAGGCGAACACTGTTACACTAAACCTACTGACTAACTGTTGTTGAACATCATTTATCAATCTTATAGTCAATGGGTTTCGTTCAATACATGTAATTTAATGGTGGCGGTTTTTCAAACAGGTTTTGCCCATTATTGTCGGCTATATCAGTTTTCAGTGGTTCCACATTTGGATGTCTCTTTTTTTTTAACTGAATCACATAGTTTTTCCCCTAAAATCCAAACTGTGTTGTATGTTACAGATGAAGAAAAAGAAAACAACAGAGCCTCTAAGCCACATTCGACACCGGCTACTCTGGAATGGTAAGTTATCTTAAATATAGTTGTATATTTTATTTTTCTTTAGTCTAATCAAATGCCAGTATTGAGAATAAGGTAACAACAATTTTGCCAGTGTTCTAAAAAAGCCATAATTATTAGTAACCCACTCGCCACGTGGAGCCTAAAATATTAATACTGAATATCAAGTCTACAATTTCCTTAATCGGTTCACATTTGAAAATTGCATTTATTAGAATATCTTTACATGACACACAGATGAACACCATTTTCTCTACACACTGGTTACATTTCTGGTCTTATTACATCAGTTTCCCTTTGAAATCTTATTCATGTTTATTTAAAATGTAACATTTTAGACTTGCATCAGATCATGATAAACTAATCAGATTAGATTCAATGTTTCATTTGTCCTCCCGGGGAAGTTTGATTTGGACTCCACACGCTGTTGAACAATAGAGACATCTAACAGACGGATTTAAAAAGTGGTGCAGCTTCGACATGCAACAGATCTTTCATATCCTCCACTAGTATAAAATTAAAACTCCACACATACCTCTAGTTATAAAGTGCCTGCCTATTGCACAGCCCCATGACCCCATTTACTTAATAGCATTAAACATGATCTTAAATTAATATTTATACTGATTTGAGCTGCACTGTGGGGGGCTGAAACCCAGTGTGAGGAACATTAGTTTTTTAATGCTTCTCTTTTTTAAAGAGAAGCATTATGGACATAAATGATAATGTAATTGGCCTCTGTAATAATTTCATTGTGCATATGGAGAGTTTTTTCTTACCAGGGAAATCTACAAAGAAATGTACTTACATTTTAGCACAATGTAAACAGTAAAAGAAACCATAATTATGAATTTTGTATTGATTATTTGTTTTTCATTGTTCAACCAGGAAGAATACATTTGGTCATAGGATTGTTTGCCCACAATTTACATTTGATTTTCAGAGATGTTACTACAATTTGCTTTTTATAGTTAAACCAGAGCAGCCATTACTGAACTATCCAGTCTTGAACGTGCAGTAACTTCTAAATAAAGTTGAATGGTTGTTTTTTCACTGAAAATTAAATGTCTATAATTATTTTATGAATGTAATTCAGACAACAGCTTTCGGAGTGAAAGGAAATGTCAGTCAGGTCATAGAGATCGTCTCCCATGGCTCACTGGAACAATACAGTCAGACTCGTAAAACGACATGACTAGGCTCACACAGTAGCCATATAAATTCTACAAGAATAATGTTCAATATAAGAGGCGTTTATTTAGGACAGAGAAATAAGGTTACAAAAGCTCAGAAAGTCAAATAAGTCAACATTAAAAGTGCTGAAGTGGGTACAAGCTCAATCTGTCATAACAACTGAAGAAATCTACAAAGACGTTGTCAGTGTTTTATAAATTGAAAATCTACATTTATTTTAGTAATGATGCAGGTAGGTTGCTGCAGGATTCAACATGTAGTTCGTTGACTCTGAAGATCAATACCTCATACCTCTTTAGAATCAATCTGTTGCTCATCTAAACAGCAGTTTTCTGTTCAGACCATCAGAGAAGTGACCTCGTACAAACCGCACATGATGGTTTCCGCTGATAATTCATTAGTGAGTTGTTCCAAACATTTGGAAAACAGTCAATACACTAATTTTGAAATATGGCTGCCACATTTAGTCACCAATAACACCTAAAGACCTATTGGCACAATTTTCTTCTGAGCAGAGTACGTGTGTAAGGGGTTGTCTTTATTGATCACAATTTAAAAAAGCTTTCATTAGTATAAATGGTAAACATCTAATTACTGTAACATCAAAATGTGCCACAAAACAGGTGAGATAGTACCTCAAACAGGAAATATTGTGTTACGGTTAATACCACATCAGAAATGACTGGTAATGATGCTGGTGTACCTCAAGGCTCAGATGTTGGTCCATTCTTATTTAGTAATGTGACCTTTTGTTGTTGTCAGTTGTACACAATAGGATTACAATGTGTGTATGCTTGTATTAGCAAACTATATTCTAATGATTCATTGGCAGCAAAGAGGCTTTAAGCTAAAATACCCCAATGCAAACTTAAAGCAATACAGCACTGACATGCCAATGGATTATCAAGTTACAAAGGGCTTTACAGTAAAAACAAAGAATAAAAAGTAAATAAAATACAAAACATTAAATGTTTTTCTAAGTTTAAATATCTTGGACAGACGAGAGATGAACCAATCCAAACACTGATGCCAACATGGTCTCTCAGACAACTGATGGCAGCTAATGCGTTAGCAAACAGTAGCCTACATACACATCCAGCAGAGAAAACTAAATGCACTTTTGAGACACACTACAGAAAGCTGTGTTTTGATTTTAAGTAAGATCTTCAGTCCCAGCAACCCTTTCACGTTACTCACAGAGAGTAATTTGATTCAACGTTAATATCAAATATATTGCTTAATGGCAATTTAAATAGTTAATAATCTAAGTATTTAAATGCAAATCAATTACATAGCAACATGATATGATATGCTTCGGAAACCATTTTCTGAGGCTTTTCCACTTGTAAATTACTCCAACCAAGTGGACACAGTCATGCAAGACTACACTTTTTATACAGGAACTGAAAACAGATCAAAAGCTAAACAAATCCGATCAATGTAAAACTATAAAGAAATACAACCACTTATGTTGGGAAAATTACACAAAAATGTAGGTATGTAGGGGGCTTGTTAGCCAAATGGTGACGCGCATTCCTTATAACTGCAAGAACTCCAACTCTAAGAAACATCAAATATGTTGTACTGCTTAGAATGTATCATCCTTTTTACAGTATGGCGCTTAACAAGATCGCTTTCTATCATAAGGAAAATAATCTAGTGCACACATACACATTCCCCCAGGAGCAGTTGTTAATGTCTGTGTAATTGTGAGATCAGTGGTATCTGTGATGTCATGCTTAATGTCGGGTAAATATTACACATGTAAAATTGTGTGCTGCAGTGCACATGCTGATTGATTGATACTTTTGCATCATATCATTTAATATGATCAAATAGTCTTATTTCACTACATTTATTAATGTAGATGACATGAATGTAATCTGGCTTCCTAAACATTTACACCTTAAATTACTTAATTAATTAATTAATTAATTATTTTTCACTGTTTGTTTATTCCCAGATGCATCACAACCATATTAGATTGTTTGTGCACTGATGATTCCCGTTATCATCCGCAGGCTAGAAGAGAACTATGAGATAGCTGAAGGTGTGTGTATCCCCCGAAGTGCCCTCTACATGCATTACCTAGACTTCAGTGAAAAGCATGACACACAGCCTGTGAACGCAGCCAGCTTCGGAAAGGTAAGATTCAAACATGAGTGGAAATTAAGTTTACTTATCATTCCCTCCAGAATCCAGTTCATCTCCAAATAATTTTAAATGAAAACGCAAAACCACAAACTACACCTGTTGTACTTTTAGGGTTTAAATTTGCATTCATACATGCAGGTTAAGTTTTAAAGTAACCAAAGCATAATGACTCAACATACGAAGATACAACAACATGTGGATGTTGTATAAAAGCAATAATCTCATGCACTAAATCAGCATTAGTCTGACCATTTCATGTCTGGGTTGTTTTTATTTGTGCGGCAGCTCTGGCTGCTGTTGAAGTAATATCAACTGCAGCTCAGTGTGAAGCGAGCAAAGCTCTGCGGCTGTTCACTGAACACATAATCGAGAGCCAAAGGAGATGTGCTTTCGTCTGTTCCCACAACCCCAAGAAGTTCGTCAGCTTTCCTACCCCCAGCCATCCCCTGTACCCTGGACTCCGGCCCCAACCCCCAACCCCCAACCCGGCCCACCCCTCCGCAGCTCCTGTCGGAAGATATTGAAAAAGAGAAGGGGCCTGGATTAATGTGTAATTAAAGGAAATTTGGAAGGGTGAGATGTTGCGGAATGTTAGATCAGTGGCTGGAGCAGTGTGGGGTGTCCTTTAGGAAGGCTTCATTGATTCAGGACAAAAAAACGAGAGAGGGCCCGGACTGCCTCCCTGTCTGCTCATTTATCAAGCGGGGCCTGACAGAAACTTCACAGCTTGGCCTCTTTTTTCATCCCACACAATGGAGAGCTACACTGTTTGCTAAAGTTTCTGCACCAGGAGTTGGACCAAGGAGCCAATCTCTTTAGACAAAAAGAGAGGAAAGGAAGAAGGAGGGAGTGGAGAGGAGAAAGAGAGTGAGAAGGAGAGAGGATGGGTGGGTGGATAGATGAGGGGAGACTGTTGATATAGGACAAAAAAAAGTAATACCCCTGGATGTCATAAATGGATGGCTCTCAAAGCTCTTTTTTTACCCCTCACAGACCTCCCTGTGAAAACACATTTCCCACCCCCCCTGAGAAATACACACAAGTTAATATTTTATAGAGATCTTATTTGGTCCCTTGTGGCACCTGTTTACATATCCTTTTCTTTTTCTCTTTACTCAAATTAATTACTATGAAATGCTGAGATATTTTTGAAATAACACAGAATACTAACTAATGTTTTCTCTCCTACACTGAACAGATCATAAGGCAACAATTTCCAGCGTTAACTACCAGAAGACTTGGGACACGAGGGCAGTCGAAGTAAGTTGGTTTGGTTTATTCTTTCATAGACTACCTATATGTTACACAAATATTCACAAAACCTTTACCCCCCAAAAAACACAAGAGACATTCAGTCAAATATGGAGCATGGTCATGCAGAAAAAGAGTTAAATGAAACAACCTGTAAACAGCATATAACACAAACGAGTTTGAAGCATAAAACGCCTAAAGGTTAAAATAATTTAATTCTATTGTGGTCCTGAGTTTCTGTGACTTTATCGTAAGAGTCAAAAGATTCAATTTATTTACCTATTTTTAAGGAAATCTTCACAATTGTAACCTGATGCAAAATCACATTTAATAGTAGTCTGATAGTAAAGATCTGACTACGTATACCTTTCATTAAGATTATTTTGTTCTTCCAAACTATACAAACAAAACACAAAATCTGAGAAAAACATGTTATAAATCTGATTAAACTAACTTTTTAAGCAATGTCTTTTATAAATGTCTTTTCCTTTTCATTCTAAGTTTCGCTTTTACAGTTTTCTATAGCTATAGTTTTATGTATTTGTACCTAAAAGACGTCATTCACCCGCTCGCCCTTTGCTCTCCTCAGGTACCACTACTATGGCATAGCCGTGAAGGAGACCTCTCAGTATTATGATGTGATGTACTCCAAAAAGGGAGCGGCGTGGGTGAACGAGACGGGGAAGAAAGAGGTCACGAAACAGACAGTGGCGTATTCACCGCGCTCCAAACTGGGAACGCTCCTGCCAGAGTTTCCAAATGTCAAAGACCTAAATTTGCCTGCCAGCCTGCCAGAAGACAGGGTAAACAGGAGTTTTAAAAGTCCATCCTTACAGCCACCCCCCCTCTCACCTCTCCCTGCCATCTCACCATCTCTGCGCCCCCTCTGGCTCCAGCCTTTTATCTGCCTGGGACCTTCACTGGGTTTGCATTTAGAGAAGGACCTTGAGGATTTATATGCTGGCTCTTCACTAACTCTTAATCTTTTGGGGGAGATAATAAGATCTAGCAATGGACAAAGGACAGGCACTAGCTGTCTGGCTTTTAAAGAGGGGCCATGATTTTAAATGGTTTGTGTTTTGCTGATCTCTAAAGCTTGTTTTATATTACTCTGCTCTTGCCTAGACCTGTAACATGTATTTATTGGTTCACATGCTTTGTACAAGATTTATTCTCTTGTTTTTGTAGCACTTTGTTTTTTTACTTTCCCCAGAAGAGAAAAAAAGTTACATTTGTGATGCAATTACATTAATACTCTGTTGTTGCCCACAGGTGTCCACCTTCATCATGATGTACAGAACGCACTGTCAGAGGATACTGGACACAGTTATCCGAGCCAACTTTGACGAGGCAAGTTTCTTTTGTTTACAACCATTTTACAGATCAATTTATGTATAAATAGTTACTATAGCTTTTTAAAATGTTAAACAAATTACTTTTAGTTCCTGTAACATTGTGCGTGTGTGTGTGTGTTTCAGGTCCAAAGCTTCTTGCTGCACTTCTGGCAGGGCATGCCCCCCCACATGCTGCCTGTCCTCGGCTCCTCCACCGTGGTAAACATAGTCGGGGTTTGCGACTCCATCCTCTACAAGGCCATCTCTGGAGTGCTGATGCCCACCGTCCTGCAAGCACTGCCTGACAGGTGAGCACCTGTTGTAGCCCTCACTCTTGATGAATGATTGAATTTATACAATTTTCTTCTCTGTTGTTCTTGAAAATACATGGGATGCCATGTTTTGTTTATTGCATTGACATTACAACAGATGTTTATTTTGCAGCGTGAATTCAAGCTGCTACATTAACACTGTCATAATTATCATTTAGTTCAGTGAATAAAACTGTTTACCCAACATTTGTTATTAATAATACCATACACGTTAATGGCCTTCTTGCGATAGTATACTTTTGGCTATATTTTACTTCCATATTAACAGCATAATTTTGGAGTATTATTGTGTAGAACTATTTTTTGCGGTTCAACTGCAGCTTTTGCCCAAAGATCTGCACATCAGTGAGATTCACTTTAATAATAAAAAAAATAGGTTCAATTATTTGCTGTTGTCTGGATGTTTAAGCACAATTTAAAAGTATACTTTTATTTATTGTAATTTAAATGTAAGACTGATATGATAGGTCAATTTTTCAGTTAGTCAGATGCCAAAATTGGCTAATCGTCCTATAGTTTATTGGGCAAAAATATTATAAATGATCTGGTTCCAGCTTCCCAAACACACCATTTGCTTCTTTTCTCTCAAATCCGAAATTATGAATATCTTGTTTGTGTAAAAGTTCATTTTTGTGCTTGGAAACAGTATTTTGATCCACTTACTTTTCACCACATCTCATTTTGAGGAGAAGACCTCACCTTAGTGAGGTCTTCTCATTTTAATAGGATATGAATGGTAATTATAAATGGTGTCCAATGTACTAATTATGCTCCTGTTTTCTCTCATCCGCACAGTTTGACTCAGGTTATTCGAAAATTTGCCAAACAGCTTGATGAGTGGCTCAAAATAGCACTTCATGACCTTCCTGAAAACCTGAGGAATATCAAATTTGAATGTAAGTATAAAATCCACATCTTGAGAATGTTATTTTAAAACAAAGTTTAAATGATGACACTCACAGGACTAACCAACCACCTTCTCCTTTTTTGTTTGCAGTATCCAGGAGATTTTCTCAGATTCTAAAGCGGCAAACATCATTAAACCATCTATGTCAGGTGCCTATCGTGGACTGAATGTTTTTTAATAAAATCCATATGAACAAACACAGCTGATAAGGGATATGGGTATGTTCTTGTAATATTGTCAATGTATCTGTCCCCAGGCGTCACGGACTGTGATAAACAGTGCCGACATCACCTTTCAAATGCTAGAGGACTGGAGGAATGTGGACTTGAACAGCATCACCAAGCAGACACTTTACACCATGGAGGACTCACAAGAGGAGCACAGGCAGCTTATTATCCACTGTAGGTCCTTGCGTTTAAATTGATTCCACTCAAACACACCCAGCCAGAGAGAGAATTACACTTTACTGCTACGCAAACGACACCACGAGGGACAATCATTCCCACGACCAGCAGAGTCAAAGCATTAATGATGGAGACCAAGAGGTTAAACAAGTTCACACTCCTCTGAAACACCCTGCGGAGTATCTTCAATTCACTCCAGTCTCACTCCTCTGAATCAGTCCTGACGGGATCAGAGGTCACTGATACGTTGTAGTTGTCGCTTAAAGACGCCATTTGCATTCATATTTGTCTGTTTCTTTGTTTTCAAGTGACGTAAAATACAATATAACCTGACATTCTCCCTCCTGCCGCAGTGTATCAGGAGTTTGACCGTCTATTGGAGGAGCAGTCTCCAATCGAGGCGTATATTGAGTGGCTGGACTTGATGGTGGATCGCTGTGTCGTCAAGGTAATTTTTTCCACTCATTTCGGAGAAATAGGTCTTTAAACCTGATGTGATTTTAACTAAATGTTTCAAGTGCGATGTTTTTGCGCAGCAGAAGTTAATTTGCCCTTAAAAATACACCTGCTGCTGAAAGCTTGTCCCTGCGTGTCTTTCTCACGCAGAGGCACTTACATTGCAATCCTCTTAGTTAATGATGTCTTCAAGCTTCCCATTTGCGTCCATTATGTGCCAGATATGGGCTTGTAAAATGTGGTCGCCCTGGCAACGTCTTGGACTGCCCAGACAATAGTTCAATAGGAGGGCGTTCTCTGGGGGCAAATTAAATAGTTGACTTGTTGACATGTTTTTCGTTCCTGAGGGTTAAGCCCAAATGTGGACCCAGGGGTTAATTCTACACCGGAATCCCGACCCTTCCCCCTCTTTTCACATGGAAATGTTCTCTCTAGGTGGCAGGGAAGAGGCCTGGGTGCCTGAAGAAGGTGGCCCAACAGTTCCTGCTGATGTGGTCGTGTTTTGGGACGAGAGTCATCCGGGATATGACCCTCCACAGCGCGCCGAGCTTTGGTGAGCTGCTAATGCTATGTCATCATCTCTTAATGCAACAGAGAGACGGAAATACACAACTTCAACAATGATTCATGAGTATAAGGAATAGTTATTTATTGTAGTTTATTGTGTCATGCACATACAAGGGGCCACACAGGCTTTTAAGATACCACAGATGCCATTGCAGTGGTGAAACATTTGTCAAATAAAAACCTAACTTCTTATATTTAAAAACAAACAAACATACAACTCAAGCTGTTGTATTATTATCCATCCAGATTAACTCATCATCCGAGTGTCGCCCTTAAATAACAATATAATGAGAGAAAAAAACACTTTAAATCGCATCATAAACAAACATTTAACCTGCCTGTTTCTGTAGCTTCCATAGCTATAGCTAACTGTGACTTTTGGTTAAATTCCTACAAGGCAGAATGTTGTTGTTTTTCACATGAGGAATAATTTGCGTTGAACATAATGAATAATACACTCATAAAAGAAATCAATAAAATCCTACCAAAATAAAGATGTTGCACTCCCTATTCCAGAGATGTTCATGTAAAATGTCCAGGTTAAAGATATTCTAGTGCGCTGCAGTTCAGACCGTTTCACAAATACATCTGATAATGATGTCCATATCACCACCGAACTGGTGTTCGTTTTATAAACTTAATACAGGGTTTAGTGCAACCAAATAACCATGTCTTGATTCCTCTCAAGTATGGATCTCATGTCTAAAATAAAGAGCGGAAAAAACAGTAAAATGGCCACTTTAATAGATTATTGTGCACCCCCAAGGTTTGCAATAAGTGAAGAGTTGTAAAAATGAAAGAAAAGAAAATGGCTTCCCTTTCCTCTACTTGTGTCCTTTGGCCCTGTCTGTGAATATCAAAGACACAGCTGGTTGCAGTGTTTTGATAAAGCAGGTCTCTGTGCACAAACAGCTAATTAACAAAAGCCTCCCCTCCCCTCTCTTGATGTGTGTGCCTGTCTTTTCCATTTTATAACTGGTCAGTGTTACAACCCGCTCCCTTGAATAGCCACAAGTGTTTATTGTGCGCACGGCGGCAACAGCGACCCGCACAATGACACAATTGTGACACTCCCTCACATGCCACGGTCTCATCTTCCTTGCGACCCCGGGGTCAGCTGACATATTTCTGGCACTGACTCAGTACACGGAAACAAGCGCACTCACTTCTTTCTGATAACAGCGGCCCTCCTGTCAGTCTGCAGGATGTGATGTCATCATCATTTATGTCTTATCCCTAAACCTAAATAGCCCTTTGTTTTTTTTCCACGTAACCAGGTCTCACTGTCAATATGTCTTTACTCACCATAACTTCTATATCTCCTCTGAGTTTTCTTTATTTAAAAGAACTCCTCCTGTCTTATCCGTACGCAGGGTCCTTCCACCTGATCCACCTCATGTTTGATGATTATGTGCTTTACCTGCTGGAGTCCCTGCACTGCCAGGAGAGATCCAACGACCTCATGAGGGCCATGAAGGGAGAGGGCAGCACAGGTAAGACTGCTACCTGGGGTCTGATCAGTAAATAATGACTGTACAGCTGAAAAATATATTGTGTAGTAGAAGAAGATAGAATAGATAGTATTAGATACTGTTATTGGTTTTAATCGTTGGTGATTTTTCAAGGTAAAATCCCAAGCATTCAGTTCCAGGTTAGGAATTGTGAAGATTTGCTGCTGATAATAACCTAAGAAGGTTTGGTTTTGGACTGCTGGTGGGATAAAGCAAGGACATTGAAGACATTGCCCTTGAACTTTAGGAAATTATATAAATTCTTTAACTTTTATTTTATTTTTTCTTAGCACCGTCAGTATTCAGTTGATTGAGAAAATCAACAGCAGAATAATCAGTGATGGAAATAATCTTGAATTGCTATTTCTTTCAAGAAAGAAAGAAAGAATATACAAATATATTCACTTTACCGCTTGAAACCTCCCCTAAAACATTGAGCTGTATGTTTCGTGCTCCACTGAGGTTTTTATTCTTACTAGCCCAGGATTGTACAATTACTGTTTATTCATGTTGATACGGACATAAGTCATGACTCTTTAACCTTTATAAATGCACAATAACAAATCTAATAATGAGTCAGATTTTATTTGTATACATTCATGTCCAACTGACGGTGTTTAACACTTCCAACATAACTCCCTATTTTCTTACTGTATTAGAGAGTGTAATGGTCTTTCCTCTCTTTACACCTTCAGCAGAGAGAGAGGAGGAAATCACGCAGACAGAAACCACCCCAACCTCCCCGTCTCCAGCATCCTACTCTCCCGCTCGGTCAGTCCACTCTGTGGGCGTTTCCTCGGCCAGCTCCCCCACAGCAGCCGTGTCCCCGGAGTACACTGGAGTCACCCCCACCACAGGTAAGACATGCCTCACAGCCACACAGACATCTTAAATAAGCAGAAGTCTCACTGCACATAGTTTCTTTGAGCCAACACATTCTCTTTGTGTCCATATATGTGTCTACCAGGCGCTGTTCAGTCATATACCTGGTCCCTTACATACACAGTGACAACAGCCGGCGGCTCCACTCCAGAGGCCGGACAGCAGCTGTCCTGTATGAGGAGCAGTCCTCCACTCCCACCACCATCCTCCACCCAGCGGATGCCTGTCTACAGAGAGGAGCATGGGTAATTATGATTTTGGTATTAAGATTAATTTGCTTTTTGTTGAAGACTTTCTTTGATGGGGTTTCTACCTCCTCCATTCTAGGTATACTGGTAGCTACAACTACGGCAGCTATGCCAACCAGCATCCTCACTCCATCCAGAGCCAGTATCCCAGTCTGGCCCATGAGCCGGCGATCACAACCCCCCTCCACTACTCAGCCTACCACCGGTCGTCTGCACAGGTCAGTCCCAGTCAAGAACGGAGGTTTAATAGCATTTTTAATTCATGTAAATCAATTAAGAAATGCTCTAATACTACATACTATTTAAACCTAGTATTATTCAAAATTAACATTCAAAAGTTTAAATAACCATGACACGAAATGAGTCCTTTTTAGACTTATGCGTGTTAGCATACTATTGGGTAGTTTCATCTATAACAGCTCATCATATTTTATAAAATCATATATTTTGCAAAAATAACTAGTTATAAAGCTGGAGTAAAACGTTCAATATTTACCCCTGAAATGTATATGAGTAGAAGTGTAAAGTAGCATTAAATGGGGGAAAAAAGTATTTAACAATGTTACCTATACCAAAGTACTTAAATCTATGTATGTATCACTTGGTCAGCAGATCTGGTGAGTTCAGATTACGCTGATTGTGTGTGTGTGTGTGTGTGTGTGTGTGTGTGTGTGTGTGTGTGTGTGTGTGTGTGTGTGTGTGTGTGTGTGTGTGTGTGTGTGTGTGTGTGTGTGTGTGTGTGTGTGTGTGTGTGTGTGTGTGTGTGTGTGTGTGTGTGTGTGTGTGTGTGTGTGTGTGTGTGTGTGTGTGTGTGTGTGTGTGTGTGTTTCTACAATATAGAGCTGTGTTGGTTATTTACATTGTTAGAAGAAGAAGAAGCATGTGCGTATAAATGTGCCCAGAAAGAGAGCATAAATAAGTACACAGTTAATAGGCTATGCGTGAGATGCTTGAAGGACGTCTTGGTACACTTTGTAGCAAAGTAAATAGAAGTCTGAAGATATAAATTTGAGGACAAATTATTGTTAGGATGAGACGGAGTCACTGATGTTACAGCTTGTGTAGCGACTGGTGTGAGTTTACTTTTGATGGTAATTTCCTGTCAAGGGCCCTCCAGCCACTGCTGCCTTTTATAGTGGGAGGAGATCAGCTGGGCCTCAGCAGTCGTAGTGTTTCTAAAAGTCCCCCAATCACCCTCTCCACGCAGCGGAAGCAGACAGTGAAAGGTGGCCCGGCCGGGGCCAAGAGGGGCCCTGCTCTGTTACTCCTCTTTCCAGCTCTCAATAGTCTCTTCATCTGTTTGAGCCAGTAGCCACAGAGCAGGGCAAGGGGGCGTTTATTAAAATATTGTTATTCAATGGTCTCTTTTCTGCTTGTGAACAAGAGGCAGCTGAGCCGTCTGATCTGCTCTCTGACCTGCACTGACTGTCTTTTTCCATGCCGTGATCCCTCATAATGGAATCGACTGTCGTGTTTATATTTAGTTAGAAAAGGGAAATTGGGTCGTACTTCCACTTCTTTTTTTAAAGACAGTCTGAGCTTAAATCGGGAACAATGCCTGCACTTTGTCCGTGTGAGAGGTTGGGGATGGAGCTGAGACCAACACAAAACATTGTCGGATCCCCATCTGTACAAAATATCTCTGTCAACAGGCAGATTTATTTAGAGCTGTTAGGGTTCAGTCACCATAGGCAACAAAAATAACACAAGAAAACCACTGATGTCTAATTTACTTAAGTGACTTAATTTTCAATTTTGACCATTGTGTTTCAACTTGTGAAGCAATTTCCCCTGACAGGAAATTACAATCGGCGGGGTCAGTTCACACAATACACCGCCACAGGGCTAACGCAGTATCAAATATGATATCAGGAGGGCTATAGCTACCTTTGAGGACACAAGGTCAGGTCCTCTGTACATGTTCTGGGAATGTGTTGAGTTCAGCAACCTGGAGTGAGTTCAGATAACACAATTAAAAAGTTACACATGGTCGGTATTTTCTATAAGCTGATTGAGAACTGTCCTTAACAGTATTTTTTTATCAGCATGATAGGGTTTGATTACTTTTAGCCCAATTAGTCACAATACATTATTCTGTTTTTCTCCATCAGTTTTGCAGCATTTTCACTTTAATTAAATGAATAGTTTGATAATTTGGGAAATGCACTTGTTTGCTTTATTTTTGTGCAAACGGTTAGATAAATATGTATACCACTCTCATATATGTTCATGGAATATAAGGCTATAGCCAGTAGCAGATTAGCTTAGCTTAGCATAAGGACTGGAGACAGGAAGAAGCGGCTCGCGTGGCTCCGTCCTAAGGTGGCAGAGACGGCTTACCAGTACTTCTCACATGTTAAATCTTGTTTGTTTCAGTACAAAGAACTGTGTGAAACTGGGTTATGTGCACTGGGACAGAGCGACTCTGCTTATAGCATTTGTGCTAAGCTATGCTAACCAGCTGAGTGAGCCTTATATTTAACAGAAGGATTTGAGAGTGGTTTCGAAACCTCTCATCTAACTCTTAAAAAGAAAGCAAATAATTGTCCTCCTTCCTTAATATTTAAAGTATACATAATTTAACAGTCAAATGACTGATGAAATATATAACATATTACTTGATTAATTTATAAAAATATCTGAAACTATTGTGATAACTGATACCTGATTCATCGTTTAAGTTACTTTCTAATAAAAATACCAAACACGTATCGGTTCTGCCCTCTAAATGCTCTGATTTTATGCTTCTTCTAAACTAAATATATTTAAATTTTAGGCACAATAGAGACAATAATTAGCAGATTAATCGGCTATGAAAATAATCGTTAGTTGAAGTTTTACTGTCAATTTGATGCTTCTCTCAGTATTTGGCATTGCTGCATCACCATAACTTCTTTTCTCTTCTTCCCTTCCTCAGTACCAGCTCAACGGCCAGATGTCTCGAATGGAGCCTTGCTTGATGGGCAGCACTCCCCGGTTACACCCCGCACCTGTTGCCCCCCGGTGGCCAGATGTGTCGCCAGCTAACACCTGTTACACCAGCCCACCTATGCATTCATCCCGTTATGCCACCTCTGGAGAACTGTACTCTCCCCTGGGCCCACGCAGGAACTCAGAGTACGAACACTCGCAGCATTTCCCAGGCTTTGCCTACATCAACGGAGAGGCCACCACGGGCTGGGCAAAATAAACTATGCTCCGGACACCCGGGTTAAAGCTCCAGGCCTTTCAAACTGGTGGATGCAAAGTCTCTGAACACTTCCAATCAAGTACATGAAAACGGAGGAGCAGAGAGTACATGGTAATAGGAATCATGGTATGGACGTTCTGACAATTTGAAAAGTCTCACTGATGATTGTGATGTAACTTGTGCAGAGGTTTCTTAAAAAAGACGTTTTACTCACTGCTGGAGGAAAAAATTTAAATCATGTAAAATGAACTTGCAGTAAAAATCATTTTAGGAGTACAATGCTGCTGCCAAGCTGTGCCTTTTGTTTTAAGGAATGTACACCTCTGTTTCCCTTGTCAGTCTCACAAGTCGGCACACAGATCAACCCACCAACCCTCAGTTTGGTCAGTGACTGACGGATCAGTGTGCTGTCAGCCTTCACTGACTACAGTACAATCTCAGTGACACCGCTGTCTCCTCTTGTTGCTCAGCATTGTGCAGCATCTTGTCATGAACTTGCTGCAGCAGCTTTGTTTGCTGCAGGATGTGGATGAACTGTACTGCCTTAAAGTTCTTTTGGGACACCAGTTACATAAAGTGGCACAAAGCCAAAACATAAGACAGATGTAAACTCCTTAATCGGTGTGTTAAGGTGTCTCCATCTTGATAGTTTTTTAAATGATTGAATGCAGTGACTCAAAAACAATTTTGCGTGTGTATTCTGTTGCAAGATTTTTTGCTGTTTTACTGTGACTATATATATATATATGTATATATATATATGTATATATATATATATATATATATATATATGTATATGTATATATATATATATATATATAGTGTGTATATATATATAAATATGTATGTGTGTATATATATATATATATGTGTGTGTGTGTATATATATATATATGTATATATATATATATATGTGTGTGTGTATATATATATATGTATATGTATGTCTGTGTGTGTATGTATATATATATATATATATATATATATATATATATATAGTATGCATTTTCTGTAACTTTGTAACATGGTGTATCCTTTATTTTCTATGTTACAATTGGTACTTTGTTCTCTGTTTTGTATGGTTAGTGAAAGATGCATTAACCTAGGGTTGTGTGTTTTATAATGCACTCAAAGATACTGAGGACCTATTACCCTATGGGTATTTATAAAAAGGGAAATTATCAAAGTGTACAGTAACATGAAGTCTAGTCACTTTTCTGTAAATAAAAGCACTGGAAACCGTCTGTGGTGACAATTTAAAGTCTTTGTCAAATTGCCTTCCTTATTATTTCTGTGTTAAAGTCCACAAATCATTCACAGAGATGTCCAATTGTATCATAATCAATGTCCGCACTGGAGCAAAGTCTGCTCATTGATTGATCAAGTCCTGTACTTTCTTTACTTTTTTATGTGGTAAAAGTTTTTGATAGATTTATTTAATTAGGTTGACTTTATAACCACTGACATGTGTACATTCTGAAAATACATCGCTCCACATTCGCCACCCTTCGAATCTCCAGTTTTGCGTTTTGGAAAAGGAAAAGCACTTTCTAAAGTAGTCTGAGCTGATTGTTACTTCTCTCTCCATGCAGTGACAACACAGTGGGAGGTTGTGCCAGTAGCACAAGAGCCACACTGCAGAAAGAATCACATTTCTATAGAGAGAATGTCCTGGTGTGCTGGAGGTCATTGTACCTCAGTCCAATAACCTTTGACCTCTGACCCCTGCCGAGATTTGTTTTTATTTGAACATAGATCCTTTGTGTTGCATCTCCAAAATTCTCCCAAGATTCACAAGCGAGACTTTGAATTTACAAAAACCTATTAAGAACCAACAAAATAATAATAGCAACCCACTATTTTGGTTTAATCTTCTGACCTGAGTGTCATTATCAATATCTACTGATGATTTCAGAGGAAGATTGGTGATCCCTTTTAGCTGTGAGAAACCTGCTGCACTGACCAAACTAAGACACTGCTTACACTAACGTATGCCGGCCTGCCTACACAGTGGTTACAAGTAGCTCCCATGTTATGCACTTTAACATGTGTCTATAACTCACTGATTCAAGCAAATTTCTAAAACGAAACTAAGAAGAAAAAAAATTTAGCGAATAATTCAACACAGATTTGAAATGACGCAGTCAATATATGTGGTTGAAGTGTAGACTTTGAGCTTTAATTCAAAGGATATAACAACACTTTTGCATTAACCGTTTAGGAATTACAACCATTTTTACACAGTCCCCCACATTTCCAGAGGCTCAAAAGTAATTGAACGATTGTCTTACAAATGGTTTGATGTTCCCTCGTTTATGAGAGATTATTAAAAATGTTGAATTTGCATTTGGTAGCTGGTCCAGGGAACTCTCAGCATGAGGACCAAAGAGGTGTCAATGCAAGTGAAGGAGGCCATTAAAAGGCTGACAAATTACACCAACCTATCAGGCATAAACATTAGAATTAACAAAATCAACAGTTTGGTACATTCCTAAAAATAAGGAATGTACTGGCAAGCTCAGCAACATCAAAAGGTCCAGAAGACATGTATAGTAGACGTAGCAGAATTATTTCCCTGGTGAAGAAAACCCCTTCCATGTGTACAATCAAGAGATGCCTTCATGAATCTGAATACAGAAGGTTTACAAAAAGGTGCAAAACACTAGTAAAACTGAAGAACAGGAAGGCCAGATTAGATTTATCCAGAAAACATCTGAATGAGCCTGATGAGTTTTGGATGAAGGTTCTTTGGAAGTTGAAGGAAAGGAACGGCTCCTGATATGAAGAAAACCACATCACCTGGTTAACACGGTGGAGGCAGTGCTGTGGGAGGGGCTTGTAGGCTGCCAATGGAACTGGTCACTGGTGTTCATTGATGATGTGATGATAGAAACAGCAGGATGAGTTTAGGGCTAAACTATCTGTTCACATTCAGCCAAATACTGCAAAACTGATTGGACGGCGCTTCTCAGTACAGATGCATAATGACCCAAAAAAATACTGTGAAAACAGCCCAAGAGCTTCTCAAGGCAAATACATTGACATACATACATTCTTTAATGGCCAAGTCAGTCACCTGATCTCAACCCAAGTGAGCATGCTTTTAGTTTACTTTATATACAAGTGAAGGCAGAAAGACCCACAAACAAGCAGCAACTGAAGGAGGCTGCCGTAAAAGCCTGGCAAAGAATCGGAGGAAACTCACCATTTGGTGATGATGACTATGGGTAGAAGACTTGCAATCATTGACTGCAAAGGATTTCCCTCCAAGTATTAAAAATGATCATTATAGTCACTATTATGTTAGTTTGTCCAATTACTTCTATCTCATATCCAAATGTTGCATACAAGTCAAAGGTTTTCCCTGCATGTTTCCTTTCAAATACATTTCAAAATGGTTGCCATAATTGATATTTATACATTCAATACAATATATTAAATATTCAACCATGCGTTTTTGTCCTAAAATTGTTTCACACATATACATTTGAAATGTAGTCCCTCAACAGGCTTATATATAAATATATATTAGAAAACGGTATATTTCCAATCTCCCGTAAACCCAGTCAGCGAAGAGCAGCCCTGAAGTGATAGAGCCAGTGAGGCAGTGAGGGAGTTTCCTTGTTGACAGAAGCAGACCTCACTGACACCCTGCTGCCTGCTAGCTATATAGCTAGATAGCTAGATAGCTAGAGAGCTGCACCCATTGGCCACGTCCCAATTAATCTAACTCCTCTATCCTCCGATATCCACCATGGACTTGAACACTATGTTGCCACAGCTTGAAACTGCCGACGAGAAGGACATCGAGAAGTTTCTGCGGCAATATATTCGAGAGGTAAATCGCGGCACTGCTCGTTTTTCACGTCAACCACAACAAACTGCCGTGCTAACGGCAGTTAGCTAGCGAGCTAGCTAAACAACTAGCGTTGAATTAGCTGAACATCTTCGCAGCCGACTGAGCTCCGATGTTGTCATGTGCCAACGAATGTCGAGTCGTTAAACGGGTCCCACCAAACCTACGAACGAGATGACCGAAGCATTGATACGTTGTTTGGGGCTGATGATGCGAGCTAATGCTCGCTGCTCACAAAGCACGTCACTGCACGTTAAATAACACTATTAGCACACTTTAGCTTGTCCTTGGAGGTGTTTGGGAACTAATTAAATCATTTTCAAAGAGGCCGGGGTTTGTTGATAGTGAGGGCTGTGACATGTCAGGCTGAGTTGTTTGGTGTCCACAATAAGCATCTTATCTGTTTCAGAACAGTCACACCTTCAGTTTTGACCAGAAGGAAGAATCCCTGCGCAGTGTAAGTACGAGTTATCTGAGCAGACGGTTATCATGCGACCAGGGGCCCTGGTTACGTTATTGTCGATACTTGTTTCCTTTCAGAAGCTGTGCCAGAGTGTGTTGTCAGTTCTCGGGAGGCGGGTGAAGCCTAGCTGTCAGAAGACATGTCTGGAGACGCTCCGCATCCTGTCCAGAGACAAGCGTGTCCTCGCGCCGGTAGCCACCAGGGAGGGCATGCTGATCTTGGGAGCGATGGCGAGGCTGAGTGCTGGAGAGGAAGGCGATGACAACCAAAACATCTCTCAAGAAGACGACCTGTCAGAGGAGGAGGAGAGGGTGGTGGTGGAGGCCTTGAAGTGCCTTTGCAATGTGGTGTACAATAGTCCTGCTGCTCAGCAGGTTAGTGTAGACGTGCAGCTGGTTCATGGGCTTTGTGCCACCCTGTGTACAGCCCGTACATGGCACCATGAAGTGGGCCTCTTCACACTGCGCCTTCTCTTCTTGGTGTCTGCACTAAGACCTGATGTGAGAGGGGTTTTGAGGAGAGAACGGCATGCTGTGAGACTACTGACGGAGGTCCTGGAGCACACCCTGGATGTGAGCTGGGTTGGTCCCTATGAAGCTGCTCCTCCAGATCCACAGGCTCTGCCCATGCCTGCAGAGGACAATGAGAGAGCAATGGAGGCGCTCAAAGCCTTGTTCAACCTCACACTGTCTGACACTGGTGGTGAGGTGAGTGTGTTCAGATTATGTGTTATATATATATATATATATATATATATATATATATATATATATATATATCTATCTCTATCACAGCAAAACATATTGCAACAGAATACACATGCAAAGTTGTTGTTGAGTCACTGCAATCAATCATTTAAAAAAGATCAAGATGGAGACACCTTAACACACCAGTTAAGGAGTTTACATCTGTCTTATGTTTTGGCTTTGTGCCACTTTATGTAACTGGTGTCCCAAAAGAACTTGAAGGCAGTACAGTTCATCCACATCCTGCAGCAAGTCTGTTGCAAGTTAGTCAGTTGGGTTTGTTTTCTTTCTCGTTATCTTGCAAGTATGCATTGGGAGAATCTTAAACGTTTCTTGCTCAGTCAATTGGTCAATTACCAATCAGACTGTCCCACAACAGCCAAATTATGACTACGTAACCATTTCAGTGTAAATGTGACATAATATAAATAGTATCGTGATTATCAACATCAATCAACCGCATACATTTACATTGTAAGACACATGCAGTTTGTGATCAGCTGTGACCTGTGTGGCCTTTTACTGGTCACACCTTTTAAGAAGGATGTTTTATTTAAAGATGTCCATAGTGTTCAATTAAACTGCAAATGTTTTGAAGGCTGAATTGCGCATTGCTTTACATGTTGTTGCTGCTGCAAGGGCGGCATTATCTCCTTTCCTTTCGTAAAGGTTGGTCCAGTGTACCCTATGCTAAAGGAAAGATAAGAAAGGTACCATTACAGCACCTTTCCTTAGCATTTAGATAATTCAAACAGTACATATCATTGCTGCCACTTATTCTTCCAGGTCTTTTCAACTATAGCGTAGTGTTTTATTCACAGCTTTTCCTACTGTGACAACATGTCTCTCTTTCATAGGCTACTACGCACATGCCAAATCTGTATCCTCTTATCCTGTGAATGAAATGGGAAGATATTTGGTACATATGCTTTTTTTTTAACCACGTGTCAAGTATTACATTTGCTTGTGATTGTTTTCATTCATGATGTAGTTATCATGTAATAGTTTGTATCTAAGGCTGACTTCTGAAAATTATTGTCAAACATTTCATGCAATTTTGACTGAAGGGGACATATGACTGCAAGGGCTGCATCTGAAAAAGTGTAAGTGTTAATGTCACCAAATTTAGTTCTTAGTTCCCAAGTTAGACCCCGCTCTCCTCGTTGCCTCTGTAGAAATCCAAACTTCCTCCTCTGCTTTTTAAATCTAGACTTAAAGCGTTGATCTCACTCCATCTCTTAGCACTCCTCTTTTTGCTCAGACTGGATGTGACCAGTGTGGCAATAAGGGGGCGCCCCCATCCAAACTCGTACACAGACTCAATGTAGACATACAGGATTTCATGGATGTAAGTTGAGGCAATCAACTAGGCTATACACACATTACCAAAGCTAATATCTTCACAACAAGGCCACTCCCACAACCATGCAGCTACACACACGCACACACACGCACACACGCACACACACACACACACACACACACACACACACACACACACACACTTGTCTCACTCTACAACCTTTTAACTTATGCATTCCTATTTTTAACTATTACCATGATGTCGAAGCAGGAAAACAGTCTACTGCTTTTCAGGTTGCACTGAGAAACATAAGGTTTTCAAAACTGCACAACATTTGTACTGCGGACCATTTGCAACACCACCACCGATATAAAAAGGCCTTTTTTCTTTACCTCAACAATTGAACGGTCTTCATTGGAATTCACTTTTTTTTGTCCGTCCTTGATTTAATAGGAGGATGACCACCATTTCCGACTTATCGCTGCCATCTTGCGCCATCTGTTGATGCTGAAGACTGAGACCGAGGAGAAAACGGAGGAAGCACACAGGTCTGAAGTCTGTCCTTCACTCTCAATGTTTTAACTCTTTTAGAAAAGCTACACCATGAGCCTTGATTCAAGGCACTCTGCACTTTGCAACCTGTGAAACTGAATTGCATAGAACATTTCTACACACTGACAAAGTGCTTCCACCAGTCAGTAAAATAACTTTTGTCCATGTTCTGCTGTGATTTGCATGGAAGCACTGTGAGTGACAGAGCTGCCCCTGCAAATTAAGACTGATAGCACATGGTCCGATAGCAGACTGGGGTGTCGTGGGAAAAACAGACTTCTAGATGCTCTAGCTGTCGTAATACGGCAGCAGTATCTTCTTCTCATGGTAATGTAATGCAGGAATGCCAAGAATTCATAGATGGAAATTTAAGCAGTGTCATGTAAAAGAGACTGATGTTTCTCTTGACCTGTTAAGTCACTGGCTGAACTGGTCATGGGTGTTTGGCCTATTGATCAACCTAACTATTGTTATTTGTGTGAATGTGAATATGTGACAGAACCAGTTTAAGTGGACTTTGAATGGATAAAGTTATATTTTTGGAGAAAACAGCAAAACCACATTAAGGTAGGTTTGAGGTGTTTAAATATACATTTCATCAGACATTGATGCGTTAGGATTATAAACACACAGAACGTGTTTCTGTTAGAAGTCTTTTAAACTTGATTTTCGAACCGTTTCTGAGTCGCCCTATGTTAATGTTTATGCACTGCTGCTGTTATGGTAAGGTACCTTGTGTCATTGGACAAATACGTTTACTATCTTCTGAAATTTGGGTGTTTGAATAAAATAGATAATTGAATACAATTAAAATATTGACCAGACAAGTTTTTGATGTTTATTTGGGGTTAATTACTTGTTATATTACTTCGGAGTTAAACAAATTAATTAGTCATTAGATTAACCCAATAATTGAAATAATAATAATACAAAAATAACCATTAGGTGCAGCCCTAAAATTGAGAAACCAACTTTAAAATCAGTCTGCATCCATTGAGCAAGTAAGAAGACGTTTCATATTACTGAGATCTTCTCTTAAGGCGGAGCTATACACCACTTTTTTCTCCTCACAATGCTGAGTTATGCGCATTGAATGTGTTTATGTAACTCTGTAATGCTGTTCATTCTGTACACATGACATCTATTGCTTCTGTCCATCCGGGGAGAGGGATCCTCCTCTGTTGCTCTCCTGAAGGTTTCTTCCCTTTTTTCCCTGTGAAAGGTTTTTTTTTTTTTTTTTTTTTGGGGGGGGGGGGGGGTTTTTCCTGATCCGATGTGAGGTCCTGGGACAGGGATGTCATATGTGTACAGATTGTAAAGCCCTCTGAGGCAAAGTCGTAATTTGTGATATTGGGCTGTACAAAATAAACTGAATTGAATTGAATTGAATTGGAAGAGCTGGGATATTATGGCATTGGCAATAGTCACCATATACGTTTTTTTACTATTACAGACAACAGTTTTTGTCCTTTCAAATTCACCAGAGGTTCTCTGTCCTCTGAAATCGTTTTCATTATTTGTTGCTAGTTGGATGTTGCAAGTTTTCTCACACATTATTATAATTTATGAAGGTAGACATTTCTACTTACTAAACACAGCTGGGGATTTTGGTAGTGGTGAACACTTCAATTATACAACTTTATTTCCTGTACATTGCTCTCCTCACAATATAGATGTGTGTAGATTTATCAGTGTGACACAGGTGGAAGTAAAATGTAATTAATCTTTACTTGAAAACCACTTTTACCACGTGTGAGCCACATCGCACCCTGAGGTCCTCTAGCAGCTCCCCATCAGCTGTTCCAACATGTAGATTAAAAACAAGTGATTTGGTCCTTTGCCTTGGGGGTTATTGACTTTGGAACAACTCGTCTCAAGCGAAATATTCTTATCTTTAAATCATCATCTTCACTTATAAATGTTGACCTCTTCAACCCCACAGATCCTTTGGCAGTCTCATCTCAGTAACTGTTAATCACTCAACTGTTGAAATTAAAATATTTTGTAAAGATCCGCGTAATTAGCATTTTAAAAAAAAAATGTGTTTCCAGCCATGCCATCAACCTGCTGAATAACCTGCCTGTGTCCTGCCTGGATGTGTTAATCGACGTGCCTGTCCAGGGCGGACTAGAGATATATGGTGGGAAAAATATGGATGCAGTCCAGATGTTAATAGACTTCATGGAGAAAAGGATGGACAAGGTAAAGTTCATCCTCTGCAGCAAATACATAGAGAGAGCTGGCTGTGTAAACACTGAAAATGACATTCAATAATGTTTAAATATTTTACAATATAGTGATACTAAGTAAATGTACAATTGACACTCAGGACATTTTTCAAGCTTGCATATAAATTAAGAAGATGCATACATTTAAAACATAACTACACTCACATACAGCCAGCCATGGTACACATTTTTTGTCACATCTTGCATTCATGTGAAAGTAGTGCTGGACCTGGTAGACCAGAATGTGGCAATCAGGGAGGCTTCTTGGCTTAGCTAGCTTGGCTAACTAGTGTAGCATAGCACAACATGACACAACGCTTTACTGCACGTCATTCATTTTTTTATTCACCCATCTTATCTTTACTTCATTATTCTCTATGTTACCCATTAGTGCTCCACTGATTAAAACCTATCTGCAGCTTGTGAAGTGTTTGTGGTTTGTGTCACTCCAAGCAGGGCTCCAACTACAAAGAAGGTTTGACTCCGGTGCTCAGCCTTTTGACTGAAGGATCCAGGCACCACAGGGAGATCCGCAGATGTATCAAAGCTCAGGTACAGTAGCTTCAGACATATTTAAAAGAGATAATCATAAAACAGTTTCTGACATTTCTTATTGAGTTGCTCTTTTAATGTGGATGGCCAGCATCTGCTCTCCTGAAGTGTTTGAGGAGAGCACTGAAAGTTCACAGGGATCCTAACCTGATTTGTGTTATGTTATAGCTATTTAATAATGTGTTCATTAGCCAGTTACTATGTTTCAGAGGTTGGTTGGTTAAAGTGACAGAAAACCAATAATCTGAACTTTTTATAATGTCTACACCTTCAGGTTCTTCCCCCGCTGAAAGAAGTAAAGGTCAGGCCAGAGATCGGCACCACCACCAGAAACAAGCTGGTTCGCCTCATGACGCATGTTGACATGGGTGTGAAGCAGACGGCTGCAGAGTTTCTCTTTGTCCTCTGCAAAGAAAGCGGTGAGCAGTGGTCAGGTCATGGGAGGAACATGGAGTTCAGCACATCAGATGGGGAAAAAAAATAGAAAATGCGAGAGCAGGAATGATGTTTCCAGTTGATGATGAAGGAGTGAACAGCTCGGCTCATGATCACACATGAACATTTATATGTAACTGCACAACCTTTGTTTTTTGTGGTGTCTTGTAGTGGACAACCTGTTGAAGTACACAGGATATGGAAACGCAGCAGGACTCCTGGTGGCTCGAGGACTTCTCGCAGGAGGGAGAGGAGAGACTCAGTACTCCGAAGATGAAGACTCCGATACAGAGGAATACAAATCTGCTAAACCATTGTGAGTGCTCTGCACAGGTCTTCGGCCGCGCGTGTTGAGAGGCAATCAAAATGCTCCTAATCTCGGATTGTGCACTTTTAATCTTACTCATCTGCTTGTTCCAGCATTAATCCTATCACCGGTCATGTGGAGGAGCCGATGCCGAACCCCATCGAAGAGATGACCGAAGAGCAGAAGGAGTACGAAGCCCAGAAACTTGTCAATATGTTTGACAAGTTGTCAAGGTAAATACACAAACTAGAAAGGATTTTCTTTTTGTTTTTATTTTGATAGTGGACAGTAGAGAGTTGACAGGAAATGAGGAGAATAAAAGGAGGGATGAAATGCAACAAAGTTCCCTGCTCGGACTCGAATCGGGGATGTTTTAATAACATGGTCAGCGTCTTAAACCTCCAACCAGTATCCTAATCTTATATTCAAATAAGAGCTGAAGTTCATGACAAATGTTGTAAGGGTTTAGTTTTGTCAAGAAATTAAAGTTCTGCAATTGTGTCTAGAGTTACATGAAAAACTGATTTCATTTGGACACTTTTTTTTTTAGAGTTTTGCCGTCTGTATAACGGAATAGTCAATAAAATCGGATCAATAGAATCAATAAATAGAAATCAATAAATATCTAAAAACCTTCGTGAACATTCTTAACAACAACAACAACAAGGTATTTACAACTTAAGACACCACAGAAGTCTTTACCCAAGAAACACAATTCATTATTTGTCAATGGCTCGACTAAGATCATTAACTCTTTTTAGTTTGAGCAACTTCCCCTGCTCAAATTATTGATATTATTCTTTGTTTCCTCTGCAAAGAGCCTTTCAGTATTTGTGTTGACCTTTCCTCACTGAGCAGAGGCTCACGTTCGTCGAGCACAATGCCTGTACAAAGGTAACAGTGAGCATGCTGCCTGCCAACCGATTCATCAAAGGAAGAATCTCTTGCCGTTAGCTGCAGCTTCAATTAGGCCGGGACTTGGAGCACGCCGTAGCATTCAGACGGAGTAAATGGAAGCTGCCGGCACGCCACCGCAGCATCATTACCACCGCTCTGTTAATTATCACCTAATTGGGACACAAAGTCGGGTTGCCGGTCCCGGTTCCTTTTATCTGCCACATTCAGGTTTTTGATGACACGCGTGTCCTGACTTTATTGTTGTCATTCTGAGGAGCCAGTCATTGGCCAGATAGGGAGTGGGCTGAGACAGAGGTACAACGAACAACAAAGCAATTTGAGTGGAACGTGGGCGAAGAGGAAGAGACCGGGGCGAACAAATGTGCAGACATAAGTAAGCTGATCTCGTTATTGTTAAGCCAAATAGAGGGTTGAGCTGTAATGAGGCACGTCTGCCTAGAAGAGGAAGATTCCTTTCCGAGGCTGCAACTTCTTTCTTCTCTTCCTGATGGTGACGGAGAGGTGCTTCCTCAGTGCGGGCTCTAAGGAGATCAGTCAGAGCCCTGTAAGAATGTGCTCCCCTAACTGCTTAACTGGTCCTCCAATTAGCACATATTCTGCACCCAACCCAACCCCTCTCACATCTGCCACTCCTCTGTCACTGCTGAGTAGGAGAGGAGGGAATATGTTTGCGCTAATTGGGAGAGATATAGTTGCATGTTTTTGTTTGTGTTGTCTTGTTAGTCCTCATTTTACCTGCTGACTTTAACCAGCGATATAAAGCTGTGGACTGGCGGGGCTACTCAGCAGGTTTTATCACAGGTTTTATTTGAATTTCTTTCTAAAATGCTGAAATATTTTCAGATTTTAATCCCACCACAAGTCTCCTCCAAAATGTAGAACTTAACCTGCAGTTTTCCAAGGATAAGTTACATTGAATTGGAGGAATCAGTGGGAATTACATGGCCATTAATTTTTTAATTTCTTTACAAATGAATGCAAATGTGTCCTTTTTTATATCTGTGGTAGATAATTCTCTGATAAATCATTTTAGAGGAAGTGGTGACACACAGAACAGGTATAATTGGATTAGGATGAAGGGGTAGTTGTGGCTTTGAGGAGATTAGTTTGAGTGCTGATCCTGTAATTAATCTGCTAGAGGGAGGAGGAGAGGAGGAGGGCAGCCAGGATGGCCAGACCTGGGCAAGTGTCCTTGAAGGGGAATGGGGGGGTCCTTGAGTTCTGGATGTAAGAGAGTAAAGATGTAAAAGTAAAAGCTCTGTTAAGATACAAAGGGTCCTAAACAAAATTGGGTTTTGTTTACATTGGAAATATAATTGATGTGTTTTACCTTCCTATCTAACCTTTTTCCATCCAGCACATCTGATGTTTTTTGGAGGAATATCTGATGTTTTTCTTTTTGAGTCCACAGGCAGAACGTGATCCGGCCAATGGGGGTCAGGCCTGACGGGACGTTAGCGCCTCTTGAAGAAACTCTCTGTGATCCAGCTGAGGACTCAGGATCAGACTCTGACTAGTGCACTTCACATGTAGGCCACATTTTCCAGGATAAGCCCACTAGGCCCAAGCACATCTGGAGCTGTGTCCTATTTCATGGTTTGGACCTTTTGAAGGAAGGTGTCCAGACTCGGTCTACTGCTTCTGGGCAAAAATAGCATACGTCAGTCAAAAGATCCACACGCTGTACCGATACCTCCCAATAAATTATACTCTATTAACTTAAACATGCAGATATCAGTACAATGTGTGGATCTATAGTCGGTGACCCCGAATAGTCCACGATTCGTTCTAAGGAGCCTGGAGCCGTCGTAGTGATGGGAAATGTGGTAATGACTCAGAGTAGCGTTCATAAAAAACAGAACATAGCACTATTACTAACGATTCTCTAAAAACAGCTGGAAAACAGCCATGTGCGGCGTGCGTTTCTCTCCCGCTGACTGTCTCTTCACTTCTCTGTCTTCTCAATTCTGTTTGTGGATTGCCACAATGGAGAAAAATAAATTAGGTGCGAAAGTTCTGTTTTCAACCACGAAAAGGCAAGCAGGATACACTATATTTCTATAGATGCATAATAGATACATTTAAACAGAGTGGGGTCAATAAGCAAGACAAGAAATGCATGATTCTACAATCAGACTAAAGAGTTTATTTGACTGACAACCTTAGACGACTCTTCCTGAAAACCAAAGTAATGCGGGAATTTACTATCCGCTTTTTTAACTCCTATGCCTAAAGTCGCCCTAAATTGAGGAGTCTATTACTGTCAGCTGTAACAAGATTTGTGATACCTGAATTCACATTTGAAAGTTTTTGTGTACAAAATGTGGCACAACTGGCAAGTAGTGAATCAGATTGATGATAAATGTATCCATGTAACTTCTAGTCATCTGCAAGTTTAAGTTGGGTCTAGTTCAAGCAATGTATATTATGTCGGCCCGTTATTACGTATTCAGTCTAGAAATGTGACTTCTGGTGATCCAGCTCTGAACTGGGACACAGCTCATCATGTCCCAGGACGCATTAGAGGCCCTGTTGCAGCAGTGAGACATTCCCTGAAGTGGAAGTGGCATCATGATGCACAGGAGGCCTCCAGGCATCTTCCCCTCCCTAAGGTAAAAAAAATAAAAAATGAGGTAATAATATAATTCTTTGCTGGATTGTAGGCATCTCACTGAAAGCACTGTTGTAATGGACTGTTAAGTGTCACTCGGTCTGAAAGTCATTCCTTCACTTGTGGTTTATTGTTTCTTTTTCTTCTTTTTTTTACATTACATTGTTTCTGCTACATGCTGATTCTGTCCACTCTGTATTTCTAGATGATTGAAGAGCACACTATTCACACACATTTAAACGTGAAATCATTGAAAACTGTTTACAGCAAACCTAGTAATTGTTTTAAAATCATGGGGCCCTTTGTCCAGTATGGACCAAAGGATTGATGTACAGTATATTTAGAGATCAGTGTCCCTGTGGACAGATTTAACTTGCAGCTCACATTACGTTTCCATTCACATATGTTTATGCACATCTTGAATTATCACATTAGAAAAGCTGATCGGAAACTCTAAGTCTCAAGTTTTACACTTGCATGAGGTGGTTTCTACCTTTTTTGTCAGAAAAGAGTCAATGTGGTGACATTTGGACATAATTAACTTTCAACTCAAATTACTGATTAGCTGTTTCCACTGTTGGCGCCTTCTCGGATATTCCTATAGCGTGTTAATACTTATTTTTATATATAGACATCACAAAACATGGCAATAGTAGCTGACATGATGGAACAATTAAAGCGTGCCCAATTAAAACAAATTACTGTATATCATTCTCCTTTTTTCTCTTGTAGGTGGGTTAGATGGCCAAAGAGACTTGTTTGGTTCCCGGTTCTTAAAACTCTGTTTACTGGCAGATTATAGCTTTGGGTAGCCTGTGGAGCCAACTTCTGACTAAACTACGCTGTAGCTGAGTTTATTTGCTCCAAACCAGTTCATGGAAACGCTTGATTAGCTGTTCTCTTTCTGTGACACTTCAAAAGTTCGCTTAAAATTTGTTTGAAAATTGAATGGTAACTTGGCGAGTCGTCCGGTTGTGTAATTATCAGTTAGCCGCAAACCTTCTGAATTCAGGGCTTGTTGGTTTGCTGTGTGTTTTTCATCTAACATTATGACGGTCTTTGTCCAGAGGGTATGGTCGTAAACAGTAAACTCCGATGATTGTTTTCTAATCCATTTTACTTTTGCTAAATCTGCATGGTGTTAAATAAGTTCTCAGTGACAGTTTTTTTTTCTAGATCTATTCTTTTTTGCTAATTTTATACAAATCCACAGGTATAAACTAGTATTATACAGACCCACTGTCTGTATGAACTGATTAATATTTATTTTTGTTGGTTACATTTCATTTAATGAAGAAGCTGCCAGTGCATTACAACTTCACAACAAATTGCTGATTACAATGCAAAGTAAATAAATATTGCTTTTATCAGACAGAATATGTAATTATTACTAGAATCTATCCATCCATCCATCCATTATCAGCTCTTATCCGGGGTCGGGTCGCGGTGGCAGCAGGTTCAGCAGGCCGACCCAGGCCTCCCTCTCACCCGCAGCACTTTCCACCTCATTCTGGGGGATCCCGAGGCGTTCCAAGGCCAGCCGGGAGATATAATCCCTCCAGCGTGTCCTCGGTCTTCCCCGGGGCCTCCTACCAGTTGGACGTGCCCGGAAAACCTCTAATGGGAGGCGTCCAGGAGGCATCCTGACTAGATGCCCGAACCACCTCAGCTGACTCCTTTCGACACGAAGGAGCAGCGACTCGACTCCAAGCTCCCCGCTGATGTCCGAGCTCCTTACCCTATCTCTAAGGCTGAGCCCGGCCACCCTACGGAGGAAGCTCATTTCGGCCGCTTGTATCCGAGATCTCGTTCTTTCGGTCACGACCCAGAGTTCGTGACCATAGGTGAGGGTTGGAACGTAGACCAACCAGTAAATGGCACATAGTTAAAATAACAGGAATATTTAAATGATCTGGAATTGGCCTCACACAGGCACAAAATACTTTTTGACGCACCTTTTTGAATTTCAGGATTTCACGAAACTAATCAAATGTTTTTACGTTAATAAACTGGACTGCGACTGGGAGATAAAAACACAAACGTCTTGACTGAATTTCTTCAAATTTGGCGCAAATGTCTGTTTGGTCTTAACGATGAACTGATTAGACTGATTAGAAGGTCAATTATCAAGGTCACTGTGACCTCAAATCCTATTCTTGTGAATGCAATATCTCAGGAACTATTCTCACATTATCCTTGAATGTCCATGTGCACTCAAAGGTGAACTGATTAGAATTTGTTGGGGTTTTGGCCGTAACTCAAAAATGAATATGCCACTTTCACACAAATGTATCATAGGATAAAATAATGAAATAATGACTTTCTGGACAGATATGGATGCATTCTGAAACTTGACTGATTTGCGGAGGTATTCAGCTGTGAGGTGTTAATTCTAGTATGACATTTTAAAATTAATTATGACTTTTGTGACTTCTTTATGACAGTATGATCCTTTTATTGTAATTACACAAAGAAGAAACAACGCTGACATTTTTTAATGGCATATGTTACTACCTTTTTTTAATGACATGATATTTTTATTACTTTAATGGCATATGCTATGATTTTTTTATGATTCTATACTAGAATTGAAAGCGCCACTTGAAGTAGAAAGTTGAAAGCAGGACTTTCACTTATGTAATGAGGCTTCCACTGAAATGTTAATAAACTGAAGAAGAATAGAATAGTTGATGTTTTTGGACCCAAACTTTATAAAAAATAGGACAAGATTCAATTTACACAATACTTTTATTAAATAATATCTAAAATATAGTGCTGATATAAAACATGAACAAGTTTACTAAGATGGGCCTTAGAACACTAGTAGATATAGCTGTGTGTGTGTATGTATGGCATCTATACATACATACACACACTAGTGTTCTGGATAGACCCAACCTCTATAATAAGTGTTTTAAATATGGTTGATGATGGCTTGATTATTTGGTTTACATATGAACATAGCATAACCATGACACACTGCGACTTCCAGATGAAGAGGTAAGATGCACTTTCACTCTAATGCACACAAACAAAAACATTTTGCAACAAATAACCAATTGAAAAGTAACGGGTGTGTATATACAATTACCGGAGAACAGTCTTAATGTGAACTACGGTCTCAAACCTTTCCAGTGTCATTGTTTATGCAACATGCAGCATCAGTTGCTCTGGCAGGATGATGCAGAGCTCTTGCTGTCCGTCTCTGAGTCAGTCTCCTCGCCACCGCTGTTGGATGCCCTTTGACCTCCTGGTCTGGACTTGGATGTTTCCGTTCCACCTGGAGGCTCTGGAGCTCCTCTGTTCTCACAAGATGTCTGTCCGCTCACTGACGGGCTGCTAATCAATGTAGGGATGCTCTGCAGAAAGTTACATTATTGCTAAAGTCAGCTGAATTGTTTTAAAACAAAGCCCAGAGACCATTAAAGGGAAACTCTATATATTTTAAGTCGGTTTGGTATTTCTAATGTATATGTGAACAAAGTTGTATAAAGCTCTCTGAAATTTGGTTGAAATCTGATACTTTGCCTCCACTGATGTCAGTGATGGAGAAGGCTCTCCCACCCACGACCTGACTATTAACTTCAACAACTCAGTGTTGGCGCCGACTCCGACTGCCAGGAACCTCGGTGTGACACTCGACAGTCAACTCTCCCTGACTGCCAACATTACCGCAATAACACGCTCCTGTAGGTACATGCTGTACAACATCAGGAGAATACAACCTTTTCTCACTCAGAAGGCGGCACAGGTTCTGGTCCAGGCTCTGGTCATCTCACGGCTGGACTATTGCAACTCCCTCTTGGCAGGTCTACCTGCTAATGCCATTCGGCCTCTACAGCTCATCCAGAATGCAGCTGCTCGACTGGTCTTCAACCTCCCGAAATGTACCCACACTACTCCGCTCCTCCGCGACCTTCACTGGTTACCGGTGGCCGCCCGCATCCGCTTCAAAACATTGGTACTTGCGTACCGTGCTGCGAACAGATCGGGTCCGGTCTACATCCAGGACATGGTCCAACCGTACACCCCAGCCCGTTCACTTCGCTCGGCTTCTGCCAATCGGCTTGTAGCTCCGTCACTTCGAGCTAAACACTCAACAAAGTCACAACTGTTTGCTGTGCTGGCTCCTCATTGGTGGAACAAGCTCCCCATTGACATCAGGACAGCAGAAAGTCTCTACATCTTCCGTCGCAAACTAAAAACACATCTTTTTCGACTAAACCTTGAATAGGGAAGGTAGCGCCGTAGTAGCACTTTAGTAGCACTTAAATGTCTCTTACTGATAGCACTTTGTAGATTCTTGTTGTTCTGACTTTTGCATGGTTTAATGCACTTATTGTAAGTCGCTTTGGATAAAAGCGCCAGCCAAATGACATGTAATGTAATGATGTCATTTGAGCCTGAAGACAACAAGTTTGACAATGAAAAGAAACCAGAGTTTTGGAGTCGAAAGACATTTGTTTTTAAAAGGCCTAGTGGTTAAAATGTAACCCACCAGTGTTTCCTGACTCCTCATCAGCTCCTCAATCTCATCGATCCAGCCAAGCATTTCAGCAAACCTCCTCACTGTATCCTCCAGGTCACCAAGCTCCATGTGGTCTCCTCTCCGCGGTGGGACCTTCTGAAAGGGACCCACGGCGTGTCGGTTCAGGAGGAGACGAGGTACCGTGGAGCGCACCGTGTTCACCAGGCTGGCAAATGGCTCAATCTGAAACGATGACATCACAAAGATATTTCTGAGCTTATGGTTTATCTGCTCACCAAATGTACGAGAACCCATTTGTACTAATTTATAAATGTTTACCTGTAAAGATGTGCCCATAATGATTAGCAGGTCTGCTTTGGGGAAGTCTGCAGTGTGGAGGAAATACTTCTGAGGAAGGTCCTCTCCAAAAAATACAACGTCAGGTTTGACTGTTGCAGCACAGAATGTGCATATAGGGATGTTGTCATTCATTATGGCATGCTGCGAAACAAACAAAAGAATAAGGCGCCACTCTAGCATCAAATGCAGTGAATTACTGTATTAAATTCAGACGCACCTTAGCCTCCTCAGCAGGGAACTGAGTGTAGCACAGGTGACAGGCAGCCGTAGCAAAACCACCATGAGCTTCCACAAGTTTGTCATCTGGGATGCCACACACTGTGAACAAAGTTATTAAATATTACAATGGACGTTAAGAGCAAACAAGGAGATCCAGTTTGAGAAACAAAACAGACTAACATGGATGGAATAGCTCTCAGTACTACACAACTACTGTGAAGAAGAACAACATTGCTCACATCCAGTATGTCTCCTGGCACTTTCAGTGAGGCCGGAGTTTAATTTGTCGTTACAATAGCTGTCGTTCCCATCAAGATCTCACTCACGTTTCTCCAGTCCGTCGATGTTCTGGGTGTACATTCGGAGCAGCAGGCCTTTGTGATGAAGCATGCGGACAAAGTAGTGTATGTAGTTTGGTCGGTGGCTGCCAGGATACAGAGCCTTGGCCAGGGAGAAGAAAGGCTGAGGGTCGTTGGAGAAGTAATCAATGTTGAAAATAGCTTCTGGGTAAGGGATGTTGTACTTCTCCAAGTTGGCGTAAAGACCTGTTCCTGGAGTTCTGAAAATGTGGAAACACAGGCATTCTGGGCATTATGATGATGCTTTTATTAAAGAGCTGCTAATGGTTAGTGTCTTTCTCGTAATATTGTCCTTGACTGTTGCTATATCCACTTCACAGGTTTACACATCAGGTACAAAGACTCATTTAATAGGAAAGAAAAACGTGAGGATGGGGATCAAGATGAAGAGAGGACCACGTCCACAGACACCAACCTGAAGTCTGGGATGCCACTGGCTGTGCTGATTCCTGCTCCGGCCACCACCACCACGTTCTTACAGCGGCCAAGCTTCACCAGCCGAGCAACGGAGGCTAGACCGCCCTGGGACGAGGACCTAGCAGCTAACGCAGCTCTGGACCCAGAGGACTGTCCGGCCTGCATAGGGTCACTGCTGCTTTTGGACATCTTTCCTTTACTGAGGAGAAGGACAAGAGAAGATATGAGCATATTGATCCCATATGGGACAGTCACCATCATAATGACGTTATATTAAATAGTTAATGTATAAACAGTGGCATAATCCCCCCCCAAATAATAATTATTGTTCAGATGCTTGAGAATTAGGGATTGTACTGTATAAAGAAGAGTAGAACATTACTTGCTGATTTTCATTCTTTTCCTGTTGATGCTTGAATGAAATCCACTTGTATAAATCAATATAAATATAAACTTATATAAAAGTGTCTCTAATAGGACCAGGGTCAATGTTCCCAATGTGAAATAGAGAGTTGTAGCCTCGCTTACTGTCTGTTGTCTTCCAATATATTCAAAGACATCTGGCATGAGGTCTCACAACTAAACAAGACCTTGGGTTTAAATGCTGGGCCGAGAACAAAACAGTTACATTATTTCCTCCTGCTAAATAAAATTTATTTTTAACCCTGCTGCTGGTGTGGCTCTTAGGATGCCAATGTCAGTTTTTGTCAGTAATTTCTTCCACCACTTCGATCCAAAGTTTGGATGATCTAAGACAGAATGTTGTCCAGACGTTCATGGAATGCTATTGACTGTTGTCCCTGACCTTTCCTCTAGCGCCACCATCAGGTCAACATTTCATTTGTCCAATACTCTGGCTCCAACCAGATAGCTGCAACAATAATCTGTCTCAGCTATACTTATATATATATATGTACATATACTTGCTAATTGGCAAAAGTTGGCAAACTAAGAAGGACAAGAACGCATATCTAGCTCTGGCACATAGTTGTACTAGAACATACTGTGGGTCTCTTGACATTGCTTCCACTCCAACCTGGGGATTTGTTCTCGAGATGCCTTTGGTTTGTTGCACATATGTACAAATGTGTGTGGGTATTCATGTATGTGCATGTACTTATTAATGTGCATATGTGTCTTTTGTTTGTCAGTATGGCCACCTGCTCTTATGTATGTTCTCATGTTTGATTGCTGTAATGTTTCCTAATCCTTATTATTGATACATCTACAGAAAAAAAAAAAAAAAAAAAGTAAAAGTTGCTGCAATATGTCCCCACCTTGTAGGTAAACTGTCCTGTCTGCTCACACTCATCTGACTGAGGTCCTGGACCAAAGCAGAGTCTGTCTGCTTCCTTCGCTGTTTTCCATAGGGACCGGGACCGGGCCCAGCGTCCTGGGTCTCAGCAGGGTCGGTGTGCCTGGTCAGGGAGCTGCGGGTCATCCTAGTGACTGGAGACTGGGAGACCTTTTTATCCCAGCTGGACCTGGACCTGTTCATCCCAACACCTGTTGACAGCAAGAAAAAACTAATAATTCAGCATAAATTAAATGCATTTCTTTCCTCTGTGTTATCAGCACAAAGTGAGATTTGTCCAAATGTCATTTGAATGAAAAAATATTCTAAATACCCTTTTTTTTCCTACTCCACTAATTAGATATTGACTTGTTTTCAATGATTTGCTTTTAATTTGCTCTCCCTCCTTCCTCAGTGTCCCATATTTAAAAAGCTGTTACACTGAAATCCTCCTTTTCTCTTCAGTCCCTTTGCACAGAGAGGAGCTGAAATGTTTTAAAACTGTCAACTGTTGAACAAAAGGTAATGGCTGCAATATATCTAGCAACCCCCCTGTGCTCCTCAGCAGCTATGCTAATACCGTCCACAGCTGTGGCAGCTTTACTGTTCAGGGGAAGTGGAGGGTAGAGCTGAGGGGTGGGGAGTTAAAAAGAGCGGTGGCAGAGGTGAAAGGGAACCGTAGATTGACTGTGTGTCAACAAACCCAGCTGGGTGAGAAAAGAGGATGCCCCCTAACAGCCCCCTCAAACTGAGGAAAAGGGAGGGAGGGAGGGGGGAGTCTAGAGATAAATGATACAGAGGCGGGATTCAATAAAGATGGAACAGAGGAGGAGGAGGGGGAGGGGGAGGTTCTTTTCCAAAGCTATTCTAGGCCTTCAAACAACTTCCATGAGGAATGAGTGTGAGTGATCAGGCCGAGGCAGCGAACAAGGAAACAAAAGAGCTACAACCCATAAAACATGACTGCTTCAGAGGGCAGCAGGGAGATAAGACAAGCTTTTCTCCAGAAGCACCTTATCGCCCTCCGGAGGGGACAAGAGACTAGAGAGGGGTCACTGAAGGCTTACGGAGCAGACAGAACAATTAAGAAAATAGCAGCCTTTGGGCTGATGTAGTCTCAAAGCTTTTCTTTAATTGAACCATCAACATTTAAAGAAAATGTGTTATTACCAGGTTTAAAACTTCTAACGATAGACAACTCTTTAAACCATCTTAAAAATCTAACATTCTACTTTTATTTTAAGCACTCAATCTTCTCTCACGTTGCCTCCTTAAAGGCTGAAGCCCACACATTACTTCTGTTTTTCCCTCCCTGCACATCCTAAAGAACCATTAAAGCAGCAGGGTGAGGGTCTCTGCTTTTGTCTGGACTCCTCTCAAAGAGAGACTGCTGAGAACAGGCAATAAATCACTGGCCCAGTTATTAAGGTCTCACACAGATGTTGTAGAGTAGCAGCAGATCCTCTAATCAGATCTGGAAAAGTGGGGCGGAGGAAGCAGCAGGTAGGTTACAACCGGTCATAACAAAGCAGAAATGGTAACGTTGGCAAAACGGCAGTCACTTCAGCAACAACCTAAAACTAATTAAAGCTGATAATATTACTTTTTACGAGATTAAACTGCTTTTCAGTGTGTTAAATGTCAACTGCTTTTATCTGATAAAAAGTATAGATGTGATACTAATATCATTCTTTAATGACAAATAAATCCCTGTGTGAATGACAAAAGGCTTAAAAAGGATTTGAGAGCCCCCCTTTATTTGGCCTTTCACACTGCTTGGTCTCGCAGCTCTCCCAGTCGAAAAGATGAGTGTGTCCCAGCGCCGGACCACCAGGAGTGTAGCTGCTCATATGAGGGTTACAGTTATCTAATTAGGACAGTCCTACAACACTGGGCACACCTCGGTGCTCGCTATTACCACACCAAAAAGTCAGACTAAAGGATAATCCTTTTACAACCTTAGAGGCTGGGAGCCAAACACCAGCTAAGAGCAGGAGGAGAAACGTTTGTGTTGAAACAACAAGAAAAAAAAAACAGCAGTTTCTCATTCACATTTACTGCTCAACACAAAGCAGAAGAAGTTCAACCTCTTGAAATTATGAAACGACTTGTTTTGTCCAACCCACAGTCCGTTTATTAAGACCACTCAGTCATTTGGCATTTTTGCTTTAATAAAAGTTAAAGTAAAAAATAAATAAATAATGTTTTAAATGTAGAGATACAGTTAGTATAGTTGCAATTCAGTTTACATTCTAATTATGTTCATTTAATTTCCCATGTCGTAATATTTTGCATGTATTTGGTCTCATTTATAAAGTATTTAACATGTGTACATGTTTTCAATAACACATGCACAAAAAGGAGTTGTGATTTATCAAACGTGCATCTATTAGAACTGGTATTACTATACTATTCAAGATCATATAAGGTGATGCAGAAATGGCAGTAAAACTGCTCAGGAATGTTCATTGAAGGACAAATTCGCCCTTTTCACGATTTATAGATCAAGTCTATTGTTGATCAGGTCGCGTTGGTTTGTCAGAAAAAAAAATTGGGAATCACTGGATATTTGGGGAAGTTAAATGACAGGTTTTTCCCCTGCAACCCCAGCATTTAACCCTATACCTCCAGTGGAATTGAGGACAGCAGACTTTGATCTCTACCCCCCTTCAATGACACAGAAATGGCAACAGGCAGTCTGGTCGCCATGGGGACCTCTTCATAGTTGGAGAGGCGACAGCTCGATGTCGTCCTTCCCCACCTGCTCACTAATGACATATCACTCTGTGTAGCATCTTTGTTGGAGTCTCAATTGACACAAAGCAGTGAGTCCTAATTTGTGTTTGTATATTGTTTGCTCACAAAGAGGGAAGGTGGGTGGTGGAGAGCCAATTCTCAGCGGGTCGATGGTTAACTAATGTCTCTTCTTGCCCTTTTAGTCCTCTGAGGACTTTACCAGTCCTAAATTAAACACCATTCTACCAATAATGGAGTGTGATTTTAATTGTACAACCGTGTAGATTCATTGAGAGAAAGGGATCTGAAAATAAACACTGAAAGCACAGGTCCCCTCTCTTCCTGACAAAAACCTTAAGCCGCCACCCATAATAGTAGATAATGACATACAAACAAAACAAGCAATGTGACAGGGGGAAATTAAAGCTGTCAAGTTAATTAAAGGCATCGAGGGCTGCAACAAACTTATTTTTTCATGAGCAAAATAATCAGCGAATTAGTTTTTAAGATGTAAGCGTTTAGTCTAAAAAATGTAAAATGTTGCTTGTTTTCTAAAGCACAATGATATTCATTGATATACATTTTAATGGTATAAAAACAGGTTAAAAGTCACAAATAAATGTGTTTTTTATTCTTGCTTGAAAAACGCCTTTAACAATGAACTGGTTATTAAAATAGTTGTTTTATAGTTGGGTTTTAGTTGTAAAATGGCTAATTGATTAATCAACTAATCCAAGGCTCATTCAGAATGAGCCTTTAACAGTTGTAACCTTTTTTTGTATGATAAAAGGGCCATTACCTCGCCCGTAAGCAAAGCTTGTTGTTGAGGACACTACAGTGTTTCTTAACTATGTTTGACAAAATCTTGTTTTTGAGAAAAAAGAAAAGAAAAAAGAACTTGCAGTCAGTCTCAGGTCTTACAGAGGATTTACTAAAAGTGAGGCCACAATGGCACCTGCTGGAAACAAAATCTCATTACACTTGAAAACCATCTCCCCATTTTGATAAACAATGACACATGCTCCGCAGTAATTGTAACTTAGATATGATGACTCCATTCATTACATTCAAAAACTCAAGTGTGGACCATCAATATTTCTATACAGTTGTTTTGTATATTTCTATACTTAAGAGTGCATTTGGGACATTAGTACAAGCATTACTGGATCTAGATCCCTTCCAGACACAGTATAAGACATAACAAATACCCTTTAGAGAATAATAATTGTTGTCTGATGTTTTTTCATCAACAAGTTAGCTTACCGTGGAAATATGTGTTCAGTGTACATCTATCTTCTATCTCACTGAAAAGTCCATGATCTGAATATGCTGTACTATTTATTTCATTACTGGACACGAGATGTCCTCATCTCAATGTATTTGCCACTAGTTGTTAAGTCATAAATCCTGCTCGTGCCTACACGTCTGCTATTTGAGGCAAGCTCAGTCAACCTCTGCTCATAAACTCTTAATACACAAATAAACTCAAGTGAAACCAAAATAGGAAACAGATATTTTAGACCGGAGGGGCGTTAAACCTAATGGGAAACGTAACAGCGTATCATGAGAGGAAAGCAGCCTTCTTCCTCAGACCGAGTCACGTGAGGTAAACAGACTCGGCCTCAAACAATCAAAACATGAAATAAAAAAAATAAAAATACCAGGATGTAGGAAACCTCCTATACAGATGTATGTGGGCGAATGTAGCTCCACTTTAAAGGAAACCATTAGATAGTCGTCCACACCCCCAGATCTATAATAATAATAATAATAATAATAGGCAGGTATAGAGAGAATGGGGTTCACGTCATTGTGATTAGCTACCTGTCTTTCCAGACGGCGGAACTTTTGAATGCTGAGCAGACGTCGACGTCAGACAGCAGGCAGACAGACAGACAGCAGACAGACAGACTTTGTTGAGCCAATCGAGATGTTTCACATCCAAAAGGAAACTTGCTGAACTTCTTTATCGCTAGACTCTGAGCTTGTAACCCTCCAGCCGCTGCAGTCAGGTCAACAACATCTGATTCAGAGGAAATAAAGGGGTCTTATTCTTCTCAAATGCATGCGCCTCATCTACATGCTTTCTAAATTTTGAGTTTTTGAGGAGAGAACTGTCACTCTGCGAGTATTTCCGGGTATTAAATAAGTCATTGCGAATACAGGCGGGAAACAAGAGTTGGAGTCACGTGGTGCTGAGTTTTCGATTTCCAACCCTCAGTGTTATTCAAATTGGCCTTTTTCACAGCAGACATTTTGACTTGTCGTAATATGAAAATGTGTTACTAAATACATTAACATTTAAAATGTGTTATAGAATGCATAGTGCATGTGTTCTATAAAGTGTGTATATATTTGCATACAGTGTGTGTATTTCTGTATGCTCTTCGTTTGGTTGGTAATCTTTTTATTCTGCAGCCCTGGAGCAGTTTCCTGTCAGTGATCCAGTCTTGTTGATATTAACACATTGTCCTCGTGAGAATAAATCTCAATTCGGCGTTCTGTTGTGTTTACTAAATACTCTTCGGTGACACCTGCTTATTGAATAGATGTAAAAGAGACGATCTTTGATTTAGAACCACTCACGGAGGATGAACGTCACTTCCGCTTTTAGGGGCGGATGTTGTTTTGGTGTAGTCGGTCCAGTGTCCTCTCCCGCCAAACTGATGAACAAAATAAGGCCTTCTTATCTTATCTTTTCTAATTACTACACCCTGCGATACTTTCCACAGTTGTTCATATTCATCACTAGAACATCTTCACTCATTCTGAATGGAACCAAACACAGCATCATAAACGCCCCCGTGTTAGTACATGATCTAAAATATTGAACAATAGCAGGCTACTATCATCCCGACAATAACAGCTGTACATGCATGTGATTTCATAAAGGCCTCCGCAGCTGCATCCCGTGTGTTTTTATGGGTGGAGACTGAGGTCCTCCTCACAATATTATAGCCACACAGACAACACAAGTCAGCGTAACCACCAGCAGCGACATTGTTAGAGGCCGTGGAGGCTGATGAGCTCTTGTTTTGCGCAGAAAGTCCCGCACATAGCGCGCAGTGACGTTACATTGGACCAGTCTGATACAAAGTAAGGTACGTACTAGTGTTTGGTTCAGTTTGTGTGATGAGAGACAAGAAACTGGAGCCACTAAACACCGAGCCACAGTATCTCGCACATATCAGTTTCAAAGCAAACTCCCTCGATCATCGGGACAGAAATATCAATACGAATGTTAGAAAGCTAGTGAGTGTCTCAGCGAGACGATTGTCCCAATAAGCTAATGATGGCGACTAAAGGCAAAACAACTACATAGTTCTGCATGTTAATGACAAGTCCAACCATTTCTAGATGTCAACGCGAGACCGCACCGATTCCGACGTGTTTAGATTGTGCAGTAATTGGCCAACTTTCAATGAAGTATGTGTTTTATCCTCTACGTTAGTTCACCTTAGCCCAAGTCCCAACGTCCACCAAACAAACGCTGCAGGTTAGCTCACGGTTGACGTTGCACGTCGGGCCTTTGACCAGCTAACGTTACTTGTTTGAATGTGTTTAATCTGAACCCAACAGGGATACGCGGCGATGCTGTCTTTGTTCGTCGTTTACTTAATACACGCTATGACCGAAGGAATGACGCTGTCCGAGCAGATTTCATAACTTCATAACAAGAACAAAAAAAGCAACATTACAGGTTAACGGATAACAAACGGTTAACGGTATTTAGGTAGCAATGTGTGTCATCGTTTCTACGAAGAGACATTAGTTAATTCCTTCAAACTGTCAGTATGTCATTGATTATCTTTGTTTCCCAAAGTCCAGAAGACGACTCCTAAATTCGTTTTTATTTTATTTCTCATAATCGTTTGTTTTAAGTTGAGATGTTCTGTGTGATGTTCAGCTCCGTGGCAGACCATTTCAGGATCAGCAGCACACCCAAAGCAAGCTCCCGTTGTTGTCCTTAACACCCCATCCCTAGCTGTTTGCTTTACAAAGGCTTTGTCTGCAGACTGTCAGCGTTTCGTCTGTTTAGAATAAAGGCTTTTAATGACAAATGCAGCATGTAGCTTTTGTCACAATTATAGTGTGAATGTTGGAGCAGATCATGCATGTACCAGGTAGGACAAGGAGCACATTTTAAGGGATCAAACACAAACCAAAGTCTTGTTTCTTTGTTCTACTGTTCCTCTCTTATCATATATGACATACTTAAACACAGAAAGATATGCAACAACAAGCACAGACACATATCTCTAACAGGATGTAGATCATAACAGAAATTACATAAAGATGCCAGAAGGAAACTAAACTGTAATGTTACACAGAATCTCTTTCCTTATAGCGTTAGTTCCCAACGCTGCATATCTCTGTTCATGGTGTATCACAGTCTCGGTTGGTGATTGTATCATTTATTTTTCCAGAGAAATGAGTCAGGCAGAGCAAGTGCTTAAGGACATGCCTGCATACCTCAATGATGAGCCAGTAGCTACAGGTAAGTTTAATTGTAAAGGTCCTCTGACAAATATTTAGTTTCAAATGTTGTGGATGCTGTTTTCAGAAAAAGACCTGAGCGTGCAAAACATTATATGGAAACACTATTATGGATTTTACATAGGGATTAGCATGGTCAATTTAATATGTGCAAATTAAATAGTTTAGTATTTCTGTTACGTTCCCCGACTGAAGTCTAGGGGAGGCGGGGAGTAATAGAGAACATAATAACCCAAGGAGAAAGACTCAAGGTCAACGAATGGATAACACACAGAGAGAGAGATACTTTGACTATATTATTAATCAATAAAAATAATCATCCATAGTGTACCACGGTTATGATCATCATCATGGGCGACATAACCGGGTGGTAAAGGCAATGTGAAGATGCAATAGGTTTGGAGTAGAGCTTAAATAGGTTATTTATCAATGAGTGCATCTACAGAAAATGAATCGGCAACTGTTTTGATACCAGACCAAAAGAATGGTTATGGTTAAGTGAAAAGTAAATCATTATTTGTTGCAGCCCTAGTTTGAAGCATTTCTGTCTTCTTACTTATTTAGAAACAACATATTGAAATATATATATATATACTTAAAATGTTGCTTTTGTTGTTTTTAAATCAGATGACGACAACGACAACAAGGACGATTCACAGGCGCAGCCGGGCATGCTCGGCAGGTTGGCGGGGGGCTTGTATGGTGCCACCAAGGGAGCTTTAGGAGCGACTGTAGGCGGTGTGACGTGGATAGGAGGAAAGAGTCTGGACCTCACCAAAACCACCGTCAGCTCTGTCGCTGCGCTGCCTGGGATTGGAGTGGGTCTGGTTAAAGGAGGAGTGTGTGCTGTAGCTGGAGGAGTGATTGCTGTTGGTTCTGCTGTGGTCAGCAAAGTTCCCATAGGAGGAGGCAAAAAGAAGGACAAGTCTGACTGACGGAGAGAGGAGGAGAGTGAACACACACAGCTGAGGTGTTATGGCTCGCACTGTGTTCGCAGTCATGAGCAGAAAAAGAGCCACAGAGGACTCAAATGTTTAGTGTACACGTTTATGGTGAAGGGTGTCTTTGTTTTTGTTTGTTAGGTTCTCTTTTTAATGGTTGGTAAACCCATGTTCATATACTTAAGTGGCCAGGACTCAAAAAGCATAACTACCAAAGACGCTCCTGCTCTGTTAAAGGACACACATTATTATCACCAGTGCCTGAAATTGTTCAAATAAAATGTCCACTTTTCCTTTTTGATAAGTGACAACACTGTTTTCACTGTTGTACTCGCCACATATGTTAACTTTGGTACCAGAGGAGAAAAGCTCCTAAGGACTCACTTGTGAGACAATCATTGATCCATGGTGATCTGTAACTGACAAAAAGGTATTTTGCTGTTAACTGACATGTATCTGAAAATATGTACATGGTGACTAAATCAGCTTCTGTTTAGTTAATCGCCTCTGTTCAGCTTGCACAAATGAACAAACACGTGATCAGAAATGTGATCTTTGAAGTAAAGTCCAGTTTGATATCTAAACCGTTTGCTGACTGTGGATATTTCGCTAGTGAATTTTTGTGACGGTTTCAGTTTTCCTCTGAATTCACATTGCCCTCTTGTGGTTATATTATCACCTCAGTGAAAGGTGAGTCATACTTTTGATACAATATGAAAGCTAGAGTATTGTGACAGCAATTAACTTAATAACTCAGAAAACTGAGACAGTTTGTCTACAAATACCATCCTGGACCCGGTGCTACTTATGCAAGATGGTTGAAAGTTTGTTGAACAATGATACATTTTTTTTAAACATAAAACATGCTGAAGGCTGTAAATGTATTGTGTTCCATCACTCACAAAACAAGTCTTATGAATCCAAACAGTATACCTTTACTTATTGGCTTCTGTTTTTTCCTTTTACTACAGAGATTTCACTATGTTCTTTAGTTCTTCACTTTAATGATTCATTGCTCTATTTTTGGCAAAACTGATATTTTGAGATTGAGACTTAAATTTTCTATAACATTTTTGGAAAGAGTTTATATGCATGTGCAGGTGGTGGGTCGTGTGAAAAGGTGCTCACAAGTTTGGGGGGAAAAGTAATTTGATCAATGTGAATATAGAATAATTATTGTTAAAATCAATCGGGGTCCGTGTATGTTTTGATAGTTTGTTTTAGAGTTTAGTCGTAAAATACAGAAATAGGCTTGTAGTTTATTTTTCATACATCTGCCATTCACATTTCATGCAAGCTCACTCATAATTGCGTTGCTCGGGGCTGTCAATCATGTAATCAGCTGGTCTCTATCCAATAAGCACAACAAGACAATTACACGGTTAGCCTATCATCTCTTACTGCTGTCTCTTTTAAATACGATCTACCTTCAGTACATTCCTGTTGCTGTTTTCTCTGCCCAGTCTTCACAGATTCATCAGCTTCATCAACTCATCATTCTATCAGCCTCATCAGCCACCACCAGGTCTGGACTCCATAGGGGGGATTTTTCTTGTTGCTGATTGGGGCAGACGACCCTCAATTACAAATCTCCCTGTGGAGTCCAAGTGCCAAAGACTCAATCAAGACTTTATCATCACATATATCATCTGTTAATAATAAACAATTATTTTTTCTTCATCTGACTTCAGCTGTCTCTCCTGATTGAACTGTCAGCCTGTCCCAGAGGAAGATCTCTCTTACCTTTACGACACTACGAAGGCACTCAGAGATGAGCAAGACCGAACTTTGCTCTGAATGTACAAAACACAAAATAGTTGTATATGTTTTTTGCAATAAGAGGAAAAAAGGTTACAGTAATGGATCAATTGAGGAGTAAAGATGATGATCAGATGGTGGTCGTGGTAGTGGTGATAAATCAAGACGAAAAGTGTAAGTCCCGTGGCTGACTGTTTCTGCTGTTTGGGGTTTCCGTGACCACACAAGTTGTAACACTGTGCATCACAGAGCTATTTGATCCTTCTTGGGATTTTACACATCGACTTCTGTTTTTGGACATTATTGGGGATATTGGTTGGGAACCTCCAAACATCAGACATAAGTGTCAAACGATTCAACTTTGGAATAGACTCGTGAAGGTGTCTGATGGTACTTTGTGATATTAAGGGAATTAAGACTAAACTCTTTCTCATGTATAGACAAAAATGGTCTGTTGATATATGGTGTAAACTAAAGTTACGAACGTATTGTCTCATAAAGAATAACTTTAGTGGAGAACTTTATGTGAAGTATAACTTAAACAAAAGACAAAGATCCCGATGTGCACAATTACGCTCAGGAACATTACCATCAGTTTTAGAGACCGGTAGGTTTATTTCCACTCCAGAGGAGGACACATGTGAGCTCAGGGAAATTGAGAATGAGGTTCACGTTTGTTTTTACTGTCCTATCGACGAGGACATAAGGGATGTAGTGTTTAGTAAAAAGACTTCAGTTTATGTTGATTTCTTTTGCCTGGATAACTGGGAACAACTTGAGTTGCGCTTCAGTAAAGGAATCTTTTTTGATTTGCCCGGCCTGGGAGAGAAGGCAGAATGTTTTGTATAAGATATAGCGGTGAAGTAACCTGTACATTTCTAATTGAGTGAAACTATATGAAATGTGTCCACTGCAGCTAACTTTTGGTGTCTTATAGACCCATGAGGGTTGAGCACTTTATGTGCTTGACACGAAAATAGAGATATCTATCTATGTTTCTATTTATAGAAATGTTTGTTGTATTTTGTTTTGTTTCAAAAGAACCATGAATTATTATTATATAACCTGTTTGTTAGAACATCACTAACAATTAATAGTACAAAAAGTTGTATGCACACAAGTATTTACAGCAAATCAAAGCCAATAGATTTTAATAAAAATGTGTCTCCAATATTTTTGGGGATCAATTTCATTCTTCCTGCAGCACACTTTTTGCAATCATTACAATATATAGTATGTAATATGCAAATCTTTTACTTCATGATCTTGGCCAAATTCTTGAGTTCCACACTGCTGTTTACTCCGCGGAGGCACCCATGCTCACTGGTCCTACAGAAACCACAACCTTTGCCTCAGAACTTGTCTGGTCCACAGCCATGACATCTCTCTCTACAAACAGACAAACAAACAGGGTCAGATTTGAGTGCATATTGCTCCTTTCATTCTACAGATTATAAATTCATCTCTTACTTTTTCTGTAGCATATTGGTTCACAGGACCGGCCTCCTGTAGTAGTACACACAGCTGTACTGCAGTGAATGTACACCTGAACAAAGAAAACCATGTAAGCAGAGCAATACAAACATATTCTGTTGAATCAGTTTATCATCAGTGGATTAAATTGTTACCTGTTCCTTCATGGGTTGAGATGACGTGGGGTCAACAAAGGTAAACATTTTGAAAATGAAACGTCTGTAGTGACTTGGGAAGTCCAGACCAGAGAAGGCACCGACTGGAACCAGTGAGGACAAGTAGTTATCATTCCTGCATGGACACCTGGATGAAAAGAAAACGGCATGAAGACAACTCCTCTGTAATTCAATTCAAAAAGGAAGTCAGTGTTTTCATAGCATTCATTACTCTATCACTAATCCTAATGATTAGAAGTGTAAACTCTGACAAAAATGATTGATTATGTTGTCATAAACAGGACAGTGTGTTAAATTGGTGTTTTAAATACCCGTCTGTCAGAATGTCCCACTGGGGCAGACTGTGAGGGTTGGGCTTTGTGGTTGCCCAACAGCGACCAACAGTCAGGACAAGGTTGGGATCTGTCTTCTCAAGGAGTTGAACCTCCACGTACACAGGGTCCCTCAGTACTTTGCGTACGGGATAGTCAGCCTCCGTGTAGTACGAATCATAGGCCACATCCACTGTGAGAGCAGGGACCAGTTAGCATGACAGCCATCTACAAACACAGCAGCTTCGCCGACATTCACTTACCTTCATTACAACCCTTTGAAATACACTGTCCATTTCCCAACCTCAGTTCTACTCTGATGGGTCCCAGCTCAGCAACTGATAGAGGAGTAATTCCTAATGGTAGTACTTCTACAACCACAGTTTGAACAGTTGTGCCGATGTACCGACACTGGAAGAGCAATCTGAAAAGAGAAAACTGGCATTATGTTGCTTGGTCAGATCCTTTTTTAGATATTACAAAATAACTTTAAAAAAGCATCACCTACTCATAGTGGCTGTCCCTGGTAATGACTCCACGTGGCCCGGTTTCCACTTCATATGAGGAGAACATTTTGTTCTCATAGATTATAACACCAGGCTCCTCCTACAAAAGGTAAAAGAAAATGGCATAATTGGGTAAAAATTTAAATTCTTTTAACTGGTGGATAAGTTGAGAAACTCAAGGTCTTACCAAAACAATGGTGCCACATGCGGTAACAGGAAAGTTATAGATGGCAAAGTCTGAATTAGAGTCAACATGTGTACAGCCTGAAGCTTTGCTCAACAGTGAGATTGACTCGAGGTCAATGTTGGGCAGAGTGGCATCTCTCGCCACTACGACAATGAACTGGCCGTCCTTGGTGCACTGAACGGTCACTGGTGGCATAAAAACAAGCATTGACAGGTTAAATATGTAGAACACCTTGTTTGCGTCCTCCATTACGGTCCATTGCTTGACATTCTTTTCAAAACTCACCTGCCTTTCCATAATAGCACTGTCCACCATCAGAGCAGCAGTTTATGGCATCGCAGTTTTCAGTAGAGATATCAGGAAGTCCACATGGGATCCTCGTGTTTTTTGCCACATCACAACTCTCGGCAGGAGGATGCTTTGTGAAAATGGTTTTGCTCTGTGAGTTCTGCTGCTGCTGATCAAAGTGAGGATGGTGGTGATGTCCGTGGCGATGTCCGTGGCGATGTCTGTGGTGATGGCCGTGGTGATGTCCGTGGAGATGGAGGTGCCCGTGGTGATGGTGATGGCCGTGGTGATGGCCGTGGTGATGATGATGGCCGTGGTGATGGCCGTGGTGATGGCCGTGGTGATGGCCGTGGTGATGGCCGTGGTGATGGCCGTGTCCGTGGCCATGGCCGAAGCCAATGGATGGTGATTGAGGTAGGTCAATGCCAGGTCCTTGAACTGCCTTTACGGAAGGACTCAACGACCCTTGTTCCTGAGCTTCTACCTCTGTCCCAGCTAAGCATGCTAGCAGTGCTAGTGCCACTAAAGAGGTGACACCCCAGTGCTTCACCATGGTTCAACAGCCGTTTGACCTGGACAGTACCCAAGTGTACAACTTAAGGTGTATATGCTGCCACATTTATACGTGACTAGGCTTGATGGTTTTAAAAACCCTCCTCTGAGGCAGAATAACCACCAATTACAGCTTCCCATCTTTTCAATAGCCACTTAAAAGCTTCCAAGGGGTATTATGTCATGTTTTTTTAATATTATTCAGGGAGAGGATTTGGTTTGGCAACTTCACAACATCAGACACGTGTCCTATTAGATCAGGTCACCTTTTTTTAAGGTCTTTGTGACCTCAAGAATTATTTGTCCCCAAATGTTTATTTTGTTTGTGCACAATGGCAAACATATTGATCTTTTCTCTGGATCTGGAACAAAGTTTGTCATATGTGCCTTATGAACACATTATCTTAAATGTTAAAAAATTAACAGTTTCCTAAATAGAGGAGCTTTGAATCAAGACAAATAGACAAACATGCTTTGAAGATAATTGTGAGTCAAAATACATCTTTCAAACTAGGAAGAATTTTCTAGATGTATTATATAATACATACATACAGTATTACATAACTATTGTAGCTTGGGAGGTAACAGATGAAAATGGTCTTTTATTATCTAGTTTCAATAACTGGTGTGGTGGCAAATTTAGCTGTTGAGTCTTTTTAAGCTGAAATGACAAATATCGTAAAACAAAACTTGTCAATTAAATATTTTATTCTTGCAAGAAGAGGAATAGTTATACAAAAGGAGTCTGTAGAAGTGAGCACTAAAGAGAAGAAGTCCCACAGAGTTGTGTAGGGAGTGACCAGGGTGTGGGCTGTATTGGAACATGATGCTTAGATACACTGTATACACTTTCATTTTTATTTCATTTTTACATTTTCATTTCGTTTATTATTTAAATTCTTAAATGTAATATGTCCGCCCTGCTATATTATTTTATGGTATTGTATATTTCTAAACATGTTTGCTGCTGCTTCACGAAGTTTCCCCCTGGGGTCGAATAAAGTAATATCTTATCTTATCTTATACCTCAACAATAGTTTTTGTGACGTGTGACAGTTTATTGAAGAAAAGTAAATCCACTCAAACTGAAGATAGAGTCAGTCCTCTCTCCAACCATGAAAACTTCACTGATGACAATCATTTGTGGACAGAAGAGTGCTGTGTTTATGAACAGCTCTTGTAAGCCAACGCTGTGATGATGTAAATCATGCGAGCAGATTAACTGCAGACCGAAGCATCAGAAGAATTGAGATACAGTAATACAAGTCAAATACAAGGATGTAATCACAATACAATGCCACCACTAGTTCTGAAGGTTTCTGCTTCTAGGGTAGTATTTAACTTGTGCTTAACATACAGAATTAGAAAATACCAAAAATGTTCTTTCTTTGCTAATCTAGACGTGTGCAGATCTCATTGGATAGAAGTACATGTGAGCTACTGCTCTTAGCTAATGAAGGTCATGACCTGCTGATGTAAATGTGTTAGTGACCGACATGTAACCTGGGGAACCCAATGGCCCTGTTAATCAGTTTAACAGGAACAGCAAACAACCTCAATAAATATATTGTTATTTATATAATCAGAATCAGCGTTAAGTGTGTACACATACAATGAATACGACTTATCTAAATATACATGCACACATATCGACATGTGGCTAAAAAAGGGCAACAATGCCAAACAATCATTTGAATACTTTAAACCATGCGAGACAGCTTAGAAATGTGAGAGTAGCTGTGCTCTCCATGTTTCAGTCTTATACAATAACTCATAGTCAACTCCGACCACGGTGTGCACACACAGCACAGTGCTACATCATTCTTTAGATCAAAGTGCCGACATTATGATGATGTGATTTTGACAGAGTGATGTTGAATGAGTATGAGAGTGACAGTGATGATGGTGCAGTGATGAAGAGTAATGAAGGTAAAAATGGGAAGCACAGGGAAGAATAAACCAACTGTCTTTAATTGTCATTATTTATTACCTTGTGATCAACACATACTCTTCCACTTAGGAATGGTTGGTTCTTAAATGACACAAATATATCAAGTAAATACATGATGTATATAACTAGGTTGCAAATGAACAATGAACATTAAATATCAGAGGAAATAAACGGCATTAAATATGCCTGTATCCAAAACCGAAATCAAAGACACAGGTAAATATAACTAATTGTATGGTTTAAATACACTTATACTGCCATCGACTGGTAGAAAGGGTAAACAACTTTATTCTGCATCTCCTCCTAAAGACTCTGCTCTGAGTTTACTCAAGAAACAGCCCAATACGGTGGAAAAATGCATGAGTGCTAACAGCAACAACTCTGCACACATACATGACTTTAACTATATTACCTGCCTACAATCATTCTATTGCCTTGGCTTTTATTTTGACAGACTCTTACTTCCGGGTCGCCTGCCTTGCTTTGCCTCTGTCTTCTAAAGAAAAAACAAAAGAAGGATTTTCAAAAAACAATATCAACTCGTTATTTGTGTTCGGTTCACTCGTATCTTCGTTTTTGGAAAACGACCGTGCTTTTCTGTTTTCGGGATGAAACTAAATCTTTTTTTGTTTTTGTCTTCGAAAGGAGAGGCAAAGCACGACAGGTAATCCGGAAGCAAGTATTTCAAAATAAAAGTCAAGGCAATAGAGTGACCGTATGCGTGAAATTCTGATCTACAGTCTATGATGCAAACACATATCAGGGTAACGTTAGAAGAACATTTGATTAATTAATGTAAATACACTAACCAGGGCCGATGGGCGTGATTAATGATTTAACTCTTCAAACTAAAGCTTCTAATTTCGGGGTTAAAGATGATGATCAGATGGTGGTCGTGGTTGTTAGTGGTAATATTCGTGGTAAATCAAGACAAAAAACAATCAGTACATTTTAGACAAACAGAAGTTTAGCTGTTTTTAACTTCGGTTCAACAGTGCTATCATACACTGAACAGTATAAATTTCTTGGCATTACTCTTCACGAGCACATGACATTTAAAGAATTGGTGACTGTCCTCGCTCAGTCAGGAAGAGCACTGGGATCTGTACTGAACAAAGTTAAACAATGTGGTAATCTGGAATTCCATAATTATACACACCTCTAATTACCGTGTAAGTCCTGTGGCTGACTATGTTTCTGCTGTTTGGGGTTTCCGTGACCACACAAGTTGTAACACTGTGCATCACAGAGCTATTTGATCCTTCTTGGGAGTTTACACATCGACTTCTGATTTGGCCATTAGTGGGGATATTGTAAAGGACAGTAAAAGGACTTCAGTTTATCTTGATTTCTTTTGCCTGGATAACTGGGAACAACTTGAGTTGCGCTTCAGTAAAGGAATCTTTTTTGATTTGCCCGGCCTGGGAAAGAAGGCAGAATGTTTTGTATAAGATATAGCGGTGAAGTAACCTGTACATTTCTAATTGAGTGAAACTATATGAAATGTGTCCACTGCAGCTAACTTTTGGTGTCTTATAGACCCATGAGGGTTGAGCACTTTATGTGCTTGACACGAAAATAGTTTCTATTTATAGAAATGTTTGTTGTATTTTGTTTTGTTTCAAAAGAACCATGAATTATTACTGCCAGTGGAACCTGTTTGTTAGAACATCACTAACAATTAATAGTACAAAAAGTTGTATGCACACAAGTTATCAAAGTATTTACAGCAAATCAAAGCCAATATATTTTAATACAATTGTGTCGACAATATTTTTGGGGATCAATTTCATTCTTCCTGCAGCACACTTTTTGCAATCATTACAATATACAGTATGTAATATGCAAATCTTTTACTTCATGATCTTGGCCAAATTCTTGAGTTCCACACTGCTGTTTACTCCGCGGAGGCACCCATGCTCACTGGTCCTACAGAAACCACAACCTTTGCCTCAGAACTTGTCTGGTCCACAGCCATGACATCTCTCTCTACAAACAGACAAACAAACAGGGTCAGATTTGAGTGCATATTGCTCCTTTCATTCTGCAGATTATAAATTCATCTCTTACTTTTTCTGTAGCATATTGGTTCACAGGACCGGCCTCCTGTAGTAGTACACACAGCTGTACTGCAGTGAATGTACACCTGAACAAAGAAAACCATGTAAGCAGAGCAATACAAACATATTTTGTTGAATCAGTTTATCATCAGTGGATTAAATTGTTACCTGTTCCCTCATGGGTGTAACTGAAGTGGGGTCAACGAAGGTAAACATTTTGAAAATGAAACGTCTGTAGTGATTTGGGAAGTCCAGACCAGAGAAGGCACCGACTGGAACCAGTGAGGACAAGTAGTTATCATTCCTGCATGGACACCTGGATGAAAAGAAAACGGCATGAAGACAACTCCTCTGTAATTCAATTCAAAAAGGAAGTCAGTGTTTTCATAGCATTAATTTCTCTATCACTAATCCTAATGATTAGAAGTATAAACTCTGACAAAAATGATTGATTATGTTGTCATAAACAGGACAGTGTGTTAAATTGGTGTTTTAAATACCCGTCTGTCAGAATGTCCCACTGGGGCAGACTGTGAGGGTTGGGCTTTGTGGTTGCCCAACAGCGACCAAGAGTCAGGACAAGGTTGGGATCTGTCTTCTCAAGGAGTTGAACCTCCACGTACACAGGGTCCCTCAGTACTTTGCGTACGGGATAGTCAGCCTCCGTGTAGTACGAATCATAGGCCACATCCACTGTGAGAGCAGGGACCAGTTAGCATGACAGCCATCTACAAACACAGCAGCTTCGCCGACATTCACTTACCTTCATTACAACCCTTTGAAATACACTGTCCATTTCCCAACCTCAGTTCTACTCTGATGGGTCCCAGCTCAGCAACTGATAGAGGAGTAATTCCTAATGGTAGTACTTCTACAACCACAGTTTGAATAGTGGTGCCGATGTACCGACACTGGAAGAGCAATCTGAAAAGAGAAAACTGGCATTATGTTGCTTGGTCAGATCCTTTTTTAGATATTACAAAATAACTTTAAAAAAGCATCACCTACTCATAGTGGCTGTCCCTGGTAATGACTCCACGACGCCCGGTTTCCACTTCATATGAGGAGAACATTTTGTTCTCATAGATTATAACACCAGGCTCCTCCTAGAAAATGTAAAAGAAAATGGCATAATTGGGTAAAAATGTAACTTTTTTAAATGGTGGATAAGTTGAGAAACTCAAGGTCTTACCAAAACAATGGTGCCACATGAGGTAACAGGAAAGTTATAGATGGCAAAGTCTGAATTAGAGTCAACATGTGTACAGCCTGAAGCTTTGCTCAACAGTAATATTGACTCAAGGTCAATGTTGGGCACAGTGGCATCTCTCGCCACTACGACAATGAACTGGCCGTCCTTGGTGCACTGAACGGTCACTGGTGGCATAAAAACAAGCATTGACAGGTTAAATATGTAGAACACCTTATTTGCGTCCTCCATTACGGTCCATTGCTTGACATTCTTTTCAAAACTCACCTGCCTTTCCATAATAGCACTGTCCACCATCAGAGCAGCAGTTGATGGCATTGCAGTTTTCAGTAGAGATATCAGGAAGTCCACATGGGATCCTCGTGTTTTTCGCCACATCACAACTCTCGGCAGGAGGATGCTTTGTGAAAAAGGTTTTGATTGGCGTCTGTGAGTTTGTTGGTTTCTGCTGCGCCTGATCAAAGTGAGGCTTTAAGTGGCCGTGGTGATGGTGATGGCCGTGGAAATGGCCGTGGAGATGGTGATGCCCGTGGTGATGGTGATGCCCGTGGTGATGGTGATGGCCGTGATGATGCCCGTGGTGATGGTGATGGCCGTGATGATGGCCGTGGTGATGGTGATGGCCGTGGTGATGGCCGGGGCCGTAGCCGGGGCCGTAGCCGAGTCGTGCAGCGCCAGGTGATAGACCACTTTGTTGTGGAGGGAATGGTGATTGAGGTAGTGGAAGGCCAGGTAGTCGAGGGGCAACTTGTGGAGGGGCTGGTCGAGTTTCAGGTAGTTGAGGGGCAGCTTGTTGAGTGTCAGGTAGTGGAAAGCCAGGGCGTGGAAGGCCTACTTGTGGAGGGGCAGCTTGTGGAAAGCCAGGTAGTGGAAAGCCAGGTAGTGGAGAGGCAGGGCGTGGAAGGCCTACTTGTGGAGGGGCAGCTTGTGGAAAGCCAGGTAGTGGAAAGCCAGGGCGTGGAAGGCCTACTTGTGGAGGGGCAGCTTGTGGAAAGCCAGGTAGTGGAAAGCCAGGGCGTGGAAGGCCTACTTGTGGAGGGGCAGCTTGTGGAAAGCCAGGTAGTGGAAAGCCAGGTAGTGGAGAGGCAGCTTGTTGAGTATCAGGTAGTGGAAAGCCAGGGCGTGGAAGGCCTACTTGTGGAGGGGCAGCTTGTGGAAAGCCAGGTAGTGGAAAGCCAGGGCGTGGAAGGCCTACTTGTGGAGGGGCAGCTTGTGGAAAGCCAGGTAGTGGAAAGCCAGGTAGTGGAGAGGCAGCTTGTTGAGTATCAGGTAGTGGAAAGCCAGGGCGTGGAAGGCCTACTTGTGGAGGGGCAGCTTGTGGAAAGCCAGGTAGTGGAGAGGCAGCTTGTGGAGGGGCAGCTGGTCGAGTGTCAGGTCGTGGAGGGGAAGCTGGTCGAGTGTCAGGTCGTGGAGGGGAAGCTGGTCGAGTGTCAGGTCGTGGAGGGGACTTTATGGAAGGACTCAACAACCCTTGTTCCTGAGCTTCTACCTCTGTCCCAGCTAAGCATGCTAGCAGTGCTAGTGCCACTAAAGAGGTGACACCCCAGTGCTTCGCCATGGTTCAACAGCCGTTTGACCTGGACAGTACCCAAGTGTACAACTTAAGGTGTATATGCTGCCACATTTATACGTGACTAGGCTTGATGGTTTTAAAAACCCCTCCTCTGAGGCAAAATAACCACCAATTACATCTTCCCATCTGTTCAATAGCCACTTAAAAGCTTCAAGGGGTATTATGTCATGTTTTTTAAATATTATTCAGGGACAGGATTTGGTTTGGCAACTTCACAACATCAGACACGTGTCCTATTAGATCAGGTCACCTTTTTTTAAGGTCTTTGTGACCTCAAGAGTTATGTGTCCCCAAATGTTTATTTTTTTGTGCACAATGGCAAACATATTGATCTTTTCTCTGGATCTGGAACAAAGTTTGTCATATATGCCTTATGAACACATTATTTTAAACATAAACATGTAACAGTTTCCTAAATAGAGGAGCTTTGAATCAAGACAAATAGACAAACATGCTTTGAAGGTAATTGTGAGTCAAAATACATCTTTCAAACTAGGAAGAATTTTCTAGATGTATTATATAATACATACATACAGTATTACATAACTATTGTAGCTTGGGAGGTAACAGATGAAAATGGTCTTTTATTATTTAGTTTTAATAACTGGTGTGGTGGCAAATTTAGCTGTTGAGTCTTTTTAAGCTGAAATGACAAATATCGTAAAACAAAACTTGTCAATTAAATATTTTATTCTTGCAAGAAGAGGAATAGTTATACAAAAGGAGTCTGTAGAAGTGAGCACTAAAGAGAAGAAGTCCCACAGAGTTGTGTAGGGAGTGACCAGGGTGTGGGCTGTATTGGAACATGATGCTTTAGGCAGTGGCAGAGAAATCATAAAGATGTATACATCCTACCCTTAACATATGACCTGTCCACATAAGTAATTTATTACTTAACAACATGTGGTACTTTATTAATTAACAACAGGAAAAAGGGTGTGAAAGCTACTTAGGTAGCTGCTGCATGACCCACGAGTAACCCAATGCAGGCATTGATAATATGAACAATAACAGCTTGTATACCAGTTCACTGAGATAAGAATATAAAACACAACTAAGAATATAAAATTGCCATTACATTCCTCCCTTTTGATCATACATTTGATCAACATAAACAAAGCATTTGTTAAGTCAAACACAACAATTCAAGTTTGAGCTGTATTGTTATCAACCAAATTGGTGTGACAATTATGCAGGGTAGGAATAGTAAACAACACATTGTTCATTTTAGGCCACATAGTCTGACTTCTCGAAATGGGTGCAATGGGCGTGGTCGCTTCATCGTTGGCTGTCGTCAGTGACTAGGTTATTCCAGAGTTGCTTGTATGGTTTATGTGTTATTCAACGGTGCAACAGAAGTGACGCTTGGTTTATGCTTCTTATTGTGTTGAGTCAGTAGGTGCCTGTGTGGGTGCACTCACGTTTTCACCTGAGTCAGTGAGTGAGTCTGTAGGTGCAGGAACTTTTTTACCTTCGGATGGTGTTGGCACAATGAAATCCATCATCATATGTTCAAAAGGGTCTTGTCAGAGGTGGGTGTGCTGCCTGTTAGGAGACTTTAACTGGTCTGCCTACATTGTGCGTTGCACAGGTGACGCAAAATCACGAACAACGCCAAATCGCTACTGTAAATGGTGACTGTTTTACCGTCTGCAGCTTTACATCCTTCTGTTAGAGCGACCAATTGGGCTGCCTGTGTAGAGAAATGGTGAGGAAGAGAACCAGAAACGAGGTTGGCAAAACCAACATGATTAGTCCTGTTGATGAGCCTTGTGATGCGGACCCATCAACATAGAGAATGAGATCAGGGTTAGACAAAGGAGTTTCAGAGAGGTCTGTGCGAGGAGTGCATAGAACATTGTAGTATTGACAAACAGTTGTGCTCCTTGCCATCCTCAGGTCCTGGAAGAAGAGATGCAGGGTTAAGAACATTAATAGTTACATTTAGTATCAAGTGTCAAGCAAGATGATGTGATAACGGAGCCATCTTTCTGCCGATAAGTGTGATGTTTTCGGTTCAAGGACAATGAGCGACACTGCATGAGGCACGAGTAAAGTTACATGTGCATGACCAATAATATCTCTGGAGCAGACCTGGGCACTGTACGGCTCCCGGGCCACACCCGGCCCTTTGGCTGTTGCTGACCGGCCCGGTCAATGGGACATTAGGAATAAAACGTAAATAAGTGTACATCATGCACGGAATACAGCTGCATTGCTTTCATTTTGAAGGTGAATGCTGCTGTTTTTTTTCTCAATGTATGTAGTACGTTGGTGAATGTGTGCGAGCAGCAGCATCACTGCAATGTGTTGGCGAGCTGAGCTTACGGGAGAAGTGATGTAGCTGTTAGCCGTCAAAAATGTATCAAATAGATTAGTTTGGGGAGGGAACCAGTGGTCTCCGGAGACTGCTGGGGCTCATTTGCAACCTTACATGACTGATTATTACTTTTTAAATGTTTTTTTTTACAGTCATGCTTTCCTCTTTAGTTACCGATTGTATTGTAGCTATGGTGTGTTGCAACAAGCATGCAAGCATCTAAACTGAGTAAAGAAGAAACCTTGTTTAATGTAGCACTGAAATGAGCAGTTGATTATTCGAGTTGTTGATGGATAGACAATTAAACACCAGCAACAACAACTTCAATTATTGATTAATCATCCATCCATCCATCCATTATCACCCGCTTATCCGGGGTCGGGTCGCGGTGGCAGCAGGTTCAGCAGGCCGACCCAGGCTTCCCTCTCACCCGCAGCACTTTCCAGCTCATTCTGGGGGATCCTGAGGCGTTTCAAGGCCAGCCGGGAGATATAATCCCTCCAGCGTGTCCTCGGTCTTCCCCGGGGCCTCCTACCAGTTTAATCATGAAAGTCATTATTCAATCAAAAGTACGAAACATTTCCAGCTTCTCAAATGTGAGGATTTTAAATTTTCTTCATTTTTTATATTATTGTAAATTGAATATTGTTTAATTTTGGTTTACATTTTTCACTGACATTATTCAATTCATTAAAAAAAATGGACAGTTTAGCAGAATCTTGTGGAAGGACAAGAATGACAACTCACGCAAGCTCTTTCATAATTTTATTGCTCAGAGCTGTCAATCATGTTATCAGCTGGTCTCCTCAATCCAATAAGCAAAACGAAACAATTACACGGTTAGCCTATCATCTCTTACTGCTGTCTCTTTTAAATATGATCTACCTTCAGTACGTTTATGTTGCTGTTCTCTCCGCCCAGTCTTCACAGATTCATCAGCTTCATCAACTCATCATTATATCAGCCTCATCAGCACCACCACCAGGTCTGGACTCCACGGGACCAAATATCAAAAGCTAAAATCCCCAAAAAGACCTTCAAAAGTGTCGAAGACACTAAAGACCTGAAGCCCAAAAACCTCAAGAGCCTTTCGGCCCTGATTCTTTGTTATTTACTTATCTTTTTCCATTCAGTCAACACAGAAGCACATATGATTACATATTGATAAATTATAGAAAAACCCATTAAGGCTGTCATCATAATGTTGACACTAAATATATGAGATTTGTAAAGAATATATTGATACCAAACCACTCTTGAGCTCAATATAAGGTAAATTACACTTTAAGATAACACTTCCTATATGGCTATAGGTAACAAGAGTCATGTTTCATATTTGTCAGTGTAACGTGAAAACCACAATATGCCTAAAATAATCCAATGTGATCACAGAATGTTGCTGGTGCGCTCTTCAGGGTCTCACTCCTCAGGAAGTAGAGGCGTTGAATAGCATCAAAATGAATCTGCAGTACCACAGTTTCACGATTTGTTTCAATTAATTAATTGGTGAATATGTTATTTAACTAGAAGAATGGAGACATCGGTTGTGGGAGTGGTGTGTCTCAGACATTTTCGGTGGATACCTCAACAATAGTTTTTGTGACGTGTGACAGTTTATTGAAGAAAAGTAAATCCACTCAAACTGAAGATAGAGTCAGTCCTCTCTCCAACCATGAAAACTTCACTGATGACAATCATTTGTGGACAGAAGAGTGCTGTGTTTATGAACAGCTCTTGTAAGCCAACGCTGTGATGATGTAAATCATGCGAGCAGATTAACTGCAGACCAAAGCATCAGAAGAATTGAGATACAGTAATACAAGTCAAATACAAGGATGTAATCACAATACAATGCCACCACTAGTTCTGAAGGTTTCTGCTTCTAGGGTAGTATTTAACTTGTGCTTAACATACAGAATTAGAAAATACCAAAAATGTTCTTTCTTTGCTAATCTAGACGTGTGCAGATCTCATTGGATAGAAGTACATGTGAGCTACTGCTCTTAGCTAATGAAGGTCATGACCTGCTGATGTAAATGTGTTAGTGACCGACATGTAACCTGGGGAACCCAATGGCCCTGTTAATCAGTTTAACAGGAACAGCAAACAACCTCAATAAATATATTGTTATTTATATAATCAGAATCAGCGTTAAGTGTGTACACATACAATGAATACGACTTATCTAAATATACATGCACACATATCGACATGTGGCTAAAAAAGGGCAACAATGCCAAACAATCATTTGAATACTTTAAACCATGCGAGACAGCTTAGAAATGTGAGAGTAGCTGTGCTCTCCATGTTTCAGTCTTATACAATAACTCATAGTCAACTCCGACCACGGTGTGCACACACAGCACAGTGCTACATCATTCTTTAGATCAAAGTGCCGACATTATGATGATGTGATTTTGACAGAGTGATGTTGAATGAGTATGAGAGTGACAGTGATGATGGTGCAGTGATGAAGAGTAATGAAGGTAAAAATGGGAAGCACAGGGAAGAATAAACCAACTGTCTTTAATTGTCATTATTTATTACCTTGTGATCAACACATACTCTTCCACTTAGGAATGGTTGGTTCTTAAATGACACAAATATATCAAGTAAATACATGATGTATATAACTAGGTTGCAAATGAACAATGAACATTAAATATCAGAGGAAATAAACGGCATTAAATATGCCTGTATCCAAAACCGAAATCAAAGACACAGGTAAATATAACTAATTGTATGGTTTAAATACACTTATACTGCCATCGACTGGTAGAAAGGGTAAACAACTTTATTCTGCATCTCCTCCTAAAGACTCTGCTCTGAGTTCACTCAAGAAACAGCCCAATACGGTGGAAAAATGCATGAGTGCTAACAGCAACAACTCTGCACACATACATGACTTTAACTATATTACCTGCCTACAATCATTCTATTGCCTTGGCTTTTATTTTGACAGACTCTTACTTCCGGGTCGCCTGCCTTGCTTTGCCTCTGTCTTCTAAAGAAAAAACAAAAGAAGGATTTTCAAAAAACAATATCAACTCGTTATTTGTGTTCGGTTCACTCGTATCTTCGTTTTTGGAAAACGACCGTGCTTTTCTGTTTTCGGGATGAAACTAAATCTTTTTTTGTTTTTGTCTTCGAAAGGAGAGGCAAAGCACGACAGGTAATCCGGAAGCAAGTATTTCAAAATAAAAGTCAAGGCAATAGAGTGACCGTATGCGTGAAATTCTGATCTACAGTCTATGATGCAAACACCATATCAGGGTAACGTTAGAAGAACATTTGATTAATTAATGTAAATACACTAACCAGGGCCGATGGGCGTGATTAATGATTTAACTCTTCAAACTAAAGCTTCTAATTTCGGGGTTAAAGATGATGATCAGATGGTGGTCGTGGTTGTTAGTGGTAATATTCGTGGTAAATCAAGACAAAAAACAATCAGTACATTTTAGACAAACAGAAGTTTAGCTGTTTTTAACTTCGGTTCAACAGTGCTATCATACACTGAACAGTATAAATTTCTTGGCATTACTCTTCACGAGCACATGACATTTAAAGAATTGGTGACTGTCCTCGCTCAGTCAGGAAGAGCACTGGGATCTGTACTGAACAAAGTTAAACAATGTGGTAATCTGGAATTCCATAATTATACACACCTCTAATTACCGTGTAAGTCCTGTGGCTGACTATGTTTCTGCTGTTTGGGGTTTCCGTGACCACACAAGTTAGTAACACTGTGCATCACAGAGCTATTTGATCCTTCTTGGGAGTTTACACATCGACTTCTGATTTGGCCATTAGTGGGGATATTGTAAAGGACAGTAAAAGGACTTCAGTTTATCTTGATTTCTTTGCCTGGATAACTGGGAACAACTTGAGTTGCGCTTCAGTAAAGGAATCTTTTTTGATTTGCCCGGCCTGGGAGAGAAGGCAGAATGTTTTGTATAAGATATAGCGGTGAAGTAACCTGTACATTTCTAATTGAGTGAAACTATATGAAATGTGTCCACTGCAGCTAACTTTTGGTGTCTTATAGACCCATGAGGGTTGAGCACTTTATGTGCTTGACACGAAAATAGTTTCTATTTATAGAAATGTTTGTGTATTTTGTTTTGTTTCAAAAGAACCATGAATTATTACTGCCAGTGGAACCTGTTTGTTAGAACATCACTAACAATTAATAGTACAAAAAGTTGTATGCACACAAGTTATCAAAGTATTTACAGCAAATCAAAGCCAATATATTTTAATACAATTGTGTCGACAATATTTTTAGGGATCAATTTCATTCTTCCTGCAGCACACTTTTTGCAATCATTACAATATACAGTATGTAATATGCAAATCTTTTACTTCATGATCTTGGCCAAATTCTTGAGTTCCACACTGCTGTTTACTCCGCGGAGGCACCCATGCTCACTGGTCCTACAGAAACCACAACCTTTAGCCTCAGAACTTGTCTGGTCCACAGCCATGACATCTCTCTCTACAAAACAGACAAACAAACAGGGTCAGATTTGAGTGCTATTGCTCCTTTCATTCTGCAGATTATAAATTCATCTCTTACTTTTTCTGTAGCATATTGGTTCACAGGACCGGCCTCCTGTAGTAGTACACACAGCTGTACTGCAGTGAATGTACACCTGAACAAAGAAAACCATGTAAGCAGAGCAATACAAACATATTTTGTTGAATCAGTTTATCATCAGTGGATAACATTTTTACCTGTTCCTTCATGGGTTGAGATGACGTGGGGTCAACGAAGGTAAACATTTTGAAAATGAAACGTCTGTAGTGACTTGGGCATAACAGACCAGAGAAGGCACCGACTGGAACCAGTGAGGACAAGTAGTTATCATTCCTGCATGGACACCTGGATGAAAAGAAAACGGCATGAAGACAACTCCTCTGTAATTCAATTCAAAAAGGAAGTCAGTGTTTTCATAGCATTAATTTCTCTATCACTAATCCTAATGATTAGAAGTATAAACTCTGACAAAAATGATTGATTATGTTGTCATAAACAGGACAGTGTGTTAAATTGGTGTTTTAAATACCCGTCTGTCAGAATGTCCCACTGGGGCAGACTGTGAGGGTTGGGCTTTGTGGTTGCCCAACAGCGACCAAGAGTCAGGACAAGGTTGGGATCTGTCTTCTCAAGGAGTTGAACCTCCACGTACACAGGGTCCCTCAGTACTTTGCGTACGGGATAGTCAGCCTCCGTGTAGTACGAATCATAGGCCACATCCACTGTGAGAGCAGGGACCAGTTAGCATGACAGCCATCTACAAACACAGCAGCTTGGCCAGGCCGACATTCACTTACCTTCATTACAACCCTTTGAAATACACTGTCCATTTCCCAACCTCAGTTCTACTCTGATGGGTCCCAGCTCAGCAACTGATAGAGGAGTAATTCCTAATGGTACTACTTCTACAACCACAGTTTGAACAGTTGTGCCGATGTACCGACACTGGAAGAGCAATCTGAAAAGAAAAAACTGGCATTATGTTGCTTGGTCAGATCTGTTATTTAGATATTACAAAATTACTTAAAAAAGCATCACCTACTCATAGTGGCTGTCCCTGGTAATGACTCCACGTGGCCCGGTTTCCAATTCATATGAGGAGAACATTTTGTTCTCATAGATTATAACACCAGGCTCCTCCTACAAAAGGTAAAAGAAAATGGCATAATTGGGTTAAAAATTTAACTTTTTTAACCGTGGAAGAGGTGAGAAACTCAAGGTCTTACCAAAACAACGGTGCCACATGTGGTAACAGGAAAGTTATAGATGGCAAAGTCTGAATTAGAGTCAACATGTGTACAGCCTGAAGCTTTGCTCAACAGTGAGATTGACTCGAGGTCAATGTTGGGCACAGTGGCATCTCTCGCCACTACGACAATGAACTGGCCGTCCTTGGTGCACTGAACGGTCACTGGTGGCATAAAAACAAGCATTGACAGGTTAAATATGTAGAACACCTTGTTTGCGTCCTCCATTACGGTCCATTGCTTGACATTCTTTTCAAAACTCACCTGCCTTTCCATAATAGCACTGTCCACCATCAGAGCAGCAGTTTATGGCATCGCATTTTTCAGTAGAGATATCAGGAAGTCCACATGGGATCCTCGTGTTTTTTGCCACATCACAACTGTCGGCAGGAGGATGCTTTGTGAAAATGGTTTTGCTCTGTGAGTTCTGCTGCTGCTGATCAAAGTAAGGATGGTGGTGATGTCCGTGGCGATGTCCGTGGCGATGTCTGTGGTGATGGCCGTGGTGATGTCCGTGGAGATGGAGGTGCCCGTGGTGATGGTGATGGCCGTGGTGATGGCCGTGGTGATGGCCGTGGTGATGATGATGGCCGTGGTGATGGCCGTGGTGATGGCCGTGGTGATGGCCGTGTCCGTGGCCATGGCCGAAGCCAATGGATGGTGATTGAGGTAGGTCAATGCCAGGTTCTTGAACTGCCTTTACGGAAGGACTCAACGACCCTTGTTCCTGAGCTTCTACCTCTGTCCCAGCTAAGCATGCTAGCAGTGCTAGTGCCACTAAAGAGGTGACACCCCAGTGCTTCACCATGGTTCAACAGCGGTTTGACCTGGATAGTACCCAAGTGTACAACTTAAGGTGTATATGCTGCCCCATTTATACGTGACTAGGCTTGATGGGTTTAAAAAAACCTCCTCTCTGCCAGAATAACCACCAATTACAGCTTCCCATCTTTTCAATAGCCACTTAAAAGCTTCAAGGGGTATTATGTCATGTTTTTTAATATTATTCAGGGATGATTTAGTTTGGCAACATCACAACATCAGACACGTGTCCTATCAGATCAGGTCACCTTTTTTAAAGGTCTTTGTGACCTTAAGAGTTATTTGTCCCCAAATGTATATTTTGCTTGTGCACAATGGCAAACATATTGATCTTTTCTCTGGATCTGGAACAAAGTTTGTCATATGTGCCTTATGAACACATTATTTTAACTATAACCGGATTACAGTTTCCTAAATAAAGGAGCTTTTAATCCACTGCAAGACAAATATGCTTTGAAGGTAAATGTGAGGCAAAATACATCTTTCAAACTAGGAAGACTTTTTTAGATGTATTATATAATACATACATACAGTATTACATACCTATTGTAGCTTGGGAGGTAACAGATGAAAAAGGGGAAGCTCTTTTATGATCTAGTTATAATAACTGGTGTGGTGGCAAATTTAGCTGTTGAGTCTTTTCAACCTAAAATGAAGAATATCGTAAAAAACAAAACTTTATTCTTGAAGAGAATGGTGAGGTTGGCAAAACCAACACGATTAGTTCCTGTTGATAGGTCTTATGATGCGGATCCATCAACATAGAGAATGAGATCAGGGTTAGACAAAGGAGTTTCAGAGAGGTCTGTGCGAGGAGTGCATAGAACATTGTAGTATTGACAAACAGTTGTGCTCCTTGCCATCCTCAGGTCCTGGAAGAAGAGATGCAGGGTTAAGAACATTAATAGTTACATTTAGTATCAAGTGTCAAGCAAGATGATGTGATAACGGAGCCATCTTTCTGCCGATAAGTGTGATGTTTTCGGTTCAAGGACAATGAGCGACACTGCATGAGGCACGAGTAAAGTTACATGTGCATGACCAATAATATCTCTGGAGCAGACCTGGGCACTGTACGGCTCCCGGGCCACACCCGGCCCTTTGGCTGTTGCTGACCGGCCCGGTCAATGGGACATTAGGAATAAAACGCAAATAAGTGTACATCATGCACGGAATACAGCTGCATTGCTTTCATTTTGAAGGTGAATGCTGCTGTTTTTTTTCTCAATGTATGTAGTACGTTGGTGAATGTGTGCGAGCAGCAGCATCACTGCAATGTGTTGGCGAGCTGAGCTTACGGGAGAAGTGATGTAGCTGTTAGCCGTCAAAAATGTATCAAATAGATTAGTTTGTGCAGAACAGGTCGCAGTGTTTAATTAAGGATAACATTCGCATTGCCATTACAAGACGCAACACGCGGAGAAACACAAAATGCTCCTTTTTGGTTTGGTGAACAAACATTCTCTGTGATAAAGTTGAACAAATCCAGACGATCACTGACAATCACCTGTCAGCTGTCCTTTGTATATCATATGACATTCAACCTGACATCAGTGCTTCAGACATTCAACCTGACATCAGTGCTTCGTTGAAGCTCAACACAGACTAGATTTCTCCCACTGAACTGAATATTTAGGTGGAGCTTGTTACTCCTTTATACACAGTTCAGTTTGGGAAGTTAGGAAGGGTTTCGAATGACTGTGCGGTTTCAGTGCGCACCCACTGACCATCAATTCGTATTACTTGGTCGGAGGCCTAGCGCAGAATATCATCCCGAGACTGCTCGAGTGGAAAATTTTCCATGGAGTGGAATTCGGGAGCAGGTGGGGTCTCCATGGGAGTCTCCACCAGTTCCCCCTTCCCGTCTGCAGTGTCGGACAACCTTGTGTCACCGCTGAGCACAGCACACATACCGCATGACCCTGTGAACCCCGCCGCCTGTGCAAGGCGGGAGCTAACCGCAACCTTTATTCTATGTTTTTTTCCGTGTATCTAATTTCCACTGACTTTATGGGATACTGGTAAACCCCAGGAACTGCCGGTTCATCTCCGCCTGGTCTCTTTGCATTGCTGCGAACCCGCCGAGCATCTTCCCCAGCGCAATGATCGGCTGGGTCGGGATCTCAGGGTGTTGTGCCTGGCCCATGTTTGGCGCCAATGTTACTCCCGTGAGTCTCGCGCAGCACAATGAGGGAAGCCCACTCGAATCGTGGTTCTCAAGTGTTTTATTATTATTAGTGCCAAATAATAATCTTAGCTTTATTCAACATAACAATGTTCAAGAGTGCGACAGACAATCTGAAAATTGGACAAGGGTAGGAGAAACCTATAAAATAATATGTTTAGTTAATAATGTGCTCCATGGCTTTAGAGGTAAGGCTCAGTTACTACAGTAGGTTGGTTAGCTAGCTTGCTGACTACAAAATACCTACCTTATTTCCCAATAGTGCTGGGTAATGGACAGTGTATTTCAAAGGGTTGTAATGAAGGTAAGTGAATGTCGGCGAAGCTGCTGTGTTTGTAGATGGCTGTCATGCTAACTGGTCCCTGCTCTCACAGTGGATGTGGCCTATGATTCGTACTACACGGAGGCTGACTATCCCGTACGCAAAGTACTGAGGGACCCTGTGTACGTGGAGGTTCAACTCCTTGAGAAGACAGATCCCAACCTTGTCCTGACTGTTGGTCGCTGTTGGGCAACCACAAAGCCCAACCCTCACAGTCTGCCCCAGTGGGACATTCTGACAGACGGGTATTTAAATAGCTGCGTGGAGCGGGGGCGTGGACCGGGGGTGTGGTTCAGGGAACGGTGCCGATGTGTAATCAGCCTCAGCTGGGGTCCATTGGGTGTGTTTGTGTCTTCAATAACAGTGGCCACTGTAACACGTTTGAGTCTCGGGCAGGCACAAAAGAGGGCAACACACACACGATCTTTAGTGCAGTAACTGGTTTTATTCATTTCAGTCCCGTTTCCGCTTCCGAATGCTCCAGGCATCTGCTACCCGCTCTCCTTTCCGTTCTTCAGCTACTCCTGACCCCAGCTGAGGCTGATTACACATCACGGCACCGTTCCCTGAACCCCCCCCCCCCCACACACACACTTTGAAGTCCATGATCCGTAAATTTATTAGCAAAGATGAATGTAATTAGGATAAATGGCTTAATTCTCTGTTGTTTTCAGTCCAGAAGGTTTCCCACGCCTCCACAGGATGTTCTTCCTTTGAATGGTTGTTCAGCAGGAAACCAAAGGGCTTGACCTGATAAAAGAAAACTGGGAGGAAGGTCCGAGCCCCGGTAAAAGCGAAATCCAATACGTCCTGGACCTGCGAAGAAAACTGGGTTGACTGTCATGTGATAATTTGCTCCAGGCCCAGGATGTCAAAAACGTCTGTACAACAGAGGAGCCAGGCGGAGAGAATTCACACCGGGAGAAAAGGTACTTGTATTGCTTCCTTCTTCCAGCTCTAAACTCCTCGCCAAGTGGCAAGGGCCCGTTGTGGTCACACGGCGAGTGGAGGATGTCAACTATGAGGTGGTGCATTCTGACAGGGGTGGAGGTACACAGATCTACCACCTCAACCTCCTAAAACCATGGAGAGAGGTGGAGTCTATTTCTCTGGTGTCCGCGGTATCTGAGAAAGAGGAGCTGGGGCCTGAGGTCCTAAAATCCACCAATCCGGCATCGCTCCTTTGTGAAGACCATCTCTCCGGGACCCAGAGAACAGACATTGCCCAGTTGCAAGAGCAGTTTGCCGACGTGTTCTCTCTCCTGCCAGGACACACAAACCTCATAGCGCACCAGATTGAGACTCCTTCGGGTGTGACCCTACAGGTTACCTGAACACAAAAGAAAAGTGGTTCAGAGGGAATTGGCTGCTATGCTGGAGATGGGGGTAATAGAAGAGTCCAACAGTATTTGGTGTAGACCCATCCTTCTTGACAACAAGAAGGATGGGTCTATAAGGTTCTGCATGGACTATCGCAGGGTGAATGATGTGTCACGTTTCGATGCGTACCCAATGCCTCGGGTCGACAAACTCCAGGACCGACTGGGCACTGCACGTTTCTTTACGACCCTGGATTTAACCAATGGCTACTGTAAGATTCCTCTGTCCAGGGAAAAAATGGCCTGGGCTGGGAGACGTTTTGTTCCAGCAGGTACAGGGGGTTGACCGCCCGGTCCTATATATCAGCCGGAAGATGTCCGAGAGGGAGGGCAGGTACAGCACGGTGGAGGAGTGCCTGGCCAATCCGGTGGGTGGACAACTCCCTGCGCTACTACCTCCTGGGATGCTCTTTCTACCTCGGACGAGGCCCTGCTCCAGTGGCTCCACCGCATGAAAGATACTAACGCCCGGATCACTCAAGGGTATCTGGCTTTGGTATGTGGTGGCTGGGGTGTGGTTAGGCTCAGCTGCGGAGGGTAGTGGGGGAGTGGCTCAGGGAACAGATGCCCGGAAGAGGCCTAATTGGCCTCACATGCAGGGGATCAGATGTTGTGAGATCTCTTCCCTATATTAGGTGCAATAGGGACTGTGCCTCTTGCTGAAGCGGGACAGGTGAGCAAGAGGCCAGAGTGTGCCGGTGGCAATAAAGAACGTGACAGGAGCGTGTTACAAATACCATCACCTTTTTCATCTGTTACCTCCCAAGCTACACTAGTTATGTAATACTGTATGTTTGTATAATGTTATTGTGGCAGCGGGGTGTGGCTAGGCTCAGCTGCAGAGTGGGTGGAGCGGGGGTGTGGTTCAGGGAACAGTGTCATGATGTGTAAATGAGCCTCAGCTGGGATCAATTGTGTTTTATCGTATCCCATGTGACCAGCCATCGGGTTATAGTGAGCCGCCTGGAAAATCATTTCCCGGCGGCTCTTCGGCACCAGCAACTGGGTGCTTTCCTCTCCTGTCTGAGCGTCACGGCTCACTCTGTACAGTCTGTCCCTAATCAATGAAAAGTGCGGATATGACTGTGCTGCGTCAGGGCGCACCAGGTGACCATCAATTCGTATCACTTGGTCGAAGGCTGAGCGTAGAGTATCGTCACGAGACTGCTCGAGTGGAAAATCCTCCATGGAGTGAAACTCGGGAGCCGGTGGAGTCTCCACAGGAGGCTCCGCCGGTTCCCCCTCCCCGTCTGCAGTGTCGGACGACCTTGCGTCGCCGCTGAGCACAGCACAGATATCACATATCCCTGTCGGCCGTGAACGCACCCCCGCAGCCTGTCCCATTAATTTGTTAAACCCCGGCCAATCTGTTCCCAAGATTAGGGGGTACGTAAGGTGGGAGCTAACCGCGACCTTCACATTATGCTTTTTCCCCCCGTATCTAATTTCCGCTGACACCATAGGATACTCGTGAACATCCCCATGCACACACCTTATTTTCACCCACAATGCCTCCACCAATGCCCCGGGCCGAACCAGGCTCTGGTGGATCATAGACTGCGTACAGCCCGAATCCACCATCGCCTGATGTGGAACCCCCTGGATTCTTACCGGAACGCGGTACGTCGCTCCCGGACCGGGGGAGGGTGTTGGAGGGCCGGCAACCCGGATCACCTGGCCCACCTCCATCAGCGGACACTCTCTCCGGAGGTGCCCGGGCTGTCCGCACCTCCAACACTCCTGCCCTGGTGTTTGAGAACCCCCCTGTAGGTCAGGAAGAGTGCTGGTGTTGGCCGTGGTTGGTGGATCGGGGACCCGAGGGAGGGGTGCTGGTCTCGGCGCCAGCCGTGCCGGAAGCTGCGGAGGTAGCGTCCTCCGTGGGGCGGGTATAGGCCGGGCCGTAGCCGCCGCACGACCACCGTCCCGCTGCCCGGGGGAATGAACGGCCAGGTGATCCTCCGCCAAGGTGATGGCGGTCTCTAGTGCCGCCGGCCGGTGACAGCGGACCCAGGCTGACGTTTGGGACGGCAGGCCGCCCACAAACTGTTCCAGGACCACCTTCTCCGCTACCTCCTGTGCCCCCACCGAGCCTCCCGGTTGCAGCCATCTGGTGGCTTCAGCTGCTGGGCGAAAACAAATGGTCGGTCCTCGGACCCCAGCCTGGCCTCCCGGAACCTCCGCCGGTGGTCCTCCGGAGACAGGCCCAGCCGCTCTATGACGGCTTTACGCACGTCCGCGTACACCTGCCTGCTTACCGGGGGAAGCCCCAGAGTCTGTGCCTCCCCGGCCAGAAGAGGCAGGAGGCGGACCGCCCACTCTGCCTCAGGCCAGCCACACGCCCCCCGCTGTAGCCTCGAAGCAGTCCAGGAACGACTGTGCGTCATCCGCTGCGGTCTTCCTGTGCAGGGTGATGCCCGCCAGCGCGGAGGGCCTCGCTGCCGGTGGAGCTGCAGCTGACCGGGCGGCGATCTGCTCCAGGGCGAAGGTCTGCCTCTCAGCCTGGTCCTGGAGAGCCCTCAGAAAATGTCGGTTCATCTCCGCCTGCTCGTGCTGCATGGCTGCGATCCCCGCCAGCATCTGCCCCAGTGCCACGATCGGCTGGGTCGGCCCCTCGACGTGCTGCTCCTGGTGCTCCATATGCCCACCCACGTTTGGCTCCACTGTAACAGGTTTGAGGCTCGGGCAGGCACCAAAGAGGGCAACACACACAATTGTGAGGGCAGTAACAGTTTTTATTTACTTATTCGTCACGCTTCTGGTAGCGACCGATCCGGGTCTCCGCTACCCGCTCTCCCTCCTCTCCAGCTACTCCTGTTCTTATATGGAACATAAAACACAATTGATCCCAGCTGAGGCTCATTTACACATCATGACACTGTTCCCTGAACCACACCCCCGCTCCACCCACTCTACAGCTGAGCCTAGCCACACCCCGCTGCCACAGTTATACATCTTGAAAAGTCTTCCGAGATTTAATTACGTATTTTGGCTCACATTATTCAATTCAGGTTTTTTTGTATAGCCCAATATCACAAATTACAAATTTGCCTCAGAGGGCTTTACAATCGGAACACATACGACATCCCTGTCCCAGGACCTCACATCGGATCAGGAAAAACTCCCCAAAAATAACCTTTCACAGGGGAAAAAGGGAAGAAACCTTGAGGAGAGCAACAGAGGAGGATCCCTCTCCCCGGATGGACAGATGCAATAGATGTCATGTGTACAGAATGAACAGCATTACAGAGTTACATAAACACATTACATGAATATGACAATGTATGAATGGACCTCCAATCCATGAAACAGAAGGAGGTAGGGAGGCGGGGCGGCGGGGAGATCAGCAGGAGCGATCAGCAGGGCCAACGCGGGAGGCCGGCTCACCAGGCAGGAGGCATCAGACACAGCCAGGTCCAATGGACCCTATGAGACATGAAGTCACAAAGACTCCAGGGGGGAAGCAGAGTTAGTAAGGTGCAATGGAGAGATATAAATCCATCCATAAGTAGAGAGAGAAGAGGAGATAGGTGCTCAGTGTATCCTAAAACATCCCCCAGCAGCCTATATGCAGCATATCTAGGGGCTGGACCAGGGCAAACCTGATTCAGCCCTAACTATAAGCACTATTAAACAGGAAAGTCTTAAGTCTACTCTTAAATTAGGTGACTGTGTCTGCCTCCCGGACTGAAAGTGGAAGCTGGTTCCATAAAAGAGGAGCTTGATAACTGAAGGCTCTTGCTCCCATCCTACTTTTTAGGACTCTAGGAACCACAAGTAGCCCCGCATTTAGTGAGCGCAGCTCTCTAGTGGGGCAATATGGTACTACAAGCTCCTTAAGATATGATGGTGTGTCACCAATCAAGGCTTTGTAGGCGAGGAGAAGAATTTTAAATATGATTCTTGAATTTACAGGGAGCCAGTGCAGAGCAGCTAATACAGGAGTAATGTGATCTCTTTTCTTAGTACATGCTCTGAAGGTTAATGAGCTGCAGCTCATTAACCTTCAGAGCATGTTTGTCTCGCAGTAGATTAAAAGCAACTCTGTTTAGGAAACTGCAACATGGTTATTTTTAAAATAATGTGTTCATAATGGCACAGCTGCAAGGTCTGTGCCATTATGAACATACCTATTGGGCTAAAGGCGCATATTATGGCAAACTTTGTTACAGATCCAGAGGAGAAAAGATCAATATGTTTGCCATTGTACACAAGCAAAATAAACATTTGGTGACAAACAACTCTTAAGGTCACAAAGACCTTTAAAAAAAGTTTTTGGTGACCCAAATGTATGACTTGTCAATAAATAATATCATCCAACCGAGTGACCTGTTCTAATAGGACACACGTGTCAGATCTTGTAAAGTTGCCAAAAGGCTTATCAAATCATCCCCGTAAATAATAAAAACATGACATAATACACCCCTGAAGCTTTTAAGTGGCTATTGAAAAGATGTTACGCTGTAATTGGTGGTTATTCTGCCTCAGAGGTGGGGTTTTTAAAAACATCAAGCCCAGTCACATATAAATGTGGCAGCATATACAAACTGCTGTTGAACCATGGCAAAACACTGGGGTGTCACCTCTTTAGTGGCGCTAGCACTGCTAGCATGCTTAACTGGGACAGAGGTAGAAGCGCAGGGCCAAGGGTGGATGCCTCCAAAAGGGCCTCCTCAGAACCCACAGGTATTTCCAGAATCGTGGCCAGTTCGTCCATATGCATTGACTACTCAAGCGCAGCAGAACCCTACAATCCCACAAACCACAACAATTGTGTCAAAGTATCCTCCTGCCCAGAGATGTGATGTAGCAGAAAACACGAGAGTCCCATGTGGACAGCCTGATATCTCTACTGATGGATGCAAAGACATCAACTGCTGCTCTGATGGTGGACAGTGCTATTTTGGAAAGGCAGGTGAGTTTTGAAAAGAATGTCAAGCAATGGACCGTAATGGAGGACGCAAACAAGGTGTTCTACATATTTAACCTGTCAATGCTTGTTTTTATGCCACCAGTGACCGTTCAGTGCACCAAGAACGGCCAGTTCATTGTCGTAGTGGCGAGAGATGCCACTGTGCCCAACATTGACCTTGAGTCAATATTACTGTTGAGCAAAGCTTCAGGCTGTACACATGTTGACTCTAATTCAGACTTTGCCATCTATAACTTTCCTGTTACCTCATGTGGCACCGTTGTTTTGGTAAGACCTTGAGTTTCTCAACTTATCCACCAGTTAAAAAAGTTAAATTTTTACCCAATTATGCCATTTTCTTTTACATTTTCTAGGAGGAGCCTGGTGTTATAATCTATGAGAACAAAATGTTCTCCTCATATGAAGTGGAAACCGGGCGTCGTGGAGTCATTACCAGGGACAGCCACTATGAGTAGGTGATGCTTTTTTAAGTTATTTTGTAATATCTAAAAAAGGATCTGACCAAGCAACATAATGCCAGTTTTCTCTTTTCAGATTGCTCTTCCAGTGTCGGTACATCGGCACCACTGTTCAAACTGTGGTTGTAGAAGTACTACCATTAGGAATTGCTCCTCTATCAGTTGCTGTGCTGGGACCCATCAGAGTAGAACTGAGGTTGGGAAGTGGACAGTGTATTTCAAAGGGTTGTAATGAAGGTAAGTGAATGTCGGCGAAGCTGCTGTGTTTGTAGATGGCTGTCATGCTAACTGGTCCCTGCTCTCACAGTGGATGTGGCCTATGATTCGTACTACACGGAGGCTGACTATCCCGTACGCAAAGTACTGAGGGACCCTGTGTACGTGGAGGTTCAACTCCTTGAGAAGACAGATCCCAACCTTGTCCTGACTCTTGGTCGCTGTTGGGCAACCACAAAGCCCAACCCTCACAGTCTGCCCCAGTGGGACATTCTGACAGACGGGTATTTAAAACACCAATTTAACACACTGTCCTGTTTATGACAACATAATCAATCATTTTTGTCAGAGTTTACACTTCTAATCATTAGGATTAGTGATAGAGTAATGAATGCTATGAAAACACTGACTTCCTTTTTGAATTGAATTACAGAGGAGTTGTCTTCATGCCGTTTTCTTTTCATCCAGGTGTCCATGCAGGAATGATAACTACTTGTCCTCACTGGTTCCAGTCGGTGCCTTCTCTGGTCTGGACTTCCCAAGTCACTACAGACGTTTCCTTTTCAAAATGTTTACCTTTGTTGACCCCACTTCAGTTACACCCATGAGGGAACAGGTAACAATTTAATCCACTGATGATAAACTGATCCAACAAAATATGTTTGTATTGCTCTGCTTACATGGTTTTCTTTGTTCAGGTGTACATTCACTGCAGTACAGCTGTGTGTACTACTACAGGAAGCCGGTCATGTGAACCAATATGCTACAGAAAAAGTAAGAGATGAATTTATAATCTGAATGAAAGGAGCAATATGCACTCAAATCTGACCCTGTTTGTTTGTCTGTTTGTAGAGAGAGATGTCATGGCTGTGGACCAGACAAGTTCTGAGCCAAAGGTTGTGGTTTCTGTAGGACCAGTGAGCATGGGTGCCTCTGCGGAGTAAACAGCAGTGTGGAACTCAAGAATTTGGCCAAGATCATGAAGTAAAAGATTTGCATATGATATGATATGATTTGCATACTGTATATTGTAATGATTGGAAAAAGACTACAAAGTATGCTGCAGTAAGGATGAAATTGATCCCTAAAAATATTGTAGACACATTTGTATTAAAATATATTGGCTTTGATTTGCTATAAATACTTTGATAACTTGTGTGTGTAATACTTATACAAAACAAAATACAACGTTTCTATAGAGAGCGATCTCTATTTTCGTGACATCCACGTAAAATGCCTGGTTGAATAAAGCTAAGGTTATTATTTTGCACTTGTGGATAATAGGTCACATACTGGACATAATATATTTTTGTTTATGCACTTTACATCAATTCCAGCATAATAATTTGGTAAGAAAAGAAAATGTATGTGCTGGTAAAAAAAAATATTTTTCTCTTCACACACTCAGAATTGACACAAATACAATTCCATGAATCAGGAAGCTACCACAGAATGAGGTATGATGATAATAAAATATAAGAACGTTGGTATTGATATGAGTAAAATAGCATTGTTTCTAACAAATTCATGCAAAATCAACTTAGCTGCAAGTATTTACAAAACATTGCAATATCATAATTGTACAATTGCAAGTGCAATGGTAATTTTATATTCTAAGTTGTATTTTATAGTCTTATCTAAGGGAACTGGTATATAAGCTGTATATTCTTAACGTTGCACCTGCCATGACAAATTCCTTCTATGTGAAAACATACTTGGCAATAAAAGGTTCTGATTCTGATATTAATGCCTGCATTGGGTGACTCGTGGCTTTGATTCTGATTGTGCCATAAACAAACCTAGAAACCTACGGTGACGACTGTGTTTAAAGAGAACCTCATTAAAGAAAATGGGGTAAAAGAGGTACCTCCGACTGAAGGACCCAATGTCACGTTCATGAATAAAAATACGGAGAAATCCGCTGTCAACATCTGAATGAATGGGTTAATAAATGTGGGTTTTCCTGCGGGAAGATCATTTATTTTATGACAAATGCTTAGTTCTAATGGGTGGAGCACATATCATAGGGATAGTAAATTGTTCTTTAAGTATTAGTCCTGAAGCTCATAGAGAATACACATAACTCCCGCTAAGTTTTGGATTTGGAAGATCCTTTTCTGTAACTACTGAGTGAGTCGCCCAGTCAACAAAAAAAGTGATTGCATTTCCACTCATCATAAGAGTGGTTTTGGGTAGCTATTGGTTCAGTAGAATATTTGTTATATGTTCCTACAACTGACAGGTTTATTCGCTTTCTCTAAATGCTGTTTGGCATCCTGTGATAACTGAAACTGTTGTGTGGGTGTATATGTATGTGAGCTAATTACTGCAATTTGAAACACATAAAAGACTTGGAGATATTCAGTCAAAGGTGTTTCTTGGTTATTGTTACAACTACCACTACGATAACAGTACAATTGTTTAGCTTCTAGCTTTTCCTGATTTGTAAATCAGCACTTGGATTCTTTAGATGATGCAGTTTTGCTTTCAACTTTTCCAGTTTTACATTTAAACGACAAGGATTTTCAGCAGTGCAGTTCAATGCTTTTTAGATGCATTTTCTAGTTTTACATATTTTCTTCCTTTCCCTATAATCTGCTTTATTTGTTCACATTTTCACACCTTTTGTGATTTTCAATTATTTCTAACCCTTTATTTTCTAAATAAAAAAACTTTTCTAATTAAGTTAAACTGAAAGATCCTCCCTCAGGAAAACCACATTAATTCAATCATCGGCAACACACTTGCTCATATTTATTTTTCATAAACGTCACAAGATTAGTTGGATTGAGAAGAGAATCAGATTGCCTGTCAAATCAGTCCACTGGCTGATTGACAGTTTGACATTAACGTATTTGTTTATTAGTTAGCATCTGGCACTAACCAGTGGGGCACGCTCACATGCAATAAAAGCACACACGTCTGACCTTGCTTTGTCAACACAAGGAGAAGCTTGAATAACAGAAGGAGAGCACCATTCTTTCCTTACGTGGACATTAATCCACTATATCTTTACGTAACAAACACCCGTTTGCTGCTGTATTAATATTCAGAATGTTAAATACAGCTCTTTTATGTAGGGTGGCGTGCCAACACAAACCTCTCCAACTGTTAATGGTTTAATAGGTTAATTTTAAAATCAGGTGTTGGGAAAAAATATTAACCAAGCTGAAATCAATTACGAATCCTCTTGAAAAGTAGTATACGCTCTATGCAATCCACTCAAACCACATTTAAACTAATGATATTACAAACCAATCCCTATTCACTTGAGTTATGGTCTTAAAAGTGTTCATTAAAAAGGTTTCTTTACAATAAGTTCAAACTATTCTAAACTTAAAGAACGTTTCATATAAAAGAGTCAAAGTCAGCAAACATTCAGGAATGTCTGTTACTTATTAACATCTATCTGAAGTTTGCCAACTTTAGCACCCATTAGCAAGCATTATACCAGACCATGTAAGGATGTAGAAAAGCCTCTGAGTGCCTTGTATTGAGCAAAGGGTTTTGTAGCTTTTCAATTTTCATTTTAGGAAGCAGATTGTGACAGCTGGAACTAGCCATAACAGCAACAAGGCAAAGTGAAGGTGATGTTTCCCAGTTCGGTTAAGTAACACCTCGATAAAAGAACTAAAGACACTTCTTTAGCCCACTTTATATTTCTTCAATGAGTGCACGCAATCTAGATTTATTAGGTTATGGTAATAAAACCTGTGATTACAGAAAAGATTAGGGAGAACCACAAGGACAGTAAGTCAAACAACCACAGGGCACAAAGCACAGGGGGCAGGGAATATTAAAATAAAACCGGAAACAAACCAGATCAAAACCAATATCTTGACAGACTTTCCTATCAGTTATAAGTAGGCAACCATCCTTCTGAAAAGACTGAGCTGCTGCAGCACACCTGCTCACAAGTGGACAGGTTAATTGAACTGTGCCATTCTACTACAGCTAGAGGGGTGTCCTCAGCAGCAACTACGTCTGCCCCACTGAGGAGAGAGGTATTCTCTCCCCTTCAACCAACTATGGACTGACCAGTAAACAGTATATCCTGCAGTTGAAAGATGGAGGAGAGGCCATGTCCTTGTTCAATAGAGCCCCTCACAATGTTGTTTATGCTAAGGGATGTTTAGACTTTAGTGCAATTATGATAAACTTATATATTTATTCTAATTTGGTCACTTTGTTCTAAATGTGTTACCCATGTTAACTGTAAATATGATTGCAGGTCGGCAGGTATCCTGGCTTCATGACCATGAATGAGGTAGGATGGAGTGGAACCTGTTGAAGAGTGAAGGCTGGTGTTGCAAGACAAAGCAACTTGGTTAAAGCAGTCATCCCACTAGGTTTTTTGATGAAGTGACTTGATAAACTGATCAATGAGTGTTCTGGAGCATCTCTCCATCATGCCATCACACTGAGGATGATACGCCCAGCAGTTGATACAGGTGTTTCACTAGGCCCGACTCAAATTGAAGTTTTTGAACTGTGTGCAGCATTTCAATCAGGGAGAGACCAGTTAGATGAAGAAAGGATACATGTTTATTGTTAACAGATGATATGAAATGATGAAGTCTCAGAGTCTTTGGCGCTTGGACTCTACGGGGAGATTTGAAATTGAGGGCCGACTGCCCCGATCAGCAACGAGATAGATCTCCAAAAGGAAGTAGACCACAGCTTAAAATCTCCTCCAAAAGAATGTTTACTTACCAATCGGGAATGAGCTGGTGGCGAATGATCGATGATGGCATGAGCTGCTAGGAGATGAGGCATAACAATGAGCATGACAGAACTTTGAGGTTAGGTTATTAGGATATACCATGAATGAGTTAAACATGAACAAAGCGCTACGATGACTGGCCGCACTGGCCCGAGCATGATTTTGTTTATTTATTTTTCTTAACCAGCAATGGCTTGAAGACAAATGTCCTGCTTGCAAAGAGTGGCTTGGCCAGCGGTGACCTAAATAGCAGCAAGTTGAGCTGGGACTTTGTGGCTAGTGTACTAAAATGATGGCAGAAATTTTCAAACAAACATTTTGCCACTGTTGTGGAGTGCTGGTTCCTCCTGTCCCCATTTCCAAGTGTCCTTGAGGAGGAACTGGAACCCAGTTACTCCCCACTGCTCCTAAATGCTTAGGATCGGTTAAATGCAGCGGTCAAATTTCATGAATGTGCCTGAATGTATGAGGCAATTGCAATAATTCAAATTTGAAAAGAAAATGAAATAATTGCCACGACTTGTGATGGGGAAAATCAAGTAGGTCAGGTGTGACCTTTGGAAAGGCTCAGTAGTAATAATTGTTGTTATTGTAGTTCACTGGTGTTGCAGACATCCACCTAATTCTCTTGATAAAACTGAAATGCCTAAGACACAATCTGAACTAATAAACTTTGATCAGAAACTACCCTCAGGAACTTATAGGTCACTCAGTGGTTAGTCTCTCAAATTACCATGTACCCGGACAAACTCAAAATAGCACTTTGGGTCAATCATGGCACTGAAACCATTAAGGCTGGCCCTACAATGTTTTATTACCACACCTTTCAGGTTACGAACATCAACATTCCTGATGACACATATCTAATTTAAATAAACAACTTGGTGGTACAATAACTTTTACTTTATATGATATCCTAGTCTTAGTAAATCTTGTGTAATGTATATATAGTTTGTATCTACTAAAAAATTAACTTCTGAACTTTCCCCTGGTTTATGAGTATTGTACGAGCATTCACATGAGTTTGGAAGGGGAGCCAGGACTATTTTGGTACAAAACTTCTGAGCTTCTGTTTCACTAACGCTTCTCTGGATAAAGGGAGGTAGACTGCCGCATTACAAAAATGCAGCATCAACAATCAAGTAGGGAGAACAGAGGCCATCCCTGAAGACAAATCTGCATCAGTTAAAGTCATAACCTACTCTGCCGCTTCAAAGTGTCAAGACCAACTTGTGAGCAGCCCTTGTAACAACCACTGACCTCTGGTGTGTGGGACCAGACTGCAGCTCATGCAAATATAAATTTTCACCGGAAATCCAGGTGCATACAAGTGCCATTATGTCAAGATCTTGGTTTTGATTTAGTTTGTTTGTATTTTAATATTCCCTGCCCCCTGTGTCCTGTGGTTGTTTGACTTAATGTCCTTGTGGTTTTCCCTAATTTTGTCTGTAATCACAGGTTTTGTATTTGTCTCATCTGCCTTACTCGGTTCCCTTGTGTTTCTTCCACCAATTAACTTTCTGGCTGCCCTCGTGTCTGCCCATATGTGTCTTGTTGTCTGATCAATTTCTTGTGTATTTATAGACCTGTCTGTTGTCTTCTTCTGTTCTGGTTTGACTGTTGGATTTTCAGTTACTCATTTTTTAACTCCCCTACTTTGTAAGTTTTGTTTATTAAAAAAACTGTTTATTATCATTGTGTTCCCCATGTCTATCTGCATTTTGGTCCATCCCCTGTAGCCTTTTTGCCCAAACGTGACACATTATCCACAATTACAGTCAACATATTCACAAAACCGCCACGTTGCCACCAATAGTAACGTGAGGGTTTGATATGTGATATGTGCTGAACAAAACAGCCGGGTGGAGACTTCTGTAATCTATATACATCTTCTTCTTTTTTACAGCACAGTGTGATTTACATTTTGAGTTTAGGGTGGGTTTTCCCTATTTCACGAACACAACTACATTTCCCACAATTCCAAGCGGTCTAATCCTCAATCAGTTAACATGAACGCAGTGACGGGGACGTTGACTGAGACGAGAACGAAGTGTTATAAGACTTAACGGTTCGGTGTTTTACCGAAGGAGATGTCTCTCTCAGCCGCACGCAGCTCGGACACGAGCAGCCGGAGAAGGAGGCCGGCGGAACAGACGCAAGGTGAGCGGCTGAGGCTATTATTCAGCTTGTGGTACGAACACAACACTTTATTTGTAACAAACAGACTGGTTCCTTAACAGCGCTGAGAATGTATTCTCCATTTTAAATATGACAACATCGTCTGTTGCGCTTATCATCTATCTCTCTATCAGAGAGAGAGAGAGAGAGAGAGAGAGAGAGAGAGAGAGAGAGAGAGAGAGAGAGAGAGAGAGAGAGAGAGAGAGAGAGAGAGAGAGAGAGAGAGAGAGAGAGAGAGAACACGCTGCGTGTTTCCGCGCGCCTGTACCGTCTCTGTTTGTGTCTCCAAATATTAAAAGTGCACATAATAACGTAATCCGACATTTGATCTATTTAGGTGTTTGCTGCTATGAGAAGAACTGTAGTCGTCCATACTGAGTCTGCAGCTCATGAATCGGTGTAAATGTGATGAATTGCGTAAATGAGTATCAAAATGGTTTTATGAGTATATGTGAATTACCCTTGGTGGGTTAATTCATTATATATTGAACAACACATTTACGAATTTTATTTCATATATGCCTCACTTTATTGAGGTGATACTAAACACAAGTTATGTATTTCATGATCAATGCTACAAAACCTATAAACCTCTTCCTTTACGAGAAAGTGATTAACTGTCTACTTTTTTAGGTATCTCTATTAATTCATTGTGAACCTGAACGTGTTCCTCTTCTACACTGATGCACACAACTATGAGTAATTATTTAAAAACCTACAAACAACACGATCACTAATACTGCTTTTTTATATGACTGTTTGGGCTTCAGGAAGCAAATACCAAAACAGAAAGAGGAACTAAAACAAGACTCAAAAGTGTGTGAAGGCACTGTTTTGAGCAGCTAAAAGGAGAAGTAAAGAATATTGTGCTTTCTTGTCTCATGATATCAGCGGTTTGTCAGCACTTATTCATTTATCAAGTTTCTGTCTGAATCAATGGAAGGGTATTTTTACCCTTTCACTTTATTGGTGTCATGCCTCTGGTTTCCCTGCAGAACAAATCCAGCTGTTGTCAGGCAGTTTGAGGTAGTCATCAGTTCAAAGATAACATTTCTGCCCCTGAGACATCATGTATGTGTGTATATAAGTGCAGCGCAGATAGTCGGCATCAAGTCACTAAATGTGGACGTATTTCTCAGACAAAGACTTGTTTGATTCATTATAGCAGTCTAGGATTTCTCAAGTCTTATCTTTCTTATAAATGAGGCTTGTTGGTTCAGGGGTATGATTCTCGTTTAGGGTGTGAGAGGCCTAAGTGTCTTAAATCAGATCTTATCGTATCCTAAGTCCCACTCCACTAAAAGTGTGTTCTTGGTGGAGTTCAACATGTGTACGAATGAGCAGGAATAAGTTAACACCGACATGATGTAGACAACAGGCCGACATTTTTATAGATTATGGATTTTTCAATGAGGCAGAAGAAGCCAATGTAATATTATGACTTTATTTTAACCAGGTAATTACGGAAATAAATATCACTAACAAACTATTGATCACAGCAGAATATCTTTGCAAGTCTTAAAACATGTCTGGATCTTTCAATGAGCAATTAACTGCCATTGTGCAATTCATTTTATAAACAGTTGACTGACTGATTAAGCAACATACTCAAAAGTCACAGCACAATTTTGCCAAAATTTAAATCCATTTACACATATTTCAGATTTTTTTAATTGCCTGACAATTAAATATATGATTTTATACTCTTTCTATGACCACAATTAATGAGAAGTGACTCTCATGATACAGAGATTTTGAGCAGTAAACAATAGTTACAGTACATACTGTCTTTGTACCTTTTGCACATTTCCTGTGATGATTATATTATCATGTTGACCAGAATTTTGACTACTTACTTTGTGAGTGTAATTATTTGCTTGGTGTTGCAGATCTCCCGTGGGAACATGACTCCCAGGTCGGTCACGATCATGAACAGATTCGTGACCAGCTGTGCGGAGATCCACAACCTAATTCGACAGGCACTCCGTCTTCACATCAGTCAATATGTCCTGCATTGTGCACGACAAAATGCATGCCTGAACATGCATGTGAGTACTGCCTTACTTATTTAGATTTCTTTTAACAACAATACTGATATGTTTTTAAAAAATGTTTTTGTTGCGTGTCAATTTAGGTCCAAACCATCATGCCTGTGATGATAGCTGGGAGGAGATCCAAAGCAAGAGAACCATAAGAGCGGAGAACGAAGTGGAAGCCAATAAACTGGTCAACAACTACAGGGTAAGTGGTCTCAAGGGGTTTGAGACCGCACAACAGGCAGAAGGGCGTGTCCCTCGAACTCAGTATTTGGTGTCTGTGTCAGTTTGGTTTCAGAAAATGGAAGAGTCATGTGACGGAGCGTCCATTTGAAGTCCGGTCCGAGGTTGTGAAAGAGCTCTACTCTGAACTGAACGTCATTAAACCACATGCAGGTACAGGTCATGGTATTTTAAGTAGTGTGTTAAGTTTGTGTTGGAGGATAATTCAGATTTATCGTAACTTGAGAAATGATTGAGACGAGCATGTAAACATGCCAACAGTCCAGCCACATGACTAACTGCTTTGTGTGGAGGTGAAACCGAAAGCCAGTAGACCCAAATAATCATAAATCACAAATGATACCCCATTTATCAAAAAACTGTGTGCACAACTAAGGCAAGAGGGATGGGTCTGATTTGAGACCAGTTGATGGAAGTTTGCAAAGGATTGTTTGACTAATAATTTAACTGTTCACATTTTAGTTTTCTCTTCCAAATAAGTTTTGCTAACCTGTTTTTAATTGTTTAAAACCTGTTTTGATCATCTAACTAAGTGTTTTGTGTCCCGTTTAACTTGTTTTTTTTAAACATGTCACTGTGTTAACAGTACAATATTATTACTACCAAGATAAATTATGACAACCCCACAAAAATAACATCAAACTTGCAATAAACCAGCATTATAGTACAAATGACATGAAAGCAAAATTGTTACTGTGGCTGTGGGAGAACGTGTCAGCCTTTCACTTATGTCTAATTGTGTATGTCTTGGTGTTAGGTCATCTCATCACATGCGGAAACGTAGCGTATGTGCTTCTCTTCGGTTGGTGGGTCTCTCTGGCATATATCTTGATCGGTCTACTTATGTTCATCACTATCACTGGTGTACCGTATGGTAGGTGAGCCAACCAGTAAAGATGAATGATTCATGTTTATTTTTGCATACAGTATATTCAGTTTTTCTCTCACTCCTTAGGCAAACTTTGCTGGAAGTTATCCTGCTACTTCCTGTGGCCATTTGGCAAGTCAATCCACGAGGTACAGTTTGGTTTCAGTTGATTATTTGGATAGTTTTACTTTTCATACTAACTGAAATTAGGAAGATGCAGTACATCCTGTAGTTTCCTCATAGTCCCTCACAGACTTGTGGTCATGAAAGCAGAGGTTTTGCTTAGCAACACCACGAGTCGGCAACACTACACAGTTTGCTGCAACTCGCCTGTTGCACATACATCATCGAAGTTAGAGTTGACACTTTGAAAGCATATAAAACAATTAACAATAATATTCTTCTCAGTATTCATTTCAAGATAGACTAGAAAAGATTAAGATTTGGAACAGAAAGGTATTGATAACTTACGTTTTACATGTATGTCTGAGTTGGTTTGATATCAATACCAGTGACTCAGTTGTTACTTTAAAAGGAGCAGATGAATCCCCACTGAAACATACCTGATGACATATTGTTGTCTCTGTGATAGAGGACAGAACCATGAGCAGGTGTTTGGTGTTATGTAGATACCTTTTTACTTTTAGCCCAAAAAGTATACTGTATAGCAGTGAAATAATACCACTATATAGCCTCTTGAGTAAATTGTGTAGATTTGTCCTGTTGCAAGAATGGGACTAAGATTTGTGTAAACTAGATACTCACGTTCCAATAATGCACCTGTGGTGACGGAGCTACCTTTGACTATATTGAGCCCTGAGCTCCTACCTCTATCCCAAATAAGCACCCCAGCTGTGCTATCACCACTAAAGAGAAGGCACCCCACTGCTTTGCCATGGTTCAGTTTGACCTGGATAGTACCCAAGTGTACAACTTGAGCTGTCTATGGTGCCACATGTATACGTGACTAGGCTTGATGTTTTATAAAACCCCTCCTCTGAGACCAAATAACCACCAATTACAGCTTCCCATCTTTTCAATAGCCACTTAAAAGCTTCAGGGGTGTATTATGTAATGTGTTTTAATATTATTCAGGGGTATGATTGGATAAGCCTTTTGGCAACTTCACAAGATCAGTTGTATGGTTGAGACGAGAGGCGTAAATGTCCTGTCTGATCAGGCCACTGGAGCGATTGACAGTTTGACATTAAAGCATTTATTGACAATTTAGGTCACAAAAACCTTTCCAAAGGTTTTTATGGCCTCAAGCTTTATTTGTCACAAAACACTTTGCTAGGGCACTATTCACATGACTTATCTGATTTGGTTTAGTTGGCAGTTTGCACTACACCTTTGACTAAACATGCACAGGTTTAGAGAACACTGTGACAAAACATATGACAGGGGACACATAGATCCCTTCAGAAAACACAGGCAACTACTACAAGCTGTGCCAAAAGTCACGTTCTGCTAATGCAGTTAATGGATTTCTAATAGAAGTGTCGTGCCATAGTTACATTTGTTAATGCCTCTTTCTATCCGACACATTTCACAATTTTAGGCCCCAGAATTTATTTTAAAATGATAATGTTGGTTTATAAAGCACTGAATGGTTTAGGGCCATAATACATTTATGATCTTCTGATTATGAAACGTCACAACCTTTCAGGTCGTCTGGGACAAGTCTGCAGGACATGGAGAAGCAGTGTTCAGTTATCAGACACCATATTTTTGGAAACAAACTTTCAGAAAATTGCAACTCTCACCTCTTTTAGATCAAGTTTGGACATGTTTCTGTTTGCTGTTGCCTTTTACTTTTATTGCAGTTGCTGCTACACAGCTGTAGAATCATTTGCCGTCTAATCGGATGTGCTCCCTCCATCTCTGTTTTAAATTGAGTCTAAAGACGCATTTTAATTCAAGATGTGTTTCAATGTGCTCTGATTTACCTAATTTACTTTTAAATCAAATAATTATTACTTCACTACACTAACTTTTATTTTTTCATTTTATATATGTATGTATTTATATAATTTGTATAACATTTTCTGTTATCTTGGCTCTTAAATGTTTTTATTGTATTGCAGTTGATGTTTTATGTAAAGCTTTGCTAAAATGTGCTATAAACTTTCCTCCAGCTTGGCAAAAAAAAAATTCCTATGAAATTAACAGATGTTTATTTTTATTTATCACCTTTGACATTACTTACAGCAGGCTTTTTATCTATTGAGCATACACTTCTCAATCACAATCATGTGATTGAGAAGTGTATGCTCTAATGATTCCAGAAACAACACTTTCCTCTGGTTGTGTTTCTTCAGATTGGAAATACATTGAGGAGATGTTGTGAACAAGCACCAGACTGTGAATGTAACGTAGACGGGACGGAAGATAATTCACCAGTTCTGTTGCCTTCACCCACAGAGGTGCCAATCCCAGAGCTGCCAGGACGACCGCTGCGTACTCCTTACTGGGTAATCTAAAATCCATGGATAAAACATATCTAGAAAAGAATTCTTTGCTACATGGAAATCATTCTCCTTGTTACACAGCATCGTTTCTCGACTTACGCGTGGCTGCTGCTGGGATATCCTCTTCTAGTAGTCATCCATTCCCTGGCCTGCTTCCTCTCCTGGATCCTGGTCTTCACTATCCCTGTTTTTAAGATGAACTCACGGACACTCGGCGTCATCCTTCTCTTGGCTCCTGAGGATGTCTCTGTCTCCACCTGCTCACAGAGGAAGGCAAGAGAGAGATTTTATATGAATCTACTACAGCACCATAGAGATATTGTTCAGCTTTGGTTTAATGCAACCGGCTTCTTTATTTACCACTTTACCCTTAGCCTCAAGTGTATGAAAGCAGAGCACTGCTGTGCTGCTACCACGCTGCAAACTGGTATTACTACAAGTACACTCTTGATGGGATCAATGTGTTCGCTGTCAGTATCCTTTACGGCTGTGTACATGAAGTGTGTGTGTGTGTGTGTGTGTGTGTGTGTGTGTGTCAGTGTGCCAAATGAAGACCTGTTATCATCTTTGACCCCCATCTCAGACCTCCTCCCTCTAGTAATAGTTGCCTTGGTAATTGGATATATTGACCGAGAAAATCAGTATGCCAGCTCTAATGTCAAGTTCGCCATAGCAATCTGCTCCATCATACCTCTGTCTTATTATATTGGTATGGGCATTGCCAGGTGAGTTGTATAAAAAAAGTATAATAAAATGTATTTGACGTGTACCAAAAATGTAAAAAGAGTTGCAGATTTTTGTACAAAGCAGCTACTGGTATTAATTGTCAATTGTTTATGACACTTGCAGTATCTCAGCCCAGAGTAACTTTGCAGTGGGTGCAGTGGTGAACGCCACCTTTGGCTCCATCACAGAGTTGACCTTTTACATCACAGCCCTACTCCGAGGTCACCAGGCCGCCAACCCGTGTCTGCAGGAGGTTGTTAAAGCAGCACTGACCGGCACGCTGCTCGGATGCATCCTCTTCATCCCTGTGAGCCATCCTGCATTTACATCTAATTGTCCAGCTTTTACCATCGGTGAAAAACAATTAAAATTAGAGGCTGTTTTCATTTGTAAATTGATTGTTGCATATAACATACATTTTGCTTTTAAAGACTTTTTCTTCCCCAATCAGTTACATTAGAATGGAGACAAAAGTCACATTTAGATACAGAACGCAAATATTACATCTGCAGTATGAATGTAGCTTTTTGCTTTGTCTTTTTCTTAGGGAATCTGCATGATAATCGGGGGGTTGAGGCACAGTGAGCAAAGATTCAACAGTCGCTCTACAGGAGTCAGCTCCGCATTGCTTTTCATCTCTGTAGGGGGCAAGTATTTAATATTTTTTGAAGAGTCACACACGTGTGTTGATAACGATACAAAAAAAGTGACAGAACTGTTTTATAAAAATGAGAAACCATTTTAAGATGCAAACCACGTCATGAAACTGGCTCTTGAGGTACTCACAAACTGATTTTTTTTCACATTTAGTCAGTTACATACTACAACGCCAGCAGGAAAACCGCAGAAGCCGCAGTTTAGACCTCCAGATACAAACACTTGTTTTTTTCTTTATCCTAAAAGCAAAACAAGTAGTAGCTGCTTAAGTTTTGACTCTTGCTCCACCTGCAGGCAACAAATGTGACAGTTTCCATTGTGTTTGTATGCGTTTTACATTTAGAAGTTGCATTACCTGTTAGCTGAAATACATTTAACAGATTTATCTTAATTGTGTCAGACAATTCTTCAGTAGATTACAATTATCAAAGAAAAAAAAAACAGTTCAACTGTAATACATCAAATGTTGAAGAGTTTGTAAATTAAGTTGTCCTTTTTATACACTTGGCCATCAGAGAAGTAATTGTCTGGAGAAGAGAAAGTCACGTGCAATCAATAAAGAAGAGATGTGTAAATGATTTCAATTATGACCAAGTTCATACATATTCAACTCCAAATGACTCAGGTGATAGTAGCAGCAACATAACCAGCTGTACGCTGTCACAACTGAAATCAAATGCTAATTCCGCTTATTGTCAATGGCAGGTGTGTTTGCCCCCACGTTGTTCTCCAAAGCTTATGGAAATCTGGTGTGCGACGCCTGCACCAACTCCACTAGAGTAAATGGCACAAACGGCAGTCAGTTTGTCTGCCACAACTGCCACTACGATCTGGTCAGCATCTCTTCGTAACAAGCACAATATAACAAACATTATATGAATTACTTGCACTGTGTTATGTATAATATAATTTTTTTTCCCCCAACAGAACAACGGTACATTGTTCCACGACCATGTTGAGTAAGACGTCTTTTATTATATATACATATATAGACTGACTAATAAAATGATTTTTTCTTGCATTTAGTGTCAAGAGTTGACGTTTCCACAATGTCCGGGTTTGCCTATTATCTGTTTTAGTTTAATTTTCAGCAGCAGAAGTTGACTCGAGCTGATGCAATGACTTTTCAACACATTTCTCTTCAAGTTTATTTTCATTCTAGTGAAACAAATGCAAAACAGTAACTGTATGGAAGGAGATAAATCAATCTAAAAGTAGTCTATGCTGTGGTAAGTTGTTGGCGCACATACTGTAAAAGGTATAAAAAGACCAGAGGCTAATAAGCTAAAACCTACAAAGCCAACATAAAGTCTTTTGAATTTCCCTATTTATTTTATTTCCCTTTTCATTAATTGTGTGATCTTGTTGCCAGGCCACTGGTGTACACAGTATGTACCCTCTTGCCAGCTGCCTACATCATTGGACTGATATTTACGCTGAAGACGCACTCCCACATTTATGACATCCATGTTGGAGATGGACAGGGTAGGAGTCTCCCTCTCATGAATCACAGCTAAAGGGATAGTTTGGTTTGTTTGAAGTGGAGTTGTATTAGGTACTTAGTCACTCTATTACTACAGTAGACGGCGGTTTGGACAACCCTGATTTGGAGAAATAGACAGAAGTACCAGCACTGACGCTAAGGAATGTACTGCTATAGACAAGGACGGAAGCTAAATGTATTTTGGGCTCCTGAAAAAAGGATGAATACCTCAGACAACCCTACTTCAAAAATATCCAAACTAACCATACAATGGCTAACACAAAATTGTACCTGGCATTATCTCACTACAAGACAGTGAGCAGTTGTGAAAGGCTAATATAATCTCTTTGGTTGTCTGTGCAGTGATGGGCCACCATGGCGCAGTAGTCCACTGGTCACGGTGGAGGTCTCTGCTCATCCTCATCATGGCCACTGTGCTCACATCTGCTTGTGCTGATCTTGTCACCGAGCACATCCAGCCAATACTAAACCAGCCCAACATCTCTCAGGTCAGGACATACCTCTTATCGAGTCAGTATTTATGTGGTCGTTTTCCCTGCTGTCCTAACGTTTGACTCTCTTTCTCCAGTATTTCATTGGGGTGACAGTTCTTGCAATGGTTCCGGAGATCCCAGAGATTGTTAATGGGATTCAGTTTGCTCTCCAAAACAATATCAGTCTTAGGTAAATCCTGTCTTGTGAATAAGTAGGTACTCATTTAAAAAGTGAAATTCATAATAATTTGTCTTTTTTCAGCTTGGAGGTGGGAAGCTGTATTGCTGTTCAGGTCTGCATGCTGCAGATTCCAATTCTCGTCTTTTTTAATGCCTTCTATGTAAGACCCTAACACCCTACAGTTGATAATTGATTAATTCATAGAAATACCTGCTGTTTAATAGTTTCTGTAATCATCTCTATTTGGACAGGATGTGGGATTTGTGCTGTTATTCAGTGACATACACCTGTGGGCCAGCATATTCAGTGTGATTCTTGTCAACTACATATTCATGGACGGCAAGTCTGATTACTTTCAGGGTAAGTTTAGTGTGTTTTAAGTTTTTTTACAGAGATGGACCATCTGTCATTGGGAAAACATGAAGTTAAATTAATCAAAATGAAGTAATATTCAAACTAGAAATGTGCAACTCTCCATAAGGTGTGTCTTCAACCACCCCTGTTGCTATCCCTAAATCTAGAAACCAAATGGTCTGTAAGGCCTTAAACACACTTCCTTAAAAAAAAACTAAAAAAACAAGCGGTGATGAAAGAATCTAAATTGAACTCACCACTCGCCCCTGAAGAAACCAGCTCAGTTAAACACACTGCAAGCTGTTATCAAAGATGCCGCATTACAAACTATAAATATTAGCATATATTTCCAGTATAGTTTTTGTTTAAGAATGGCTGCAAGCAAATCCAGTATGGTGGTCTGATCAAATGTAATCTTACCCCCCCCCCCAGGTACAGCTCTGGTGGTCGTCTACCTTATTCTGCTGGCTCTGTATTACTTTGCTCCATCTCCACCAGGCTGCTGACTGGGTGGCTCAAACTGTTCAGCCCAAGGTACGCTTTCTTTTTAAGCCCGGAGGACTCTGAACATGCAAAAACAACACTCTGTTGATAAACCCTTTTCCTGACAGGATTATGACTGAATGATCCTGACATGAGCTTTTTATTAAGTATTTTATTTCTCATGCCGTTTCCTAAATTATCAGGTAGGTATTTGTTGCATGACTTTCTACTGTAAAATGTAGTTTGTAAGCTAACAAATTTAACTTTGTCCTCAGACTCATTTCTTTGTAAACTGGTGAAAGAAGGAAAAAAAGTATCTTTACAATGCAAATATAACGTAAAGTATCTGCACTGATAATATTTTGTTTAGGGTATTGTTGTAATATGTTGTATACTTTTTAACTAAACATGTTAAATGTACATGTCTGTTGAAGATAATAATGTGACATTTTAGATTAAACACTGTTTGGAAACGATGGCCTGGCTGTGCTAAGCAAGAATAATAACTAGATGTCAAAACGGTTTTAAAAACTGACTGCCTGTGTTTTTATTGTTTGTACAGACAGGAAATAAAAAATATAATGTACATTACAGCCAAAATTGCTTTTGAGACATTGAGCTTTTCTCCCGAGTGTGTGTAAAGTGACATGCACACCATAGCATGCAAGAGATCATTTAACTTTCATTATCACAAATGATGCAAATATCAACATCTCAATCTTAAGCAAGGTCTGAGCACGTAAAGCTGTTGCTTCATAAGATAAATAAGGCCATAATGTCAAACATAAGAGAAAGTAACAGGTGGAGTTTTTACTATGAAATGGACATTATGATACAATAATTTTTTTTAAAAAAAGAGTTGGCTTAGTATTGTACCGACAGTTAGTGATTGTGTGAGATAAAATGCGAACACATAAATAAAAAGGTAAAAGATGGCAAAGGTGTGACTGGATACAAGCAGCTGGTGGGTTACTACAGTATTTAAGATGTACAGTCTGCAGTAACCGCAAAAATATTATTAGGACTGTTAGTGAATGTATGTGGAGCTCTTCAGACGGAGTCTGATCACAGTATTTCACATCCTGAGTACTCAAGACTACCTTGTTAAGTCCCATGCCACTTATTTTAGTAGTAGTACCACAGCACAAAGCCCTCCAGAAAAACAAGATCAAAAGTTTTTAAAAATCACAATACAGCCCAATTAACCGTATGAAAGGTTAATGGACTACGCATAAACTGAAATGACAATGAAATCATGTGGAAAAGAAAAGCAGCTCACATTTTGCTACAGTTGAGTTTTGAAATAAAATAAAACAGCAGCACAGTGATTCACATAAATAGAGAACAAGTGTCTAAGTTAATTTAGGTACATTTAGGAAAATTCAGAAGGCACCAAATGTAAAAATAAAAAAGGTTGAGACTCATTGGGGAGCTCCATGTGTATGAATTTATTTCTAATGTTTTCTTAAAGAGGAATAATAACTGAAGAGGCACGAGAAGATTCACAGTGATGCCATGTCCCAGATGTTTAAAAAGGCTTTTGGGGTTTTATATGCTCACAAGGCCTAATGTGACTGATTTTAAATTTGTACTGTACACTTAAAATCACAGCATTCAATCAGAAAACCCTTGAGGCTTTGAATAATTGACTTTTTACATTTCACAGTTATAACGTGAAATGTAAAATCACAATCAGCAGTGTGCCTCTTTTCAGATAAGATGGCTGACTTCTAAATGGAAAAGTAGGTTTGCCTCAGCAATGTTTGATTTAACCTATGTCTGACTGACGATGGAAATGGTGCGCAACGCGTAAACAAGCCGAGTTCAGCCTCTGAATTGAATCAAATTACACTAGCAGAAGCAACATTTATTTTGCCTGGGACACGATTCTTGCTCATATGACAGCAATGTGTGGTAAAAAAATAATTGGGGGATGCACAATGAAGTTGATCCAACATGTGCAAAACATAAGAGTGATTCTGGTGTCCACACTGATGCATGACTTCTGAAGGATTCATGCAAACTCAAATCTGACCCACACCATACAAAGAAATTTGTGAAAAAACATTACATTTTTTACAAGTAGACATTTACATAAAAATAAAGTTAAAAAGGCATTCAAAGTTTTCCAGAATCACCTGGCTGTCTTTTCCTAGTCGGTGCGGTTTCATCACATTCCCCTTCCTTCAGTCTCTGTGCTTTGTCTATTTCAGCCGCTGAATTAGTGTGTGTGTCAGTCCCATGCTGAGCAGCTGAAGCGTGGACAGCTGATCTAAGTGAGGGAACGTTTTCAGCAGTTTCTCCCAGGTCAGCTCCAGCAGGCTGGGCACCACCAACCACACTTTGTACAGCGAGCCTGTCCTTCTGTTCCCAGACATGTTGACGACACCGCCGTGTACATACATGCAGCCGGCCTAAAGGATCCAAACCGTTGCAGAAATTAGAGCTGAAACAACTAAAAGATTAATTATTTAGTCAAACAACATAAACTTAATGCGCAGCTATTTTGCTACTCGATAAATCATCTGTCATTTAGGCAAAACCCCCAAATATTCTCTAGTTTCAACTTTGATTTGCTGTTTATGAGTTTTAAAATCTTAGTTTTTTTAGTTGACAAGCAGAATATTTGGAGATGGCAACATGGTAGACATCTTCCACTGTTTTTTCTGAATTTATAAACTAAATTAAAAAAAATCTGCAGATTAATTCCTAATGAAAACAATGCTTAGTTGCAGGCAGCCATACAGCACAAAGAAACTGATGTTGATTTCTTTCTCAGAGCAGAAGAGGATCTGCTCACCAAGTTCGATGTCGACATGTTTGACAGACAGTTTACTAACCGGAGTGACTGCAGCACAGTGAAAATAGGCTGGTTCTGGCATAGCGGCAGGGAGCTTGGTCCACTGAAATGTCTGCAGGTTGATTTTCCACAGGTCGGATAGAATCAACTCTCCGTTATAACCCCCACATATAAACACCTCTGGAGATAGAACATGGTCAAAATAAAAACTGTTCAGGCGGTTGTATCCAGAAAATTCGGCGTTAAATACTCCTTACCATCTTTGACCTGCACGCAGCTGTGACAACGGCGAGCAGCAGGATATCCTGTCATGATAACAAAAGTAAATTCAATGTGTGGTCTTCAAATACCTTAATCAGCAACACTGATCACAAACCTATTTTTTCGTGGGGTTTGGTGGCTATTTCCTCCCAGTAATTTGTCTCCAAGTTATATGTGTGAATCTGATGAAGACAAATGGTACAAAGTAATAAGTAGTAAATAGTAACACTTATCAAACTATGTGCCCGTTTCTCTCACCTTGTCCATGGGATATGATGTCCAGGAAGTCCCACCTCCTAAAATGTAGATTCTCTGTCCATCATGAGCTAGTTCGTGTCTGTACCTGTAACACCATGCAGTCATTTTCAGGTCTATTCTAAAGTTACTGTAAAAAAAAAAAAAAAATGCCTCTATAGGACGTTTATAAGTAAGCCCATTAGTAAGAAGATTTCTATATACAGGACTGTCTCAGAAAATTAGAATATTGTGATAAAGTTCTTTATTTTCTGTAATGCAATTTAAAAAAACAAAAATGTCATGCATTCTGGATTCATTACAAATCAACTGAAATATTGCAAGCCTTTTATTCTTTTAATATTGCTGATTATGGCTTACAGCTTAATAAAACTCAAATATCCTATCTCTAAATATTAGAATATCATGAAAAAGTATACTAGTAGGGTATTCAACTAATCACTTGAATCGTCTAATTTACTCGAAACACCTGCAAGGGTTTCCTGAGCCTTGAAAAACACTCAGCTTGGTTCAGTAAACAAAATCACAAGTATGGGGAAGACTGCTGATCTGACTGCTGTCCAGAGGACCATCATTGACACCCTCCATCAGGAGGGTAAGACACAAAAAGAAATTTCTCAAAGAGCAAGCTGTTCACAGAGTGCAGTGTCAAAGCACATCCACAAAAAGTCTGTTGGAAGGGGGAAATGTGGCAGGAAACGCTGCACAACCAAGAGAGATGACCGCAGCCTTAACAGCATTGTGAAGAAGAGTCGCTTCCAGAATTTGGGGGAGCTTCAAAGACAGTGGACTGAAGCTGGAGTCCAGGTATCAAAAGCCACTGTTCACAGACATGTCCGGGAAATGGTCTACAATAGCCGTATTCCCATGGTCAAGCCACTTCTGAACTCAAGACAACGGAAGAAGCGTCTGACTTGGGCTATGGAAAAGAAGCACCGGACAGTTGCAGAGTGGTCCAAAGTCCTCTTTTCAGACGAAAGCAAGTGTTGTATTTCATTTGGAAGTCAAGGCGCCAGAGTCTGGAGAAAGGCTGGAGAGGAGCAAAATCCAAGTTGCTTGAAATCCAGTGTGAAGTTCCCACAGTCAGTGATGGTTTGGGGAGCCATGTCAGCTGCTGGTGTTGGTCCACTGTGTTTCATCAAGTCCAGAGTAAATGCAGCTGTGTACCAAGAGATTTTAGAGCACTACATGCTTCTGTCTGCTGAAAAGCTCTATGGAGATGAGGATTTCATTTTCCAGCATGATCTGGCACCTGCCCACAGTGCCAGAACCACCAGTAACTGGTGTACTGACCATGGCATTACTGTCCTCGATTGGCCTGCCAATTCCCCTGACCTGAACCCCATAGAGAATGTGTGGGGTATTGTGAAGAGGAAGCTGAAAGACACCAGACCCAACAATGCAAATGAGCTAAAGGCCGCTATTGAAGCATCCTGGGCATCCATAACACCTCAGCAATGCCACAGGCTGATTGCCTCCATGCCACGCCGCATTGATGCAGTAATCCGTGCAAAAGGATTCCCAACCAAGTACTGAGTGCAATAATGGACATTTTCAAATGTTTGATTTTGTTTTGCTGTTATAAATCTTTTTTTTTTTTACTTGGTCTGAGGAAATATTCTAATATTTAGAGATAGGATATTTGAGTTTTCTTAAGCTGTAAGCCATAATCAGCAATATTAAAAGAATAAAAGGCTTGCAATATTTCAGTTGATTTGTAATGAATCCAGAATGCATGACATTTGTTTTTTTAAAATTGCATTACAGAAAATAAAGAACTTTATCACAATATTCTAATTTTCTGAGACAGTCCTGTAGTTATTCTTAATGCTTGTCATCGGTGCCAGAGGGTCAGATTCCGTGCGAAATCAGATGAAATCATGCAGGTTCCCCAGAGACTCCAGCGGGGCCTCAGGACGAGTAGATTGTTGCACCTAGCCGCAGTGTCTCCTACCCTTGCCAGGAGCAGAGCTTCACCTCACTGCTCTGCCGGTCACCGCTCGGCAACAATGATACCATGCTGCTAAAGGCCCAGTATACTGCTGGAGGCCCAGTGTGACTGTCAGACCCTGCTGCAGTAAAATTAGGGTTTCTAAAAGGACATCTGGTGCTCGGAATCACTGCCGCTTTTGTCCACAGGGACCGCAAAGATAAACACAAAATTAAAAGTTCCTTGTGGCAGCTTTAATTAATATTCTGGGAAATCACTATCACATGGCTCAAACACATCTTCCATTTCAAGATTCCAGACTACACCGGATTAAATTTTTCGTTTTGTCGCATTAAATACTTTTTGCCTTGCTTTTAGCAACATTGAGCTTGCTCTGGCCTGCACTCTCACACAGTGGTAAACTGTGGCTGCCTGCGCCAAATCAACAGGAAAAACACACAAAAAATTAAGTATTGAATTCTATAATTTTTAAAACAGAACCAGGGAAACAAATATTTTTGTCATACTTTTTAGATACCCATCAAAACCTAGAAATTACTATAATCAAATTCCATACTGCGCAAGGGCCCTGCTATGCTCTAGTTCTTAACACAATGCTTGCCGTCTCACCTCTCCTCCGGTAGATCTGAAGGTGCATTGTTGGGTTTGAGGTGGGTCCACTCTCTGGTGGTCAGGTCCAGCCGGTGCAGGTTGGTACTGTAAAGGTAGCCTGTAGTCCCACCAAACACGTAGAGGTAGCCATTAATGATGACCATGGCCTGGAAACAGAGCACACTTATAGATGTTGTTTGATGGAATACACAGCTACATACTCCGGCCAAATCATTTAAAAATAAATTAAGACTTTATGTTGACAGAGACAAACACTGTTACCTGTCCGTAGATCTTGTTGGGTTTCTTCCCTCTGCAGTTGAGCAGATTCCATCCTTTATACTGAACATTGCAAACATGGACGTCATTGCCGTTGTTTTCACCAAATGGAATCCCAGTGCCACCAAATACAAGCAGGTTGTTGCCATGTAAAACAGCTGTGGTTGAGAGAGACATAAACAACCTGTCTCTACTACAGTTTAACATCTCGCCTAGAATCCCTTACACGGTTGGTTCAAAACTACATATTGGAACATCTCACTCCCTGAAGCTTCGAGTTGCAGCTTCAAAAATACAGTATTAAAAGTCTCCTGGGAATTTTGACCACTAGTGACACCATAGATGCAATGTTTTAATGAATTGGTTCCCATGTTTGTTGCTCGTGTTCAACCAGCATATATAGTCAGGGCCATAAATATTTGGACTGTGACAAAACCGTTTGAAATGACGCAGTCATATGTTGTTGAACTGTACACTTTCAGCTTAATTTCAATAGCTATAACAAAAATATGTCATCAACTGTTTAGTAATTACAGGCATTTTTACAGTTCCCCACATTTTTAGAGGTTCAGAAGTAAGTGGACAAGCTAACATAATAGTGACTATGATGATCATTTTTAATACTTGAAGGAAAATCCTTTGCAGTCAATGATTGCCTGAAGTCTTCTACTAATCATCACCAAACGCTGAGTTTCCTCCGTTGAGATTCTTTGCCAGGCTTTTACGGCAGCCTCCTTCAGTTGATGCTTGTTTGTGGGTCTTTCTGCCTTCACTTGTATCCAAAGTAAACTAAAAGGGTCCTGCAGGAAGAACTGTAATCTGATTACTTAATTGCATTTTACTACACTGAATGTTTCCAGTATGTCAGCCAACTTAGAGAAACCAATGTTTCTGTCTGTGTTTTTTTGCCAACAATTCAGTGTGGACCTTGAGCATTAACAATTGTGTTGATTACATTTTCTTCCTCCCTAAACAATTGAAAAGCAGATGTTTAGTTTGAAACTAGCATTGTTTACACATTAGCAGTCATCTTCTTCCCTCAGATACCTCTTGAAACTTGACGCCCCATTTGTTGGCACATTACTGCCACCTGTAGATCAGGGGAATAGTTTGAAACCATTGGCAGGATTAGTATTGTGTCATCTTTGTGCAGATACCTCTTGAAACTTGACACCCCATAGTCGTATTAGTGGTCATAAACTCAACAGAGTACCTTTAAATAGGACCAGTATATTTTCCTAAAAGGATAACATGTGGTTGTGTGCAGGGGTTTAATTCTGATAAGAAACAAAAGTCCAGCACACCAATACCTTACCTGACATAGAGGCCAGCTCTGTGGGCATGTAACCCTCTGTGTGGATCTGCTGCCAGGTGGCTGTGGCAAAATGAAACCGCCACAGCTCCCTGAAAAGAGGGTAGTCTTCATTCTCTGAACCGCCTGCCTCCTCAAAGTCTGGGTTGAAGCCGCCAAACACATACAGGTTGGTGCTGTCTGCAACACAGCGGTGTCCGCTCCGGGCATGGGGTACACAATGTCCTGTGGGAGGAACAGGTTCGAGACCAAATGTTAAGAGTCCAAGATGTAGATAGTAAAGGAATTAGAGATGCAAGCAAAGAATTGATGCCCGAAATACAAGTGAAACCTGTAGCACTTTGTGGGTTTTACAACTTTCCAGTTACAGCGCACAGTATGCATTCAACATGAGTGGGATCACACATTCACAGTTTATCTTTTTTGAAGAACAGTCTGATGGGGAGGTCCTACTTTCAGCACCTTCTCTCAGAAACCTGTTGGGGATCCGCAGGTTGGGGCAGGAAGGGGAGAAAATGCGACGAGCCAGAAGCCACCGTGCCCGCTTCTTGGAGCCTGTCAATCAGTCATCATACAACAAGTGATGTAGAGTTAATGTACTGCCTGTTTGTCAGATGTTGGACTGAAAGAACACAACTAAAATCTGAGAGATTTGACTTATTTTAGGATAAATCTGTTGATTATCATCAGAACACCATAACATTAAGAGTGGTCCTAAACACTGTCTGCGTGGTAATAATGACTTGTTTTTGTCTCATATTGAAGCCTTTTTATTTAGCTTATCGTTAGTTATGTCAGTGGTCAGATCTGTCTTGGCAAACCGAACATAACAAGTGTAGCTTGTATAAACTTAATATGTTCTCAATTGCAGCAGTGTGGTAACGCTAACGTGTACCGTTATGTGTCCAGTGTCCCCTGCATGAAGCCAATACTTGCCCCAGTCTCCGATATTTGACCCATCTAAAGAACATCACAATTAGATACCTGCTGGGTGTTCATTCCCTCTCTAACGTCTGCTGGCTTCCTTAGCCACGTTAGCTCGCTGTGCCCTGGGAGCTGCAGCACATCGCGGACTCACAGACAAAACTCAGACGAGACGGTGAACACAAAGACTAAACACACGTTGACTAACGTTACCCACATTAACATTTGGTTTGCCGTTGGCTTTGCTGCCTGTGCCGGGCTACTTGTTCCTGCGGAGCAGTGGGTTTAGTCTACAGACCTGAGTCGCGGTTGAGGGGCCTCCATGACAGTTTCTCAAACTTATTGAGCTGACTGAAGGTTCCGTCGTGTTCGGACGACGACATCTCGACAGTGGACCACACGCAGACAGGGTTCACACCCAGACCTGGACCGGAACCCTCTTCAGTTTAACCACACGGTGTCGCATGGGCCTGCGAGCTACAGCAATCACACAAAAATAAAGGAATAACACGACGGACCGTCCACACCTGCTGCTGCCAGCAGCGTCACAGCTGGCCTGAACTGGCCAATCAGAGGAGCGCAGGCCCCTCAAGTCGTGTTCAAGAACCACATGGTGATGTTTATGTGTTTCGAAAAACTGCAGCGGCTCTAAATATTGAAATACAATATATACAATATATTTAAAGAACAGCCAAAATATAGCTGCGCTTAAAAAGCTTTGCATTATTTATTAGGTCAATGAGTATATAAATCCTCCAGTTACCTTTAGTACCACAAGTAACCAACAGACGTATCAGAGGATTAGAACTTGAAATTTACTGTAGCTTAGAGTCTTTTTTAGTAAAATGTACTTTAATTGAAAAAAGTGAAAAAAAATGCTATCACCATTGTAGTCCGAGGTGATGCCTTCGAATTGCTTCTTTCATCCAACTAACAGTCTAAAATCCACTGATATTACATTTACAATCTCACAAGACAAAGAAAAACAACACGTTCTGACTAGGGAGAAGCTGGAACCAATTAATGAAATTGACCAGGACAACTGATATCATTTATTAATATTATGTTTATTTGATGTCATATAACTGGAAGACATAACTGCACCTGATATAGCTAAACATCTGGGATTTACAAGGTAGATCACCTTCAATTAAACAGCCGTACAAAGAAATAGAGATCAAATCAAAGTCCTTTTGCATGAAAAGCTTTGATTTTTGTCTCTACGTTACCATTGCACCATTCACATTGTCACAGGGCCATCTCTTACTGTTATTTGTTTACTTGAGGACTATAGCATTAAGTCAAGATAAGAATTCTCCAACATAATGTTTGAAGATGTATGTTGAATAATATTCTGCAAAAGAACACATAAAAACCTTCTTATCAAAGTACAGTTTAAATGATGAACAACTTTTTAGTTACCTTGAGAGAAACACATGGTCGGAGTGACTCCTTTTGATCAACTAAACCAAGAGTCAACCTTTCCCCCAGATCGTCTGCTTTGCTGACATGCGGCAATCTGGATTTGAAGCTCATTGAGATAGGCTGAAGAACTAAAACCGATCAATCACACGAGAAACTGCATTGGCCTTTTCCACTGAGTGAAAATAAACAAAGTATAATCAAGAATTGCAATAGTGAGTTGTGCTAGTGACTGTTACAGTTTAGATATTGATCATGAAAAGATTGGATCAAACACAAATAAAAGAGTTATTTGTCTTTTCAGTGTTGTTTTCCTGCAGTTCTCACTTTTAACGTGGCACTAAAAACACTCACAGTAGGAGTGTTATTTTTGCTATGTGCACGCAATCATGTTAATGTTTAACATTTGACAACCTTGCGCCTGTTAAGACCCCATAGTTGTTACAATAAAATAACCTTTTGTTTTGAACTCCTCGCATGTTTCTGCTGAGATAACTGCCCACAATGCAGCAATCAATCAACTAGAGATCCACGTCGATCACCATGTTCTTTCACAAGCTTCCTGTTAGGGGTACAAATGTTAACCAGAGGTTCAGTCATTTTCACGCAGAAAGAACAAAATAGGTCAAATTCCAGCAACATTTTTAATATATAGAACAACTTTATTAGACCAACTCGTATTGGCCTGTGGCCTTCATCGGGGTCAGCAGGAGGAATCTCAGCCTCAGTTGTTAATGTAACATTACCTCTCCAAATAATTTCTTCGTAGACTCACAGCAAGTAAGAAATGAAGCCAGTCTATAAAATGTCACTGACAGCAAGACATTCTGAACAATGAGCGGCAGCTGTGATGAGATTCCAGTGATCTACTCACAGATTCCTGGAGGTCATCACTTGAAACCATCTCATCCAAAGAGATCAGTCTGACTGATTCAATAAAGTACAATCGTGACTGTTGTTTGTTCATGCATAAAAAGATTAAAATAGATAAGCAAATCATTCTGAATGATGTTATTCAAATCTGCCATGAAAAATAGGTTTAACAAAGTATTGTTTCGTATTAACCTGGAAACATGCCGGGACAATCAAACAACTTCTGGCATGAAATGATGGATGTGACTTGAACTTAAGAATGTGTCATAGTGTCATTAACTTTTGTTGAGTCTATGCTAACAAGGTTGACACCATTTCAAATCCACTATGCCCTTAATACAACATTATAACACGCATTTAACAAAGAGTAGGGAGATGCTCTTGTGACTCAGAAGAAGAGCAGCTGGTGTACGTCACATTATCAAATAAGATAGGTAACTTACAGTTTAATCATATCAAGCCGAGTGGTGTTTACATTTGTTACAAGTGCGCTCAGACGTTGTTTTTTGTCGCATTCATGGCTCTGTTCTTGGCTCCACATGGTTGGAGATAGATATGTAACAACATCGGCAAAACAAAGGATTTTGGTACTGTACTTGCTGTTGTCATTGTATGACAAGCGAGGGTCTCATGACCTGACGACATCATCATATGACCACTCAAGGACCAGCTCAGCTCATGTGAGATTTTCAAAGCCTATGTGACATTCCGATCCAGCAAAATTTGCTTTTTCACTCATCTTAAGTGTGTTTTCACATACTTAGTGTTTACATTGACAGGCACACATTATTTTGCTGCCTGCACAACCCTCTTTAGACGCTTGATGTGGTTGATAAAGTGTCATGTGGAACAGAATATTATAACAACACAAATAAACAGTATACAACACTTAATACAAAATGTTAAGCGAGCAACATTTGCCTGTAGCTTACAAGTTAGGGAGCATTTCTTAATTTGGCTTCTGTTAATCTTCTCTGGATTCATTCCACTTTATTTTATTTACATTATTTCATTTGATAATTGTAGATTGTTACCCATTTTATTTCTCTAATGAGATGTGGAGCTTTGGTTTATGATGAGTAATGAGAATAAACACTTAGTTGGATTCGAAGGGGTTACATAGAATGGGGTTTCTTTTGTTAATGCTTTTTTTCTTTTTACTACTAATATTAGAAATGCTTTCACTATGAAGCAATATAGAACAGCATCAATAAGTATAAAGTAAAAACTACATTTCTTTGAAACAGTTAAAAAAAACTTTCTGAACACTATTGCAGTAAGCTACTTTTGTTTTGGACTGCATTAGTTAGCTATGTGTAGGCTACTTGTAGTATCATGTCTCCGTGTACTGACTGTAGCCTACTGGGCATGTTATGTCTTCATCAATTAACGAATATATACCGAAATAGAGTCTCGGATATTAAGCTAAAATACTCATTAACTAGTAAATATTGGACTCTATGCCTGCGAAGTAACAAATATTTGGCCTAAAGTGCTTCGTTGAGCCTTTCGATAAGTTCATTGCATCATAGACGTGAATATGGTAGAAAAGCACGCAGTTATATACATGAAATAGGATCTTTCAGCACTATTTGACCAGCCTCACTTACAAAACAAGTCAGAAATGAGATCATATTTAAACATCGACTTCCACCTTCGCGAGAACGATCCAAGCCCTTTTATTCGCTGTCATGTATAACCCACTCGCGGCGAGCTCGTGCTCTGTGCAGTGTATTTCTAGAGCGAGCCCCTCCTCTCCTCATTCTGGTCGCTGTAGGTTGATGTCATTGGCAGAGAGAGAGAGAGTCTTTAGGACAGGACACAACTAGGGAGAGCTGCTCGGGGAGACACTTCGGATCATCTGAGAGGAGGACAAGTGGGCGATGTTGCAGATCGGATCTTGTTTATGGACATTGTGGAAAGGTCGTTGATACAGTCCAGAAGGGTTGTAGGTATTTTCAAGCTGAAAGATTGAGGTAGCCTCATCGCCGCAGTATTTTTAGATTACTTCTGAAAGGAATACGAAAATGTCGTCTCCAAGTCCGGGCAAGAGGCGAATGGATACCGACGTGGTGAAACTGTATCCTTTTCTGAACATGAAAAAAAACTCGCCGAAATCGGGTTGTGTTTCGTAATCGTTGATTAAACACAGCATCTGTCCCCAATGGCCGCTGTGAGGATGTGTCTTCTGTTGTCGTCGCCGTGTGATATTAATAGATCGCGTTAGCAGTGTGTAACACGAAACACTTCGACATTAACGGGTCGCTCCGTGTCTTAACGTTGGATCCGATCGTCCGTCAGCTAGCTCGCTGTTAAGTTAGCGGAATAGCGAGGAGGCTAAGTTGCACTGACGCTGTTTGTGTGAACTCATCCGCCTGTTCGCCATCGTTAGCTTGCTAATACAGCAGCGCTGCTGTTCTTGTTTGTCTCAACCTGGATTTAGAGACGGGATCTGTCGCAACATAACGTCGGCTGGAAACCGTAGTTAGCATTGAACGCTGTTAGCCGCAGCGTCAACGCGATAAGTTAGCTTGTTAGCCAACAATGTGCGGTCCAAGCGGACTGACAACGCGATGGGAAGGGTTGGCGAAAGCTACTTTACAATTTGGATGGGCTTCTTTCGAAATACATGTTTATTTGTTCACGAGTTAGTCACGTTAACGTACATGCATCTAAAGCTAGCTAGCTAGCTGTGGAACATTAGCCTGTTGTCGCCAAGAGAGAAGCAACGGAGACGATCTTTGACGTAGTCAACGGCTAACGTTAACGGAATTAACGTTAACGACATTAACGTTAATTAACGGTCGATAATACAGTAGCCATGTGTTGACTATTTGTGTTCTTTAAAGTGTTGTCGTAATACAAAAAGCATATTTCTAATTGTAGATAAGCAAAGAGTAACTTGTATACACGGCGAACACGTCACGTTTTGCATGTTTACCACAAATAAAGAATATGAAGCCAAATTATAATTACATCGGATTTTAATGATGACAAAAATGGAGAAAAAAAGAGAAGCGAACGGATATGTATTGTCCTTGTAATTACACATTTTTCTCAACACGTGATATCGTATTACGTGTTTTATTTTATTTGGATTGTGTATTATTTCTAATTATTTGCAGTTATCAGCTGAAGTTTGCGTGAAAGGATTTCTGGCAGCGTGAGCGGAATTGTTTTGTTTTTGTCCTGCAGCTAGATGTTGCTCTCTGATTGGTCCGCCTGTTACCATCCGGAACATGGTAGAGGGCGGGACTTCACACACAGCTGATCGAGGAACAACAAGCGTGCTGTATAAGGCACATGCATGGATCGTGCTGGGACCATCCAGTACATGTTAACAGAACTAGGTAGAACAAAATGTAGTTATTTTCTCACTCTTTTGTAAACTAAATATCTTTAGCTTTTGGTTTTTTGGTCGGCTAAAATCACCAATTCAAAGAAGATTTCTCTTTTTTTCCACAATTTTCTCACATTTTATAGACAAAAAAATAGGTTCATCCGCTTATTGAAAATAATCCTTTGTTGCTATAGATGGCACAATAGTGAGTATACCTTTCCAATTGGGTAGGTTAAGGTTTTTTTTAAAACTTAACTGTAAATGCTTTTCGTCAATACAAACAAAAAAAACGTTTTTAAATGTTAGGAATTTGGAGTTGTACATTAAAACCTTTTTTGGAATCAATCACTTAGGCACAATGTATTAATAGAAAATGTTAACTAATACATGTGTTTGGTAGGAAGTTATAAGATTTGATAAATTTTTACGGCATGATTATGGACAGTCATGTCTCTAAAAAGATGCAAAAAAAGGAAAAATACAAAGAAAGCTTATTGTTTTTGAGATAATTCTTGTTTTGTTTTATTGATGTCATTATAAAGTATGAATGAGAAATCTAAGAATAGAAGTCATCAAGGAAAATCATGTTGGGGTCCATTTTCAGCAATTTCAAATCCTGAGTATAGGACCACATGAGATGATATACGTAGTTTCATGTTGTGGCTTTCAATCAAATATGTTAGATTGAAACATTGCACGGCTTCCAAAGCTGCCATTCCTGTTCTCAGATTATGTTACTGTCCACACAGCCACAAATGTCTCTATACAACCAACACATGTACATCAGACTGGACCAGACTTATTGCCATTCAGCTTTTTAAATGGATTAGAGATGACAAAAGCAATGTCACAAGAACTACATGTTTGGAGAGAGAGTGCCGATAAATCATTGGGCAATGTGCAAAGGTTTTCCTTTTTGTAGGTGTATTACTCTTAAGTAAGCATATGCTTGGGTTTCTATTGAAATTGAGCAAGAGAGAGAGGGTTTTTTTTACCCTAAAATGTAGACACAGCAGCCTGTTTTTGATTAATTTTTGTTTAACATGTGATTCGGGAGCCCTTTCCTTAACCAGATGTCAGCATTGAGAGTAAGCATGAGGTCACCATCCTCAGTGGACTGAACGAATTTGTGGTCAAGTTCCACGGACCGCCTGGAAGTAAGCTTAAAGATTTTACATTGATTCTCCCCCTCTTGGACAGACATTTCACAAGTGTACATTTAATCAACATTGAGTCAGTGTTCTGGTGTTACTTAGTTAATGTGTATAACATGAGTTAATTCAGCCATGTTTTTGTCCAGCATCGTACGAAGGAGGTGTCTGGAAGGTCCGAGTTGACCTACCAGATAAATATCCCTTCAAATCCCCTTCAATAGGTATGACATATTTCTGCAAGTGTTGTGGAAGTGCCTTGAAATGTCCATATTAAATATTGCTCTACAGCAACTAAAACCTGCTTTTTCTTTGTTCACAGGATTCATGAATAAAATCTTTCATCCAAACATTGATGAAGCGTAAGTAGGCCCACTGTATTTTAGATATCACTCTGCAGAGATTGAAGTATATATTTATTTCCTTATTAACCAGTTAACATGGCACAGTTCATTTATTTTTATGGCAACAACCTTGGAGCCGCATTCAAATCATTTAAAATGTTGCCTGAAGCATATGCTCATGTTTAGCATATAAGAAATGATTCATACTACGGTGGATAAGCTGATGTGTTTTTCTAGTTCAGGTCATCGGGTCAGCTTGCTTTGCTTTAACAACCTCTGCTGGGCGATTACGTTGTACTCACAGTGATGTATCTCTTTCAGGTCAGGAACCGTGTGCTTAGATGTCATCAACCAGACATGGACAGCTCTTTACGGTAGGTCACAGCCACAGCTCCCATCGTGACGGCTTTATGCAGTTTAACCGGTCCCTCGGTTAAACTGACAGTAATAGCCAATAAAAAAACACACACAAAAGGAGCAGCTTATACCTTGACAGTGCAGCTTCAGGCGGTTTAATCGGCTTACACCTTTAGTGATAACTGCTGCCTATATTGAGGTCATGGACTGAGCACTGATAGATACAAACACAAAAGTACTGAGGCTGAGAGGTCTCTGAACAGAATGTGGTCAATACACTAATTATTCCTACTTCAAGTGAACAACGCAGAAGTTGATCATGAACGTAACAATTTTCCTAATGTATGTAGTGACCCCGTTGCCTGTCAAAAAAAGGCCACTTCAGTTGCTGCTTGCTTAGTTTAGATCAGTGGTTCCAAAACATTTTCTGTCACGCCCCACTCCAGAGGAAGACAACAATTGTAACAAAATGGTCCATGCTGCATTTTTATTGAAATAACAACTTTTTGTGCTTTTTCAATATTATAATTGCAATCACTTTCAAGTAAAGCAGATTTCTCCATCAGACAAAACCAAATAAAATGTGCAATCACTTTGTTAGAACAATGCTAACCGAGTTCTATCTGTGCAAAAAACCCTAATATTTGGCCCAAAAAATTGCTTATTGTGGCTGCAATTAACCTGTTTTCCACTGAATATCTTTTCAAGATAATAATAATAATAATAAAGTGTTTTGAGAACCACTGGTTTAGACTCACGCGTGCAGTTAACAACGAAATGTCCTGTTTCCAACATAACGGCAATTTCTCCTTACAATTGCATCTTTTCCAACATAAACAGAAGACAGCCAACGTTCTCTTGTCATAATAAATTTTCCTAAACTCTCGACCAAAAGAAATCATAACATTCATTATCATACGTTATCAAACGGTCAACACCGACTTGCTGCTGCCAATACAGCGACACCGGTCTCTAGTAATCCTCCTGACTATATTGACCTTTTTGCCTAATTGACAGCGGCCCTATGCCCCGAAGTGGTGGGAGGTTTCACAAAACAAAGCAATAACACAATGGCTCTAACAGTATATCCAATTTGCCCAGGTTTACATTTGAGTCTTAGGTCATAGTTTATTAGTTATCTCAACAATACATCAATATTTCAAAAGGGGATTCAATGGCAAAGGGTGCATTTGTTTTTATATTATAACCATCTGTGTTTTGAAGACAAGAAGTGGCCAGAGACTCAGGAGATTTATCTCCACTAAAGAGGGACAACTTTGTTTATTTGATTCACTGAGTTTGACATGTGGAAACACCCTAGGTAGGTATTTGTCTCTTTAGCAGGGATGCACCGGTGTAATTTGCGGTTAGCATAGATGATAATCTTAAACTATGATGACTAACCGATTGAACAGTTGAACATATAAAAGAATGTAGTCAGTAGCTCTCAACTGAAGTAGCAACAGTTATCAATTATTTTAAACCGTAACATCATAATACCGGATGTTATCAGTTCTTTCAACAATGATATTAATTGATGATTATCCCTAAAAATACAATAAGTCAGTACGTGTTAATGTATCTGAAAGTTGTTTGCGGCTTACAAACCAAAAGAGGTCATGCTCAGCTGCAGCTGACCAAGGTTTAATCAGACACACACAAATGGTGGTAACATCTTTAGACTACCACATGAACGTGCGCTACATTTGCATGTATTTTTACTTGTGTGTGTTTGTGTTGTCAGCGCTGCCATAACGTGGGCGACCTTCATTAACAATGCCTGCTGTGTGGACAGTGTTGGATGTTAATCTGTTTCTATTGTTCACAACAGTATAAAGTATATGTAGACGGCACAGTTGTGAATACTCTGCCTTTACTCCCAATTACAAGTAATGAGATTAATGACTTCTAACCAGAAAACAATACCCCATACTGCTGTTTGAATTTAACATTTTATTACGGGAGAGCCCTCTAGTGGATCATGTTGTAACTACACACACAATCTGTGTCGGAGTGATGACGGCTCATCCAGCTTGCTGATGTTTCTCTGTCGCTTTGGTTTTCTCTGAACTGATTAGTCTTTCTCCCCGTATCCACCAGACCTCACCAACATCTTTGAGTCGTTCCTCCCTCAGCTGCTCGCCTACCCCAATCCCATTGATCCTCTGAACGGGGACGCAGCTGCCATGTACCTGCACCGACCGGAGGACTATAAACACAAGATCAAAGGTAGCACACAAGGGTCTAACACTGAAAATGTGCAGTGAGAGGCTGAGATACAAAAAAACATGCATATGGTTAGTGAGGGGTGTCCTTGTTCTTCTCAGTATTTCTGCATTTGTGGAACATAACATTTAGATCTCGTGCTAAGGATTCAACATGTGTTGTTCAAGTCCAAATATGGTCTCAAGCCATGTCAGGCATGGTTGCTACTTGCAATTGAAACACAGTCTGTATTTCATAGAACGGACAACAAAGCCGCAACTGCAGCCTAAAATCTGCTAAAGAAAATGTGAATTAGTGTGCGTTTCCGTCAACTACTGTTATGCAAATATAGGGAGTTTGTTTTCGAGATAAACGATAGTTGGTGCTAATTCTCCAGGCCTCTGCCATTTCACCATTGTAGAAGGAGGTTATTAAAAGAGCACTAGTCAAACCTCAAATGGTGGAAAGTGATGTGGAAACTGAGACAATTATTTGTCTTCGCATATTACGCACAAAATGTGCCTAAAAAACGGTTGATGAAAACTCACTTGGTGTCACAGGTTCTTTGTCAGCAGATTGCTCAGGAGTCATGGAAATGCAGATGTCCAAACTCTCCATTAGAATGACATAAAAGTTGAGCTTATTGGATCAATTCCTGAAGTATTTCCACAACAACAGTTCCAGCGGGTTTCTCGCCCATGTCTCCATTGTGTGTCTTTTTCAGAGTACATCCAGAAGTACGCCACAGAGGAGGCTCTCAAGGAGCAGGAGGAGAGACGGGGCGACTCCTCTTCTGAGAGCTCCATGTCGGACTTTTCGGAGGACGAGGCTCAGGACATGGAGTTGTAGTGAAGGGGGCTCCTGTTCCCTTCATCTCACAACAGACAGTCATTTCCTAAAGAGCAGAAACTCAGTGCTATATTCATATTTAAACAAGAACAATTTTTTTACAGCAACACAAGGATTTTTATTGCTACACAAGGATTTGCAGTATGATATTGCAGAATATTAACCCTTACTTAGGAATTCATGACCACCTGTCCTTTTTGCCCTCCTCTTTGCCCGAGAGCCTGTTTAGATCAGAAAGGAGTGCATCATTCATTTCCACGATCTTTGGTGGCTTCACTCAAGGCTTTCACAATGCATGTCCAAACTGAGCAGTGAGACCAATGCAGGAGGACGGAGGACTGACGTAACATGCTCAAGTTTCTTTTCTTGTCTTTATTAAACACTTTATTGCTTCATCGGGCATCTCTCCGTCGCCGACAGAGGACTGCAGGATGACCCTAACCCCTCGATGTCTGAGCAGTGTCAACTGCTGAGGGCGTGGATTCCCATTTGTGTTTAAGTGTCCGTAAATCTTTTTTACACCCATCTCCCGAGGAGTTGCCATTACAATAATCACGTCCAATGAGCTGAAGACCGGAAGGCCACAGCGCGTAAACGTGTTCATCGTGTAAAGACTGCTGTTGCTGCAGATGGCCTCTCTGACAGGACTGCCCTCTGCAAACCTGCTGACATATCACACACACCATCAAACAACCAATGCATCAAACCATGACAACACCACAGCGTGTGCGTGCGTGCGTGCGTGTGTGCGCGTGTGTGCGTGTGTGTGTGTGTGTGTGTGTGTGTGTATAATCCAGGGAGAATCATGTGGTGTATTGGAAACCTGTGTTGTATCGACCCCTGAGCAGAAATCACAAGAGAAGGCTCACAATCCCAATGCCTCTATTCTCGAACACCCATCTCCGCCTCCTCTCCGTTTTAGGAAAGTGTTTGTCATTCTCTGAGTATCTTTGTATATTATGGCATGACACAGAAGTAAAGTTGTGTAGCGCTTTGTGGAGCTGTAGAAATGGGGAGGGCGCCTGTGTGCAGGGCCTCTGGGTGTGTTCGGTGGAGATTATCCAGGTTCTTGTTGAATAATTGAATTTATTAACTTTGCCTATTGCTTGTGTTGAACTATAATAGGTGTTTGACTTGCGTAGGAATAGTTAGTTGTTTTTCTTTGCGGGTGGTAAATCCTATCATAATGTATTGTTTGATACTTATATAACACAGTAGTTTCAAGACTAATTGTCCTGTAAAGATGAGGAGGATTAATACATCTTTGTCTGTGGGATGACTCTTCAAAAGACATGTTGCACCTCGGCTCCCCCTGCACCCCCTTCTTATGCAAATGCATCAAAGATAATTTACGCTGTAAAGACAGAAGTGCTCTTTGTTTCAGCCATTCAACACTCTCATTTACGTCTTTTCATGCTGTTGATGGCCTGTTTTCCAAAATGGTGGGACCAACATCTGATGGATCCACAGGCTTAGTTTCAGATATCCCCCAAACAAATTGGATTGGGGATAAACAGTTTTCAGTTTAAGTGAGAAGATAAATTAATATTGTTCCTCTGTGTCAAACTCTACAGAGTTTTGGATTAGTTCACACTTACATTTCGGCACATGTTTCTTCTTAAGAGGACAGTTTAGGCTTCAGTCCTGATTTACCTTGTTTACCCTCTTGTTAAATTTGATGATGGTACACTGGTATGTGTTTTAAAGCAGTCTTGAAGCTTGATACATGTTTGTAACATGCATTCATTGCATTGCAGATCACTTTGTAATATGTGTTATTTCTGGAAGGGAACACGCATCTGAATTGTATTTACACCATTAAAATGGACTATTTCTACTTGTTTCGAGAGAAATGGATTATAATCAAAAAGTTAACTGATAATCCCTTTATATATATTTTAAAGTCATATCGGGATCTCTTCCATTGTTTCTTTCAAGAGGGTTTACCTTAATTTGAGAATTATCATAGGTTGGTAAAACTAGCATGTCACAATGTTGAACAGCCCAGTTGGTGTAGATCTTAGTACTACATGATCCCACAGCCAATCGTCATTTGCAACAAAAAACAAACCACTGTCCAGCCTGGATAATCAGTGTATTATGCATTTTTTTATTAATAAGACACATATATTTGATGCCTATAATGTGTTTGAATGTTTTTATTTTTGTCTTTTAAGCCCTATCTCCAGGAAACAAGTCGAAATAACCCTGTTTTTTTTTTTAAAAAGCAAAAAAAAAATGGATAAATGTGCTTCCCTTGTAACTTGAAGAAAGAAATAAACAACTACAAAATATATGAACTCTGTCAGTATTTTGTTAAACAATACTTTATTCTTAAGATTTTAATTTAATTCAAATGAATAATGTAACATGACTGATTTGTTGAACCTTATTTATTGAGGCTAATCACCGACAGAATATTTACAATCAAAATGGTTCTATTGTAACACTGAATGAGCGACTGTCTCTCGTCTGTCCACTAGGTGGCAGTCGCACTTGTCTCACTTGAAGTCTGTCTTCATGAGGAGGAGGTCCACTTACAAAGTTTGACATTCATTAAATAAAACCCCATTTAAGTTATTCCTTAAACATATATATATTGGAAACATGCCTGATCTAAATCAAATCACAATATATATGAGCCATATGTGTGGAAAATGTTAAATATATTCTGTTTTTTTATAGTTTGTGTCTAGTTTGTATCTTGTGAGAGAGGGTTGTTTATGTCTGTGGACTTCTGACATGTCACAGTAGTAAAAGCCCAGGTATATAGATATAATCAATTGATGGCTGATATGCATTTAGCTGCTTGAGTTTGCTCACTATATGTGAGAGCCATCATTTGTGTTATTGACGTGTGCTTCATGGTATTTATAAATAGAGGACACGTAGCTCATGATAAAAATACAAATAAATGCTTTGTAAAACATCTGATCTTGTATCAAACCATTTTGACGTACTACCTAATCACGTATTTTAATCCCGCCTATCTTTTCTTCTATTTTCTTTCTTTTACGCATAATTGTCTAAAAAGCCCCGAGCTTCCTTTTAAATGGAGGTTTCTTTTATTAAATTGTTACTGGTTTCAGATATGGATCATTTAAAAAACGTAAACGACTGAACGTTGTATGGAGCATGACGCTCCTCATCAGACGAGCTCATAATGATCTTATGAAATATTCATTGTTGTGTGGCCATGCAGCCTCTCGCTTATTCAGGTTTCTTGTTTCAACATCAACATTTAATTTGCCTGGAGGGTAACGACTAGTAGGCTTTTGACTATTGTGCTTGTGTTCTCCAGAAACTATAGAGGTCTAAAAAAGTACTTTTATGATAAAGAATCTTGAATAACCTGCTCACATAAGAGTACTATCAAATTAGGTTTTTTTTTAAATCGTAGAGCCTGTATTCCTTTCTGTTGTGGAGCTCAGATAAGAAGAACATTTGAACATTCTCTGAACATTGATTTTGATAAAAGACCTCGACACCGAGCATCGTTTTAAATGCACTTATGGTTGAGGTAAATATGTTTTCTTTGTAGTGCGGAGCTATACTTTTTAAGAAGATCAACAAATGCATAATGTTTTTTTATACAACATGTTTAGTGATGGTGAGTACAGTTATGTCAGAGTACCGCAGCAGCAGCAGCAGCAGCAGCAGCAGCGCTGTGCAGAGGGCGAAGAGACGCTGCTGGCCGCCTGCGCCTCCTTCATAATGTATGGAGAGGACAAAGGCTGCGCGGGTGGATTTCAGCATCAACTTTGAAAGAGCCGTAACCCAAACCTGTCCTCTCCCACTCTGACGGATTCACATCAGCTGAAAGGATGGTGCCTCTTTTTCCACCTGCAATCTGTCTAATAATCACCGACAGCCGGTAAATGAGCCCTGCAGGGACCTTTGGGTGCCCGTATATAACGAGGGGGCCTGGATAAACTTTTAGTCTCGTGCAAGGATGAGACAGAGCGGAGCGGAGCTTCAGCACTGGCGGCAGCAGGGTGCCACACCCGGTGGATGCTGGTAGGTCACGCTGTCTGGATCAGGGTTTTATTATGTAACGTGTTGAATGGATGTCTTAAAGTTTATATTTGTATGCGTCCTACATTGTGTACGAGAATGATTTTAAAGAAGCATATCATTATGATGGGCATCACTCTTCTTTATTTTAAGAGTTGTGTTGTTGCTTAAGTCTTCACTTTCGGGCTTTATTTTTATATGACGATGATCCTGATTTTGTTGTCAGTATAGCAAACTAATTTAGGCAACATTCAATTACCAATCAACCGGTTTTCCAGCGACACTCACATCACCGTCACTGCAGTGCGCGTGCTGTGCGTAAAGGCGCAGAGGAAATGCGCTGTAGGCCTGCTTCAGAGGCAGCAGAAGGGGATAGAGGAGGGCGGCGTGGATTACTATACCGCCAGTGGGTTAAGATGCTTAGCAACTAATTACCTGTCTACTAAAATCCCCTGCCATACAGCCCAAACAAGCTGTGTGAGGGATGGAGACATGGAGAGTTGACTGTGGACCAGCGGACTGAAGAAGTACCAAAAAGAAAGTCTGTTCTCCACCACAGGCCCAGTCCATCCAGCTGAAGACCACCGCTCAGTGCCAGGCTATTTGTCTCATCTTTGAATACAATGAAGATACTCTACTGATGGGTGCTTTTTTAGATTTTTCTCCAAAGAAAAAATATTCTTCTCTTTTTATGACTGAAATAGTTGTGTGCAAATTAAGGTAATTGGATCATCTTGATAAGGTAAGAGTCAGACCATCATTGGGTGTTTAAACAAATCCACAGGCCTCTGCAATATATGTGGCAGTATCCTGATCCTGGTATTTGCATGAAATCCTTTTCAAAGTGAGAATAATTAAGCTAGCCCTTGATATTATAATAGGTTTGTGTATATTAAAGAGGTATTTATGTTGTTTATGTATCTTTAACTGCTCTAATGCTCATCAGACTACTAAGATTTGAAGATGTAATTCATGTAAACAATGATGTTTCTTATCCTCCAATGCAGCATTGTTTATAATGGGAAAATACCTTATTGAAGGATGTGGGTAATACTTTTCTTCGTGATTGTAAGAGAGCAATTATCATATGAGGAGCAACTTAACCACAAGGTAGCCGGTTCGATCCCCGCTCTCCTCATAGTTGCATGTTGAAGTGTCCTTGAGCAAGACACTGAACCCCGAGTTGCTCCCCGGGCGCTTCACTGCAGCCCACTGCTCCTTAATAACTGAGGATGGGTCAAATGCAGAGAAGAATTTCCCCAATAAAGGGGATCAATAAAGGATACATTATTATTATTATTACCGGTATTATTATTATTATTATTATTATTAATGCAGCAATTTAATTAGATTACTGTTCTCTCTCTCTCTCTCTCTCTCTCTCTCTCTCTCTCTCTCTCTCTCTCTCTCTCTCTCTCTCTCTCTCTCTCTCTCTCTCTCTCTCTCTCTCTAGCTTTTTACTCTATTGATCTCTCCCGGAAATGGGAAGATGAGCCCTGCTTTGGGACCCATTTGGAGCATCTCAAAAATCACTTAGCACATCATTCCCTACAGCCAGAATCAATCTGAGCAGCAAACCTGCTCCTCCACCAGCATCAGAAGGGATCCCAGGGAGGCCAGAAATGTCCCAACAGCTAACAATAGTCCTATGAGGACTTTCAGAAAGATATAGACACAAGCTAATTTCTGTGAAGATTTTCATGAAGAAGCTGGGTGACTAAGCACCACAGCAGACCCGACTGCATGCTGCAGCAGATGGCATGGCTGGATTTACCATCCATCCTGTGTGGTACACCGTTGATTCTGATACTCTCTGATCATTTCCACTCTCTACAGGACTGTAGAGACAAGACTTTCCAAACTTTAAAGAGGTCAGCATAAGTTCTACAGGCTGACATCACATGTCAGGATTCACACTTGAAGGAAAAGATGGTCAGGTTAAAAGACGGCTATATGTAACACATGTAATGTGGGACTATATCTCCTCCTGTTCTGTGTATGGCACTGGTAGAATTCACTGTCACAGCACACTATCAGTGAATTACCATAGGGCCATAAACAGACTAGAGACAGAACCACAAGGCCTGCGTCCGAGTCCCCATCGGCTTTACGTGTAAAACCAGCAGACAGGTCCACTTATTTCTCATCTTCTTTGCCCATTTTGGCACTAGCACATTTTTGCTTTGTTTCTCGTTGTTTGAGCAAACATGTGTGGTGCCAATATAGGACAAGACAGACACTCAGCTGTTCATAAATGTTCTGAAACATTGAGAGAGGAGAAGGAGGGATGGGAAGGATAAAATATTGATCTCATCGATTGCACTGTCCCTCTCAGATATCACTGGTTACCATGGAGGCCCGTGTTCCACCTCCCAGACGCTGTCCCGTGTAACCTGAACCCTACTTGTCACTCAGATCTGGTGACCGTGATGGCAGCACTCTCCCACAGTGTTTGGCAATGGTAGAACTCACTCTGGTGGGCTGGAAGGATCCGGTGGTTCTAGACTTGCCAACAACTGACTGAGAGCTTTAACCTCCTGTCCACCATTCCAGGATTCATCACAGGATAAGGATTACTTTTATGTTTAGAAGTGCGTGTTAGAAGCTGTCATTTCAGTCACAAAAGGTCATGGGGTCAGGGTGGCAGGTTTAGGGTGAGGGCATGGTTGTTTGGGGCGTCTGTGGCTCAGGAGATGGAGCAGGTTGTCCACTAGATTCAATTCCCAGCTTCTCCAGCTTGCATTTCGAAGTGTAAAGTCAGTGTGCTGGTTTGGAAAACACCCCCAGAGAATAGAGATTATAAATAATCTTTGTCCTGCATGTCTCCTCCCGCAGATGTAAGCTATAATGTCCCCTCAGGGTCGTCTTGGCCACACTTAGCTGATCGTGACACCGAAGTGTAATCTTTGACCTCAAACACTGAAGGTATGAAACCTAGGATTATTTTAACTATTAGGCAAAATCCATACAAAGACCATTAGCACTGGGTTGACCATGATCTGCCCATATCAATATATCAATCGTGTTCATGCGTTTGACTGTGAAACCAGCAGCTGAAGGCCTCTAGTAGTAAATCCTCAGTGTTGGTGTTTGCAGCAGAAGCAACAAGCTCACTTTATGGTACAACCTGATCCTGCTCCATCACAAGAGGTCTGAGATGAGGTCCTGCAGAGGATCATCATAAGTGATGTTAGTGCTGCGTCAAACCATTAAAAACTCCACAGATGCTTTGGAAGACACATCACGATAAACTCCTGATGCAGGGTTACAGCAGCATTTGTCATGAAGTACTTTACAGAGACGTACCAGGGACTGCGCTTTCTGGGAATTTGAGGATTAGTTTAGAATCTACAGTTACACACAAACTAAATATGTTGACATTTCTTACCCTGATTATAATTATTCATAGAGTCAAAATTCTTAAATTCTGTTTGTTTTAGGCCTAAAACATAATTCAATTGTGAACATTTGGTTATGGAGGTCAACATTTTAATCAGTTAAATTAATTTAGACATGTCAGAACAAAAGAAAAAAACAGACTGTATTTGACATTTTAGTGAGGAAGCCAAGGTTTCCAAAGATGCTAAATATTACAGTAAGATGTGCATAAAATGATGCACAACGATATGTGCAGTATGTCTCTTGATTTAATAAAGTTGTATGCTGTAAATATTTGACATATAACAGCTTAACTGAAGCAGGTATGGAATATATTTTCTGTGATTTAAGTGAAACGGTGTGGAAGAAAATATTTAACAAATAGTGAGAACAGGGGGAAAACCAACAGGAGGGATAAGGGAGAAAAGAAAACACACCACTGGTAGTACAGTGTCTGCGTTAGTTGGATTGATCAGTGGCTGATACATTTTCATCATGTCTCATATAAATGCTGTGAGTCCATTATGGCCGACTGCAGAGGATGTGAGGTTAAGTGGGGCCAGCTGACGCACAGAGAGGAAGGAGGGAGGCCGACATGCTGACAGCTGGTACGAGTGATTAGTACCATGTAGTGATGCAGGGAAGGCATCAAAGCTCTTTAGGGAGAATCCCTAACAGGGAGGAGGCAAGGACACACACACTAACGCCTAATACACAACTTCTTGGTTGCTACAACTGTTATTAAACTAAGCACACACAGGTTCAACAGTGTATAGGCTGCACAGACCATCTGCCCTTCTCAGATGCGTTACTGGTGATAAAGGGGGATGAGTGGTGTTATTAGATTAGATGGGTGTGGAAGTCAATGGATCTCCTCGTTTATCTCTCACACTAATGGTTGTTTAATTGCTATTGTCTCCACTGTTCTTTTGTACTATGTGATACTCGCCTCTGTTATATTAAAGTTATTTTACACAAATCACAACCTCTTAGTGAGTTGCACTTTATTCGGCACGTATACGATTAGCATATAATACAGAGAACATGCAAAATGTTTCAGAGAGGGGATGAAATACTGGCCAAAATTAGGTGCAAACACTGCTTCATTTATTGGAATCAGACGTTGGGGAATAAGACGTTTGAGGTAAATTAATACATTTTGTGTCACTCGTCAGAAAGAGGAAGGAGGAAGAGGAGGAGAAGCAGCAACTGGTTGCAGTCACCCTGGTGTTGTCCTCCTGAAACACAGTTCAATGAGGATCTTCAGCCATGCCTTGGCTCTCACACACAAACACCGGGAGACTCTGGATTACAGTAATCCAGGGAGTGGTGGGTATTTATAGGATTTCATGATCAGAGACAGACAGGATGCAATAATTGAGGAAAACAGATAATGATTGTCATATGTCTGACTGGATTTACTTGGAACTGTTTATTTCGTAGCATCTAGCAGGAACCAAAACTTATTCAGACAGCTAATTCAGCGAGTGAATGTACAGTAAGTATAAGAGGAGTATGAAAAGCTAATACACATATATATATTTTGTTCCGAGTATTTTTACACAAAATTAATCCACAAGCAAATGAGGCAGGAGACTGCCAAACTATACAGATACATGTTTTTAAAAAGGCATTGTCTACTAGCCAACGAATACTTTTAACAATGTAATTTAATACAACTTCATATGTAGAATTTCCCCAACACAATAGTCACAGCAGAAAGGCAGAAAACAGAAGGACACTTAAATATCACGACCAGTGTAACATATCTGCAACATTTAAAAAACACTCTAAATATAGAGATTCTAAGGTAATTAGAAATGTTTCTATCAACAAATATTTGCACAGTTCAATGGGTACAGTGTGGGACATGAGCATCAGGGTCGACCTGTATCCTTCACCTTCACAATAATTGGCCCTTGTCACAGCAGCCATTTTGACATAGCACGGTAAACACAGAGATGAGCTGCGCCTGGAAAGCGGACAAGAGCAGGCGGCAGCTGCAGAGGACGTTGATCAAAAAACTGCAATCGAGTCGAACAGTTTTTTGCCGCGTTCAAAGAATAAACAGGAAGTTAAAGAAATAGTTAATTCCGGTTAGATCCGATCTGTAGGATACTTGTAGTTTGCCGACCTCGTACTGGTTCATTCACATGTGTTTGTAAATATATATTTATGTGGAAACTTGTATGTGCATTGTGTGCGATCCTTTGTTCTTTTCACGTCTGCCTGTAAAACACTTTGATGCTTGTTTTGATGAGTTATATACATTTGATTGTGCACAGCACTGGATCATCTCGAACAAGCCTAAAACCAGGACCATAATCAATGTTATTAATTCCACCTGTGTTTACCCTTGTTGTGGGCCAGAGCCCTGGTAATGTGCATACTGGCTCACTGGAATGATTGTGAGACACTAAATAGATTAGGACCATGATTTGAGTTTATAAATTGCACCCTGCATTTGCCCCAATGTCAAAATGGTTTTGTGAAAAGGGCCTATTGACACCATTTGGTAGTAGTTGTGTGTGTGTTCTGAGTAGAGGGACTTTACATATGCTCTGATCTGATGGCTGTGGTTCAGGGCCAGATTGACGGCAGGTGTGTCTGAGTGCATCTCCGCTCTGTGGACTTAATGCCATGAGTGCAGCAAACACTGCTGGCTCTCATTCTCCTGTGTTTCTCTGTGTGCAGGCCCGGGTCCACTGAAGGCAGAGTGGACCAGTCTGGCTCAGAGTGGACCGCCATTGAATGTGGAGTAAAGTTAACAATAGACTATGAGGAAGCAAGCAAGGAACCTGACCTGTGTTCATACAACCATACTATTTAATATGCCAGAAAAGAGATTTAGTAGGTCTCAATACATAATGTAAGTTGCCAACATACTTTTCTGACTATTCTGATCCACAATCCTCTGTGCAGATCCTAGATATTTTAGCATATTAATATGTTTATACATTGAGCACTTAAACCTTTCCTGTGGTGTGGTCTTTGGCCACTGCTGATACTGCAGCGGGTATGTAACATGAATCAATAAGATGACTCTGGTACGTCTTCATATTATATCATTGATACAAACGTCTATCCGCATAATCTTAGTGCCGTATTATTTTGGTGGTATAACACCAGATTTGTTAATTTTACAATTTTACTTGTATGACCAACAGCATCGCTTTTCATTAAGGCTGTTATCAATACGCTGCAACACAGCATCATACTCAAGTCCACTTTTTAACGGATGAGTACAGTAATTGAATCATCCGTTGTCAGTGTGAGTTAAAATGGCTGGCCGCACTTGTTGATACATTCCTAATGTGATGCAAACACTTTATACTCATTGTCCTAATAATCCCCACATATGCACATTCATTATTAAAGTACAATTAATGTAATACACCTTATACATTTCTGTATTTAAATATATTGATATACAGTACATTTAGTAGATTATAATCTGATGACTGTGCATTTTTGGTTTCCTAAATAGATACCTGATACACTCTAGTAGATAATGTTGTATTTGCATCTTTACAACAAAGACAAAGTCTGTATTTTACTGTCTAATCATTGACAGATTGTTTTTGCATCTTAAAGGGAGATGATTTAACAGAATAAAAATGTAGTTTTTTTTTGTATACCTGAATTAACAACGTTGACGTGTTAGCACAGGTATTTTATACTTCTCTCATTTGGACTTTCAATCAGAGAAAAATGTTCAGGGAGTCTGAAAAACCCCAATAAATATATAAGGTGTTCCTGTTTGGGGAGGAAGTTCATTAAAAATTTACTGGAGCTAAATAATTAATGACAGAAAAAACGTAATTATTCTAATTTCCAGTGTCACTCAAAGACATTAGTGCTCTTATACGCCCCCAAGTGGTCAAACTTAGTAGGCTGCTAAGTGAGCTGACTCCAACCAGCAGGTCCAACATGTCAGTTTGACCTTTAGTCATTGTTTGTTTAGTCATTGTTTGTTCAGACAATATAGGCATCTTTGTAGATGCACCTGTATTTATGGGGTTGTGTTATGACCACAGATGTGAGCACAGACATTAAACCAAGTAAAATACTGTTCATGCAGGTACAAATTTAAGATGCTATCCTCTTGTTGTGAGACAGAGACGCAGGGAAAAGCTTTGCGAAAGAGCAAATATGTTTTTTTTATTATATCATATTATGCATGCTTCACTGCAAACATCTTTTAGAAATCAATCCAAATATGTTAACTTTGGGCATTTCTTTGTGTTGATGGTCCACTCAACAATGCATCAGATTTTAAACAACAGGAATCAGCTAACTATCTGGGATTTATAGCAACTAGCAATAAATTGATTTTCAAGTACAGTTGTTCAACATTTTAAATGACTGTTGGTAGACAGTCACAGGCTTCGTTTAAGGTTAATATGAGGTTCAGGTAAACGTGATAATGTTAGATATAAATCAGGATTATAGAGCAAGAGACTTTATTTCACCCTCAAATCAGAAGATATTCAGATGACAAAGACTGCTGATTATTTCTTGAGATGTCAACTTTTACTCTCCATTTTGTTAGTTTAAATATATGTTACTGCTACAATAACTAATAGTGTTGTTATTATTTCATGCAGAAGAATAGACAAAAGCCATTCAGCATTGTGTGTTTCTCTCAACTTTAACTCTTTTAGTTTCAATTCAGAATTCACTGTGATTACGTTGTGACCATTTAAAACCAGGAACAGTGTAACACACGATAACAGACACAGTCCACTGTCTCTCCACAATAATGAGTCTGGGCAGGACTGAGCCCGTAGAGGGTGTCAGTGCTTTATCTGCAGGACTCAGGGGTTTCCACCAGAAGGTTAATTAATACCTGTTAATAAAATGATTTCTGTTAAATCATAACAATCATATCCCTGTGTTGATTTTTTGTAAGAAAAGTGCTCCTCCTCACCTATAGTCGTTGGGTTTGAAGGGTCCATGTTTGCTGATGCCCAGGTACTTGGCCTGTTCATCAGTCACCTCCGAGAGGTGAGCATCAAACGTCGGCAGGTGAAGACTAGCCACATATTCATCTGAAATTATAAGAATGGAGTGGTTGTCATGTCTGAATGAAATGTGTAAAACAAGAAAGGAAATGACTGTTTAAGGATATTGAAGGTGAGGACTTGCCCATCTTCTTTGGCAGCAGGTAGACGTCCTGTTTGTATCGTCCTTCTGGAGCGCTGTACAGCTCTATGAGAGCCAGAGCCTGACAAACAACAATGTTAACACAACTGCAGGTGACAATTACCGGCCTCAACGTGACAGAGTCACAGATACTTCCCCTTTAATACATTTAAGGAAGAATAATACATTGACCTTGAAACATATCATCGTACCTGAGTTGTGGCGGTGATGGAGAGGACAAATGAGGGCACCGTGGAGCAGCTCAGATTCAGCAAACGGCCCTGAGTGAAAACAACAACTGACATGACATTCTGTGATGTAACAGCAGTCACTGATGATACCCTAAACACATCTGGAAGTGTATTATCTCAAATAACGATGTACAATAGTCCTCAAGTATCCCTCTGTCTGTCCTACTGCACACCTGATCTTAGGAAGGGAAGTGATCAGGTAAATTGTATGTGTACATGTACAGATTGTAAAGCCCGCTGAGGGAAATTTGTGATTTGTGATTTTGGGCTATACAAAACGTATTGAATTGAAATCTGTTCCAGCTGCTCAACTCATCAGCATCATGCCCTTCATTTGTCATCATGAGTGGAGCTGTAGGACTGCACTGGAAACACTAACAGAATCATGAAGCTTTGTTATGTCTGGACAGGTGTGTATTTATATCTATACAGTTCTTATTCTAACCGTAACAATTACTCAATCACAACTATCAATGACTTTACCTCATAAGCACAAGCATTTTCAGCTTTATACTCAAACCAGGAAGCAGGAAACCAGTCATTAGTGCAGTTAGGATTGTCCAGCCCCAGTTCAGAACACACTGAGGGGCTGTACTTAAGTTTCGGTGCATTATCCCTCAGTGCTGGTGTATAATAGTAACAATATTGACAACAATAATAACAGTATTATCACCTCAGCCAGCAGTACGATTCTCTTGCCATCAGGCCAGATAACATGGTCCACCTGCGGCCTCATACGCTCCCACCTCAGCTCTGCAGTCCGCAGACTCACCTGAGAGGAAAGAATCAAAAAGAGGCACATTCATATACAGGTGCACATACACACACATAACATCAAATAAAAACATGCACAAACACACACACGGTTCATACCAAATCTATCTCGGTGCTGGAGTGTCCCATGTTGCAGAGTATGCAGCCGTCCTTCATTCTGTCCAGATGTTCCCTTCGCACCACACTTTTATTGCCTGCAGAGAAACAGAGAGGAAGCAAACTGCAACAGTATTGATCATTTAAATAACAGATAATATTACTGCGTAGAAGGCAGCAGTTACCTGTGCAGGTGACGACCATGTCTACCTGTCGGGCCACTTCACTAAGTTTATTCACTCTGAAGCCATCCATGCTAAGAGGAGAGAAAAGGTGGTCACACTTACTAAAACAATGTGCCATTGAAAGGGTGCTGATAAAAGCTTCCTCCACTCATTCATACCAGGCCTGAAGGGCACAAATGGGATCCACTTCCGTGACGTACACCACGGCGCCCAACGCTTTCAGGGCAGCACAGCAACCTTTGCCAACCTGCAAGAAGAGAGAAAAGAGGTTGGTGAAGCTGCTTAAATGTATGTCACATGTCCACAGCAGCACTGGGAACATTCATTATTTCACTGACCTCCCCATATCCACACACCACCACCTGTTTTCCTCCAAACATGATGTCAGTGGTTCTCTTCAACCTGACAGAAGAGATTAACACGGTCAGGCTCTGTACTGCACGCGGGTTGTTTCACCAAACCTTCACAATGTGACTCATTACCCGTCCAGTATGGACTCCTTGCAGCAGTACAGGTTGTCGAATTTCTGTTTTGTCACCGAGTCGTTAACGTTAATAGCCGGGACACACAGCCTGCCGGCCTTTGACATCTGGTATAACCTGAAATATAGGTGGGAAGACACACATATGTGAAGTGGAGAAGACTTTGGAGGAAGATCATTCATGTTTGGTAACAAACTAACCGATAGATTCCTGTCACACTTTCCTCCACGATGCCTTTGATGTTCTTGAACAGGCTCGGGTGCTTCTTGTGGATCCAGTGGGTCAGGTCGCCTCCATCATCCATAATCTGTAGAGGAACAAAGCTGAACTCTTCATCAATGCAACCTTTCTATCTGTAGTATTTAAACAAAGTCATTAAGAGCGGATTTGACCCAAACATGAAGTAAAATTGTATTTACACTTATCCATGCAAATCCGTGTGTTCAAGTCAATTTGACATGTGTTGAAAATAGATTTATTTACTAGAAATTCACAAATCTTCAAATGAACCGTATATATATATATATATATATATATATATATATATATATATATATATATATATACATATTATATTCAGAAAGAAACATTACTATTGAATTTGTAAAATGTTTTTTTTTGCTGAATGTCACATAATATTTGTAGTTTTCTGTCGAGAAAGAAAATATAACAGTTGTTGTCTAATACTCACAAATGAAGGAGACAGTCTTTACTCAGTAAGGTAAAATAAGAAAAATACACAATTTAAAGAACAAAAAAAAATGAAAAACTGAGAAATAATAATACAAAATATATATGTAGGAATGATAATAATATTTCTTTGTAATCTCAAGTTTCCTTGAGAACATAACAATGTTATTTTAATTGTCAAGCTTCACTGGTCAAATGCAACTACACTTAATTTCACTGTGGCCTATCAATCTTGAAATGAATTAGGAGTTCTGTCCTTTTTAATTGATAGCAGTACCATGTTGGGCTGCCAGGTCTCAGCACCGACACATCGGTCAATACACCACCAGAAGTCGTCCTCTGATTCTCCTCTCCATGCAAACACTGGGGTGCCTGAGATACAGAGCAGGGGATATAATTAAAGAAAATGGGACGAGTCCGGTTGGAGGAGCAGGTGGCAGAGACAGGCGTACCTCCTTCAGCCAGAGCTGCAGCCACAGCGTTCTGAGTGGAGAAGATGTTACAGGCCGCCCAGCGACACTGAGCTCCCAACACAGACAGAGTCTCAATCAACACCTACAAGAGACCGTACACATATAATGTCAACCAATTTGTTTACAAAAATATATATTTTTATGAGCGTGTGTGTGTGTGTGTGTGTGTGCATTGAACTGACCGCGGTCTGTGCAGTGATGTGCGTGCAGCCCACCACTTGGGCTCCAGCCAGAGGCTTCTCCCCACCTGCTCCTTTCCTCAGGATCATTAGTGCTGGCATTTCTAAATATCACAGACAGTGACGGAGTCACATTCAGTTTGAGAGGCATGGCGGTTCCAGAGCAGTCATTTCACTGGGATTGAGTTCAGCTGTCTTTATTGATGGTTTATTGGCGTTACAGGCACATGGTGTAGTGAATGCCAGGAAGGCTCTTCTTGGAGATTAATTGTTTGTATTTTGTTATTATCTTTCGTGAGGACAGCAGTCAGTCTGACGACTCTTTGTCTTTACCTTGCTGTGCGATTATTATTTCTCTGCGTCCAAATTCCGCCTGTTTGATGTTTTTGATGCAGAAGTCAGAGAGGCCCTTGGAGGTCCTCCGTGGCTTGTCTCTGGGCGAGGACCCATCCTCTGAGCTGTCACTGCACACTGCAACACAGAAATCAGGCAATGTGTATGCAAACAATCAGCTGATATAATAAAATACCCCAAAACAAACTGTTGATGTGTAATAGAGTAATACAGAGACAAATGATTTGTTGGAAAGCTTGAAAGTTATGAATTAGCTCTGGTTTTGTCGTGTGTGTTTGGTGTAAAACTTTTCTCTGAACCTTTGAAGTTCGTATAAACTCTGGCAGTGAATGACACGTTTCAGAAAGGCTCACAGAGCCGATTATGACCACATTAAAGAGACTTAATTCTTCAGAAAGACTTTTTCTTTTAATTAAGGTTTAGCTGAAAGAGAAAGCACCCAGGCTAATCCCCGGGGCCTCTGGTTCTCGTGCTGCAGGGATCAGAACCAGCTCAGTTTATGATCAAAGACATGTGATCAAACTTAAGAGCGTATGTGTGTGGTGTGTGTTTGCATGTTTCCATACCTGAACCGTAGCTATCTGTAGACGACTGTGAGATGGAATGAGGCAAAGAGCGATGACCAGTGTTGGAGGTACGCTTGTTGAATTCTTGCTTCTGGTCAGTGAACTGTATTGGCTTTGGAGCCCAAAAACACACAAAGTAAACCAATTATATTGGTTGTTACTTCCCTGCACGTCACAAACATAAAGTCTCACCAACTTTTTTTTTCAACTGCTTGAAACCGACCTGCTGTAGTCATAATAGTCCAAATTGCACATAAGCACCACTCTTCACAGCAGACTTTGTCGTAAAGTACCACCACAGACTGTCACTATCACAAATCCCCTCGTCTTCCCCTGAAGCATCATCCCCGTATCTGCTGCTGTCTCACCCTCCAGTGTGGCTGTTTGAAGGCTAGGCTGCTGCCACAGGAGTCCCACTTGTCCATGTCCACTCTCTGGCCTGACTCTGCTGCCTGAGCTTCAGGTCCAGCTCCAAAAAAATTCAGACACACCCGCTCACTGACCCCACCTCCAAAAAGTGAAAATACGCATTAAAAGTTTGAAGTTTTAGGGCCACAGGTTTGATGAGATCATTTAGTTAGTAGCAACTCTGCATTCAGAAAGGAGTTGCATATCAAACTACAGCATACTGCATGTGTATGATACTCACACACACTGCTGGAGCAAATCTTTATGCAACCATGTTTTTAAAGGGGAACTCCACAGATTTAACACATACAGGACAGTTTACTTGCAGAGAGCACGACCCTGTTGGTAAAACAGTTGTATCATGCATACGTTGGTTCTGGAGGAACCGGAAAAAAATAACCCTCATGGAGTCATGGTGATGTCATCAAGGTTATCTCACTTTTTAATACAAAGCTTTAGTTACAAACTGGACAAGGAGGTTGAAAGATGTGGCCATTTAGATCTGACGAAAGTGGCTATTGAATAGCATTCTGGGAAATGTATGATCCAGTTTTTTCAGAGATTGGCTCATACTAGGGAATAAAAGACATTTTCCCCCAACTTTATGAAAGTGCAATACAAATCAGTTGAAAACCCTTTCAGGAGTGCAATGTATAGGTGCTGTTGCTCCTCTCTTTAACCTCTTTTTTAGACATTTTTTGAATAAAAAACGATCCGGGGTTTAAAAAATATGAATTCAGGGCTGCGGTACATGAACACACAAGGTGACCTTGTTCCAATATCAACAATGTGTGAATAATGCATGTTAATCACACAAGTCAAAGTGTAACTGTCACTGAACATTTAAAAGCAGCAATTTGGTTCGGTACTTGCATTTATATATAGAAGCTTAAATGTATATCCTGATATTATTCTATTTTCGAGTCATGACCTATATACACTGTGTATAAGTCTTTCACTCATAACTAATGACGTTCGTCACAGCTGAATTGAAGAAAAGCTTCAATCACTATCAGTCAGGATTATGAGAGGCATCTTTCCTCTGATGCTGCTTATCAAATCCTCATTAGGAGCAATTAAACATGAAGTGCTCCTGAACGTCTTTTAACGAGGATCTCTGGGAGTTTTTCAGCCCTCTGCTCCCCTTTGACTTTAGTGAGTAGCAGTGACTCCACTTTATCGTGCGTATTTTCATGAATCAATCATATTTGTTTTCTTCTAAATCTATATAAAGATGTATAACATGCTCCACTTTGATTGGCTGTTAAATGGCTTACATAATTGATAAATTCAGAAAATAAAAAATATATATAAAAAAGGACAAATGACAAAAGAAATCTATATTCACCCACCCAGAGTTAAAAAGACAGACTGGTCAAAAATGTAATATTTTTTTTCTAAGTATTGGCTTCTTCACTTGAATACAGCTCGCACTAGCAGCTGCTCAATCTTTAACATAAGAAGACATTAAGCTGTGACTTGAAGCAATGTGAAAGTTAACTTAATGATCACAAAGCCATCTCCTACAGGGCTCAGAAAACAGGTTTGAATCCAAGCAAGCTACTTTGAAAGTACAATGAAAGTCTAAAAGGCTAATAAGTAGCTGTGGGTAATGTGTAAAAAAATGTCCTCTTGGGAAACCATTTGGGTATTGATTTGTAACCTGAACAGGTCTACATTTCTCTTCAACCTTTGTTATTTCAGTCAATCAAACTCAGGTAATTCACAGTTGTAGTGGTTAACAAAACGGTATAAAGGGTTAATTTTAAGGTGTATTCAAGTACTCCCATTAAAACAACGTAATGGTTACTAATTACTCATTCAACCTGACTTGCTGCCTAAAGGGCAACTCTAAAATAAAGACAGTACCGGCGCTCCTAAAACAAAAGCAGTGATACCTTGATGCAGATGGACTGCACTGCCTCCTGGTCCTTGGCTTTAGTTACGGTCACTAGACTGTACACTTTCTTCATGCTGGCAGAGCTGCTCTTACACTGACCACAGTTACTCAGAGTAATGCAGTTGAACTGATTAGAGAGTTCACAGAGTCACACAGTATGCCACACCTTCACCCCATCAGGCCCAGGTGACGGGTGGAGAGAAGACAGAGAGCGAGTGAATGAGTCTTTGTCAGGCTTACAGAGTGGAACTCTGGGAAAATATAGAACAGGTTAGAGATGAAGAGAAGAAAGAGAGTTGTAAGGAAACAAAAGCTTAGTCAAGTGTTACTTGAGGACACAGATGTATGTACAGTAAAGTGCACTTTGCTCTCAGGGTATCCATTAAATAGGCAGCAGAGTAATGTACATACATGAACGTACATTCATGACATAGACTGTTAGTGAGAGAGAGAAAGATAAAGAAGAGGGAAACTATAGTGACAGAGGAACCAGAAAGGTGAACAAACACAAGTCTTATATGTCGGTGCATTCAGGGACACAGACAGCAGCACAGACAATAGAGATGGACTTAACTGTAGAAGTCTTTGTTTCACAGTCACAGTTACAGGCAAATAAAAGTCCATGTCACAGCATATATATTCTGGATCACGTGATGGTAAATAGTTGATGATTGAAGGCCTTGAAGATGCATAAATAAATAAAACATCACCATAGTCAATCACATACATAAGAGTAGCAGCAACAAGTCTCAATAAGAACCCTATTTAATGTGTGACATCAGCACACTTCCCCCTTTTGTCTACTCTGTCTGTTCAAAGAGGCAACATGAGTGAAATATGTGTGTATGAATGCTGGTCAAACATTCATAGAGGCCTGCACATCTAAAATCATTAACAGCCTGAGTAGATGCAGATTCACGATTCCTGTTTAGAACACTTACAGACGCTCACACTATATATATAATGTCTTGGTCTGACCTACAATGCAGGCAAAGTCAGGAAATGTAGCAGCTTCCTTGCTCACCATGTCAGTCTTCAGCGCTTCAGTCACCAGCTCTCCTGTCTCAGACTCCTCTGGGACAGACCACCCGTCTCTGTCCCGACCCTGAGCTGTCTTCCTGCTCTCTGCTGCCTTAAGCATCTGCAGCAGGTTGGGGCTGCATTTGACCGACTGATGATTGGTGTATTCCTCCTCTGCCTTTCCATTCACCACATGAGGTTCAGGATATTCATCAGGCATGTCCTCCCAGCAGGATCCTGTCTGGTCCCCTTTCTCTGCCATGACTCCACTGTTAGCCAGTAATGAAATGAATGCGATTCCTGCTCAGGTGATCGGACTGCAGACCAGCTGACGGCTCGGCCGTCCCCTGCCCACATGCACACATTTGTTTACTCTAAACAGCAGCAGTTCTTGGGTAACTTTGACTGAATGTAAAGCAGATAATGAGATCTTAATGCAATGTGTACAAGGTAGAGGTGCAACTCACCTCCAACAAAGTGCCATGTAGGTAGAAGTCAACATGTGCCCTAATGTAGTCTTTTGTATTGAAAGGACTCCGGTTAAGGGAGAAGCATTGTACTCAAGGCCTCAGGCGTGGACTGGCAGAGCCACTTCTTGTTTTTGTGTTGTCTTTGATAACATTTGCTCACATCCCAATGAGCACAAAGATATGAGTGCAATGCAAACAAAGGTTTACATTATAAATAAAAGGCAGGGTCATGTGTTTATATTAAACCCCACCAGCAACAATAGTGTCCCCGTGGTAACCGACCAATGCCCTTTACGCATCTATTGCAAGGCTGAAAGACGGGAGACACACACATATCCATGTATCTCGAAAAGACTGCTATCAGAATGGAAATACATTATGTTACGGTTTTAAGTTTGATATGGTTTTACCAACAGAGTATGATGAATGTTGATTATTATGATGACATTAGTTCACACTTTTTAAAGGCTGTCTTAATCTACTCCCACAGTGCATGGAGAAGGGGAAAAGTCTGAAGAGGTTAAAACTTGAGCGACACTTGTAGTATATAGACGTGTTTCAGCTTGTGGCTTTCATTAAGGTCCTGAAACAGGTTTCTGTCTGAACATTGCGACACGTTTTGCCAAAGAATTCCATTCTTTGTATTTTCTCACTGAACTGCTGTGGAAGGATAGCAACAAAAAGAGTCATTTTGGATGCTACCCACACGCTGTTTCTTCCTCAGATTGCTGAAGCATCATATTAGGTTCAGACAATATTGCTTAGAACAAAAACGTTTAGTTGTTGTCATCCATTAGATTGAAATTGCATGTTTGGATCTCTTCATGGCTGCTGTGAACAGGAGGAATGATTGGAACAAGCAGACGTGTTTGTTCATATGACCCCCTGACTGGTGTCATAAGACAGACACAACACTTTGTGAACCTCCGTTGAACTCTTTAGTTGGAAAAGGATGTGGATAATAATTGTGGCGAGAGTCATTATAACAGATGGAGTTGTTGTTTTAATTAAGAAATTTGATTTGTGTGCATGCGGTCGTCTATCTAATTGTGTAGTTTGCAGTAAATACACGCAGTAACAACACACTGAGGTCACATTCAGAAAATGTCTCTTTCACAGTGCTCTACACTTCCCAAATGTTTAACTTTAGCTTTCAGTGTCCTGCCAGTGAGCTTTCAGGTTCAGAAGAATCAATAAAAGATGTGTGTTTTGTTCCACTAGAGGGCGGAATAGTTCCACAGGAAGGTCCCCACTGCTGAGACAGAGGAACCTTTTGTCTTTTCTTTCCTCCTGAGAGAAGTGTGGGAAGAGCTCAGTTTGTTTTCTTCTGTTCGGCCTCAGTCCAGAGGGAGGAGAAGTACACCCCCCACGCCCCCCCCCCCCCCCCCCCCCCCCCCCCCCCCCCCCCCCCCCTTCTCTTTCTCTCTCCAAATATTTCTCTGTTCCTCATTTCTATCCAGTGCAGGAATTTCAAACTCTGGTGCTAAATTAGGAAAGGTTTAAAAATGGCCTGGTGGCCAGTAAGTTGTTTACTATAGGACCCTTTAAACTTTTAATTAAGTGTTCTTAGTGGTACAACTAAGCTCACTTTCCTGCACATCATCTGTATTCTTGTGTAGAATGGAGGTGGTAAAAAAAAAGTAGTAAGAATCAATAAGAAAATGTAAAATTAGCATCGCTTGTATCGTTAGTTATAAAAACTTAGGGAACAAATATATAATGATCTATTGCACTGGCTTCTTCCTCTAACTAAGTCAAATGGAGCTATAGTTTTAATTAATCCTGCTTCTGTGGAGATGACACACTTTGCTGTGAAAGATGGTGACAAGTACAAAAAGGCATTAGATTTTTTTAGAATTAAACTCTGCTGTCTTGTGGAGCAGTATATCAAACCTCCACCAGCTGTTTTTTCTTTTAGTGTAAGTGTTGTTTTCAACTGGTCCAGTCTATCATTCCTTTGAATATTAACATTTTGCAAACTAACTGAGGTGCGGGTCTAATGTTTCAGACATGCTGCTCTGCTCTTCACAATTTCCCATGTTTCCTCCAGTGCACACACAACTGCAGTACAGCACTTTTTTGTGGTGCAGTGTGTAATTCCTCCCGTCAGGCAGCAGACCAACAGGGATTGGACAAAGGTTTTCATGTGATGGTAGAGCCAATAAATCAGACTGCATTGACTCTTTGCACTAACCCAGTTAAATTCAGAGCACATATTAGATTAAGACGAAGAAAACACTAAACTATATTTTCCGTCATTATCTCTTTTATTCATGGAAAACATGTATCATTACATGGAAAATGGACAAATATCACATTTGGGCTCATTTCACAATAACACGGATAACGGATGTCATTATCTTAATATAAAAAATCCAAGCGGTCACACACACGTGCACAAACAGGCGCACACACACACACACACAGTTTACAGCGGCTAATAGTATTTTATTCTCTTTTCTTGACTCACTTTGAAGAGAATGCTTCACTCAGACCAATGTTTCAGTCGAGCTGATTTATTTCCTGTTTCACAGCTCCACGCTTAAAATAAAGTGTCTTATTCGATAGTATATTATCTTCTTCTTATATTTATACTTTTCATACATCTTATAATCACTGTTTTGGTTACAAAGTCGTCACATTTACTACAATTTTACTGTTTGGTTAAAAAGAGCATAACAAAAAACATAATGCACAAGCTTGTGTAGCAGGATCAAAGAGGAACATATCTAATTTAGTACTTCTTCACAATAAACCGCATTTCCACCTTGAATGCATCGATTTTAGAATTCAATAGCATGTATTTCAAATAGAACGTTAAACGCGTGGTACGTTTATAAAACACAGTTTTCTTTTTTTTAGTGACAGCATTGAAATATAAATGGAGTGCACAATGAGAACACAACTAGTCTATATCTTAACAACATTTTAGTCATCTCTGAGTCATCCCATTATTTTGACTCGAACACGGGTCACTGTTTTCGGCCTCATCGCGCCGTACGTATGTTCTTGTACTGGCACAGGAGCAGGTGCTTGAAGGTGTTTTTGAAGGTGGCGTTGCAGAGAGCGTAGCAGGCTGGGTTGATGGTGCTGTTGATGTAGCAGAGCCAGTAGCCGATGGTCCAGAGGGAGTTTGGGATGCAGATGGAGCAGAAGGTGTTGATCAGGACCATCACGTTGTACGGTGTCCATGTGGCAACAAAAGCAACCAAGATGGCCATGATGGTGCGGGTCACCTTTTTCTCCCTGGAAGAAATGCCCTTCCTTTTCCACTTTGCCACAGCACTCTGCTTTGTCACCTGGAAAAAAAGAGAGTAGAAGAACAAGATGTTTTTAAATTTAGAGTTTTTTAAGTGATTTTAGTTCATTTAGTTTGGCAATTCGGGGGCATTGGAACAAGCTGCAATCAAAACTTTGACATTTGGGCATTTAAGGCTAACTTGATAGCTAACAGTTACTTATTTACACATCCAGCAGACATGGAGCAACATTAGCTTTCTTTTTGAGTCACCTGGCAAATGTATGTCCAATATTCACTCTCTTTTAGCCTAGTTTTGGTTTAAGCAGATTATTAAAGGGAAATGAGAAAACCAAACAATAATGTTTCTGTATTGTTCAAATATTAAGACTAAGTGTCTACATTCATGCTAGCACTTATGCACAGCGGTGCGTTAAACTAAATGCAAACATTGGCATGTCAGAATAACAATGGATATTTTTTATCTTCAGCATGTTCATCATCTAACATTTGCTAAAAAAGAATAAATAGAAAGGGCAGTTGAGGCTGATAGGAATGTGTTACGTTTTGCAGATATCTAAATAAACCAAAGTATTGAACAAATTCAATTTTTTAAATATATATGTATATTGAAATTCAAGGGACCACCAACGTTATTACAGTTGTCTTAGCCAAATCTTATGACAAACGATCCAATAGAGACATTTCACACAAAAACAGATGTGAACGTCCTGATGGAGGGTCAGTGGGTCGCTACGCACCTTTACGGCAACCAACAGTGCCATACCTAGAGCCCTGGAGCTGTAAGTCTGATTTCATTTGTGTTTTCTTTAGTCATCTGAATGACAATGTCTAAGCTTTAACACAGTAAACAATTTTACCTTAAACAGTGTCTTTGCGGCCAGACTTTGTCTGTCAACTGCTGAGTTTTCTGGAGAAGGTGTTTGATTCGTCTTTTTCCCACCATTGGAACCTCTCTGTAATGAAGCCGGCGCCACCGTGTCCTTAGACGTTGATGCGTTGCCCTCTGTAGAGTCCACCTGGGCAGTTCTTTCCTCCTGACAGGGCCCACTTCCATTCTGCTTATGCAGCCTTTCCTTCTCTTTTCCATCTTTAGCCTCCACCTGCGCTTCTCTTGTTGTGATGCAGTTGTTCTGGCGCTCACAACCCTCCTCCTGGCTGTGGGAGGGGCCTCCCAGACTGGTACCTGAAGTTTTCCTGCTGTCCCTTGTCATGCGGCTGCGGCTGGCCTTGGATATGCGCCAGTAGAGGTGGATCATGATGGCCACTGGGAGGTAAAAAGCTGCTATGGCTGTCCCAAACGTCACGGCAGGATTAGAGAAGAACTGGATGTAGCACTCACCTGGCGGCACGGTTCTCCCACCCACAATGAACTGCCAAAACAAAATGGCTGGAGCCCAGAGGATGAAGGACAAGACCCAGGCCGCAGCAATCATCAGACCTGCCATCTTGGTGCTGCGGCGGGCCGGGTAGCTGAGCGGTTTGGTGACACAGAAGTAACGGTCAAAACTAATGATGAGCAGGTTCATGACTGAGGCGTTGCTGACAACATAATCAACAGCTAACCACAGGTCACACACCACTGCTCCCAGAGGCCAGTAGCCTATCACTATATACACAGTGTAGAAGTTCATGGAGCACACCCCAATAATAAGGTCTGCACAGGCCAGGCTGAACAGGAAGTAGTTGTTGACAGTCTGCAGGTTCCTGTTTACCTTTAGAGAAACAACATGGGCAGGCTGTCAGATGCTAATCTCTTTTTGTGCGATATGATGTATGTTTTCTCATATTACATTACCTCTCTGCACACAGTTGCACATGCTGTATTATTATCTATATGTCTCGGTGTACTTTTAAAGGTGTTTAGAGATGAAACTTTAATCAATAAATGATCAAAACAAGAAAAAACAAACCTTTATAGACAGCATGACCAGGATGTTTCCAATGATGGTGATCAGACTCACAGATCCAGCCACCAGGATGATGAGAACAATCTCCACAGTCGAGTACGGGCTTCCAGAGAAGAGGCTGGTGTTATTACCACTGCTGATGTTGGTGGTGTGGGAGAAATTCAGAGTCTCCATGCTGTCTGGTTTTGGATATCCGTCTCAGGCTCAAATCATATCTGTACAATACCTGATAAACAGAAAGATTATGAAGTAATCAGCCTTTTTAAATAGCATTTAGCCTTTTTGTGATGCCAGTTTGTTCGTATTTGTGTGTGCCTCTCTCTGTCTGCACATTTACAGAGACAGAATCATGCGTAGCTTTCAGCGTGTAATCTTTTTGCAGGTGTTTGTGGGTTTTTGAGCTCATGGCTTTGCTAAGGTGTGAAGGATGAACAGGTGAGCAAATATGGGCTGCAGCAGCTGTGTTTAAATTATACAGCAGTGTCCCTCATACTCATATCAGAAACAACACAGGTGGAATCTGCACAGTTTGTAAATCCGCTGCCATTATATAATCAGCTTGGAGATGTTGTTATCTCAAATAACTTTTTAAACCATGTTGGATTCTGATACTTGGTTTGAGGTATTGTTTTACTTGTATGACTGGTTTCTTGGGTGAGCTATTCTCTTCACCAACATCACAAGTGACCTTAATTATAATCAAATATGACCCCACAGGTTGAACGAGACCATATAACAAGGCCACCTACAACTACAGAGCTCTCGAAAGACACAAAATGCCCCTTGAGAGTGTAAGCAAATACAAATACTAAGGCGTAAAGGAGTCATTTCCTAATAACATTTATTTCAGAATGTGTACAAACTGATTTCCACCTACTCTAAATATATATATATATATAATGGGTTGTGTATTAAAAATGTCCCCAGGCAAGCAAACAGACAGCAGAACACCACCATTAAGGCAAAGTATCATCGGTTACTGTTATGTTAAAAACCAAGAAATATCATAAACCTAAATTTACACAGCGTGCCAATGTGATTAACTGATGTATTCTGATCAGAAAATCAATGTAAAGAGACTTAGTTGAGACCATGAAGGTTGTTGCATACTGCTAAAACCATGTAAGTGACTCCATTAGGCCACTTGATAACATCATACTCTACCTGAGAGATGTTTCCTTCCTGCTCTTACAGCCAGATGAAACTTCATTACATAATCTCTAACTCTATCACTTACTCATCAAAGAACCATTCTGGGCCTTTTCTGTCGCAGATGAAAAAGAGCATGTGTTTGTGTGTTTAGTTTCGCTGTAATTCTCAGGACCTCGTCTTGACAGCCTATGATTATTAGGTGTGACGTATTGGTCTCATAGTGAATTTAAAGTTACTGGGTAATAATTACTGCTAAAGAATCAGGGTTATGTTAGAGTTAGAAAAGCTATTAGCAGAAAAGTTGTGTTTTTAGTAGTTTATAATCAACTAAAACTAAGAATTGTTATGTCAAGTGGACCACTTCACTGCGTCATGTTGCACCACCATGTCGGTACAGTTGCCCAAAACGGTCAAACCAAACTGTCTTTATTAAAGCCTCAAAGCCACAAAGTGCAAAACTGTTCTATCGCCGTCTAACTTCCATTGCTCCTAAAGTAATGTTATTATGGTAAGGGTGAGTGAGGCGAACAGCGTTACAACCGTTTTGCACTAGAAAGGGAAGAATGAGAGGAGGGGTGTTTGGGTGTTTGATTGGTTGCAATCTTTAACTACGACGCTAGATGCCACCAAATCCTATAAACCGGTCCTTTACATTGTCATTCATGGACAACGCACAGGTCCCCACAAGGTAACTCTTACATGTTAGGGTTAAGACTTGGCTTCAAGTCAGTTCAATTGCATTTATATATCACACAATGGCCTCAGGGAGTTTTTTAATGTTGTACAACTACTCCAGGTTATGTTCAGAGTAAGGCTTGTAGCAGTAATTGCTGACATAAGATTAGTCTTAATGTGAGTCAATGCAATGTCCTCCTGAGCAGTGGTGGAAGAAGTATCAAGTATCAGTAAACATGATTACAATTGCAATCCTGTGTTAATAGTTATGAGGTACATATGTATTAGCATAATGTACTTACTGTAAACCTGCAATAAGTGATTTTTAGGCCTCTTGGGGGGCAGCAAAAACGTCATCATCTTTTGGGTTGGTATGAGGGACTAGATTGCAAACAGCTACTTATTTAAATATCCAGCAGATATTGAGTCGTGTTTTTGGCCACCTGTTCAATATAGCTCCAAACATCACTCTCTTGTAGCTCTGTTTTTGCGATATGTTCCACTGTGTTTACCAGCTTGATAACTGTTTCTGGCCGTTGTTTGTTTCCCTAAAAACAGCTGACTGCTGAGGTCAAGCTTTACATTATGAGAGTAAAACAGTAAAGTTGCGGTTGGAAAGCTAGAATGAGCTAAAACTTACTTAGACATCAACATGTTTAATATATATATATATATATATATATATATATATATATATATATATATACACAGACATGGCATATAGCTGTTTAATAAGCTTTTGTGAAGATGCTCCCATTTGATTGATGTGAAGTTCGTTAGTCACAGAGTGGGATATCACGACCTGCTCACAAGTCTGTCCTCACTTCTTCCCTTCATTCACACTGATAAAACCTACATTACTGGACCTCCCTAATTTTAACCCAGGGCTACTGGAGAGAGTCAGGGAGGCAAACAGTATTTCTCTGACAGACACAGAAACATAGTAATTAGATCCAGCAGATGCTGCCTGCAACAGCTGTACCGGTAATATGCTTCTAGTAGTACTCATCTGGCAGAGTGAGCTAAAAAGTCTGTATGTCTTTGATATCACGGACGATACAACGGTCTGCTGCAGAGCCAGTCGAGAAGGGGCTTGTTTGCAGAGACAAGAGCATACGTTATACAGTTTCATCAAAAGGAGGATTTCACGATTACAGGGATCAAAGAGTTGAGATAGGAATCTCTTTTTTAATTAAATAATTAAATAAAAAAGAGATTCCTATCTCATAAAGGTTTCTAATGTTTAATATATTTTTTCAGGACAAACATATTTCAAAAGGGAAGTCTGTAACATCATTTTGGATGTTTGCACAGATGGGACTTTAACTCTTGTAAAGCTTTTAAATACATATGACATTAAAAGAAAGACCAAAACAAATGCAGTGCATACACTTAGTTTCAGGCATTGCTTGAGGTCACACACTGTCTAATTTGTAAAAGCAAAATTTGACTAATTTGTTTTTTATTTTTATTTTTATTTTGAAGCAAAGGTTCCTGAGGTTGTTGCACTAGTTAAGTTGGTATGCCACACAAGTTTGTTGGGATTTCAGAGGAGTCCAGAATCTGAAGAGTGGGAAATTTCACATCAACCTGAGCTTTGGCTTCGCAGAGCAGTGTAACAGACAGAAGAGAAAAAAAACACCATGGAGCCAGAAAATGATAAAACAGAATAAGTCAAATAACAGAGTGGAAAGTAAATGTAAATACATCTGAAATCATAGTGTGCAGAAGAGATAACACAAAGAAGGGAGTTGAACAGGGATTTTTAAAAAGAGAATTGACTAAGGGAATCAAGCCCAGGGGACAGAAGTCAAATAGTTAATGAGCAAAGCATTTGCTCATTAACTATATACATGATTTCAGGCAGAAGCTAGTTTCCCTCTGAAACACAAACGTAGTGTAATCAGGGGGATTCCTTGGGAGCAGGGAGACCGGGGAATCCAGAGTCGGGACCTGATGCTGGTGGCTAATTGAAACCTTTCAGCAATGATGATACACATTTCTAAAACAGCCTTAGGGAAGAATAAAACCCAGTCCTACTCTTCAATTCTTTGAAGCATCCTCAGGAAGCTGAAAAAGGATGCGGAGGGTCAAATTGCAATCAATAACAGATCACGTTGTCTAATAGTGACATTCAATCAATATTTTAATGTTCCCTTGATACTGCTTCATCTTTCTGTAGTGGATCATTTTGTAATATATCGATAAGACAAGAAGAATGCCTTCATTTCACTAAGTATAGTTAAAATGAAGCGTTTTCTACTTACAGAATAAGAAAGCAGGTAAAGGAAACATATTTCTGACTGTAGGTGCCAAAATATACTTGACTGTACGTAAATAAGTGTGCTTGTCTGAGGTAGTTTGGTACAAATCCAGAGAGATGTTTTCTTACCTTGTTTGCTGGGAATGACATGGATGAGCTGTTTTAGTTGTTTTATTGGTCCATGTTACCCTCACCTCTGTGAACACACTGGAGCCGAGAGAGAAGCAGAAAGTAACCCAACGATGATGTCGCTCCTCCTCTGACAAGAACCAGTGTGTGTTTGTGTGCGTGTGTGTGACTGTGTGTGTGTGTGTGTGTGTGTGTGTGTGTGTGTGTTGAAGGGAGACAGAAAGAGAGACTGACATCAGGGAGGGGTTACGAGGGCTATTAGTTGTATTGCATCCCTTAAGCTATGGGGTCGCAAATTTGAATAAACAAGAGACAGAAACAGGAGAGACATGTTTGTTTCAGGAACATGGAAAGCACTGGCCTCGACAGCACAAACTCACTGGCTGTGACGTGAAATATAATAGGAAAGCACTATTAAAACAAGGGAAAGGGAAAGGGTTGCACTGTTATCCTGTTGCTGCAGGACGTTAACCTTTAAGACTCCGTTGATTTGACCTTTTAACCAAACCTGTGATGCAGTCTGCCCCAGTTGGTGGATGACCTTACTTTGATGGAATTACTACAAAGAATAATGGTCCATCTCCACAAAACAATATTGCAAATGACACCAGCAACCTGCAATCAAACAGACCCGTTGATTTGATATGAGAACATATGAGTTGATTCATTGTGCTCGTCCTGGTCCAGACTGACACTGATCACATCTCCATTTGTTACTTTGTTTGGATGTCATGTAAACTGTAAGACCTCTGCACATTATATATTCTGCAAAAGCACTGGGATTTAATGTAAATGTTTACATTTTATGAACTTTATGAACATGTGTCATAGGAAATGGTGATGGTGCATCCACGATCATGAGCTCCTCTTCTGCGGTTTCACCATTTCTCTTGAACACAAATCAATATGAGGTTTTGAATGTGTGTCTCCACATGTGTGTTTTTAACTGTGTGTGTCTTTGGTTTCCTGTCGCCTTTATAATCTCCTCTTTCCAATTTCCAAGACACTCTGTCTTATTACTTGTATTAGTTTTAAATGTCAAATAATTAGCAATACTCCCCCCGATGACGTATGATAATAGAGACCTTTCCATATAGATTGAATTAGGCTCTGGTATTAGGATAAATAAATAAAGATATGAGTGGTAAAATTGTTGCATTTTGGAAAACACATTTTCATTTCTCGCAGAGAGTCAGATCAGAAGACGGATATCACTTTCACGTCCTGTACGGTAATATGAGTTGATTCATTGTGCATCTGAGCTGTGAGTCCACTGACTTCTGGGACTTCCTGTATCTTGCTGAGTATATTCTTTAAAGAGGTTTCTCTGCTATATTACTACTGTATCTGCTCAGGCCCGTAGAGATCACCCCCGCAGCCCCCGCACTGCGGGGGGGCCTCGCAGTGACAGGGGGCCTCGCATGGCAATTTTTTTTTTTTAATCCAACACTAGCCAGCGCACTCGGCCGTATTGCGGCTAAGTGTCGGCTGACTCGGCTGTGTTCCGGCTCGATGCGGCCAAATGTGAGCCACCTTTGGCACATTTCACTGTTGCCATGTCTGGCCCAGGTGTAGCTGTTACGGACATGGTCAGATTCTGTCTGAGACATGGCAACCGGTTTATCGGCTGCCGAATCTGGGCCGAATAATGTAATAAATAAATAATATTACATTACGTAATAACATTAAGATATCCCTCAAAGTTGTCTCTCTCATATAAAGCTACACAATAAAAAAAAAGTATTTTAAACTGGCTTTATAAGTTTTAAATAATAGTTGTAAAGGCAATCGTAACAGGCAACCACTAGGGCCTCCTGCTACGCGGACTGGTGTTATTGTTGGGCCGCGGTGTATTCTGGGAGAACTACGAGGAAATTTCTCTTGAGGAAAAATGAAACGCACATTTAAAAGTGGTGCCCAAAAGCGGCAATCAAAACAGAACATTTCTGAATTAAATGCCAAACTTCCCAAAATTACAAGTCTTTTTCGACCAGCTGGTGAAGGATGCACTCATCTGCCAGAAGAGACGGGTATTGTACTGTTTGCTATAGCTAACATTAGCACGTAGCTAACGTTATACTTTGACAGCTGTACTGCTCTGTCTATGTGTTGTGCTTGAAAATACATTAACCTTATTAAACCTATGCTCTCACTATACGCCCTGCGCCCATTATCGGACACGTTTCCTTAATTATCTCCACAACCACATCGTTGTTTAACTTCATTTCACGTTGTCCAACACTGCAACCCTTTTGAGAAGACAACGGCTCTGTACAAAATAATAAAAGTAACCGTTAAGTAAGAAAGGTCATTTTCCAAGCTAAAACTGATCAAAACATATCTCAGAAGCTCCATGTCACAAGAGAGGCTGTCAGGTCTGGCCATCCTTAGCATAGAGAATAAACGTGCGCGCAGTTTAGATGTAAAGAGCGTGGTTAAAGACTTTGCACACAGATTTGCTAAAAGACGCGCACATGTGCATTCAAATGCAAACCTGTAGAAAGTAGCCTACCGGTGTATCGACTATATGTAGGCATACTTGTTATGTTGTTGTAACATATGTTCTGTTTGAGCTGTTTGATAGGCCCTAGCATATGTTTTGTTTCGGTTGGAATACATTTGTTCTCTGTTTGAGCTGTTTTTTCTGATTGAATAAATTTCCCTCAAAAGAAAAGCTTGGGTCCTGTTCGTTTATCTTTGGATAATGACCACCGGACAATACATTATCCCTTACATATGGGGGGGAGGGGGGGGCCCTCTCAGGGTTATTCTGCAGGGGGGCCTCATGTGTTTCCGTTACGGCACTGTATCTGCTGTATTTAGGTATACTAGAATGCTAATCTGTACTGTCTTTCTAATTTGAACATTTTGAGCTGCGATTTCTTGCTTTTTTACACAAGTGACTGAAAAGTCAACGAAACCAGCTAGGATTTAAGTATTTGCTCTGTAATCCAAATCTACTAGGGACTAAACTATATTCTACTTTTTACCTTGAGGTAAACAGATCTTTGTCCTTAATCAGTTTGGCAATAATTTCCCATTCTAGCAAACTGAGACTTCACTGGTAGCAAGGAATCCCCTGCCTGAGTGCCGACTCTTACCAGTATCGATCGTTAAGTCGGCAATTCCTTCAACGACCTGTGTATAACTCAGGTGTATAACCAGGTTGGGGCTTGTAGCGTCAGGGAAGACTCCTTGTATGAACACTCGGAGGATAAAGACCTAGGAGTCTTTCGTGGGACTCGGAGGATAAAGACCTAGGAGTCTTTCGTGGGACTCGGAGGATAAAGACCTAGGAGTCTTTCGTGGGAGTCTTCGGTGGTGGCTGAGGGCGGCTGAGTATAAACATTTCCCTGTGATAATTTGTTTTCTTTCCATACCTGTGTGCACATCTACTCATAGATACTATAGACTGCGGACTCGGTCACACATGCATCAAAATCCCTCCTCTCTTATTTATCCCACCCGCTCCACACAGACCCAGCGCGTCGTCACAGGGGGCCTCTGGAACTGCCAGTCAGCTAACCGCAAGGCGGACTTCATCTCTGGCTTCGCTATCAAGCAATCGCTGGACTTGGATCACACCAGACAACACATCAACCCCTGCTGCTCTCTCCTCAGCCTTCTCCTTCAGCCACACACCCAGACCCTCTGGTTGGGGTGGGGGCACAGGTCTACTCATCTCACCCAAATGGAGTTTTGCTCTCTATCCGCTTCCATTTACCCCACTGTCTTTTGAATTTCATGCAGTGACGGTTACTCATCCGGTTCAACTAACCATTGTTGTTCTCTACCGTCCACCTGGCTCCTTGGGAGACTTCTTGGAAGAACTAGACGTCCTCCTATCAAACTTCCCAGAAAACGGCCCCCCGCTCAACCTTCTGGGTGACTTCAACATCCAGACAGAGAAGTCATCGGACCTGCTACTCTTACTGTCTTCCTTTGCTCTCTCTCTCAGTCCTTCCCCTCCTACTCACAAAGCTGGCAACCACCTTGACTATATTTTCACAAGAAACTGCTCTACATCTGACCTCACTGTAACTCCACTTCATGTCTCTGATCACTTCTTTATCTCTTACTCTCTCCCACTCTTTGGAACTGACAACCCTCCCACAACGGACTCTGCACCTCCCTTCAACTGACTCCTTCTCACTCATGCAGCCTAACTTTGCAACTGACACTCTCCTCTCTACGCTGTCTTCCTCTCTTGATTCTCTCTGTCCTCTTATGACGAAAGGTCCGCAAGTCCTCTCCGGCTCCGTGGCTGTCCGAACCAGTGCACGCCGAGAGAGCCACTATGCGAGCATCGGAAAGGAAATGGCGAAAATCCAAACACGCCAGCGACCTGCTCGCCTATCAATCTCTTCTCTCCTCCTTCTCTGCGTCCATCTCTGCAGCCAAAAGTCTGTTCTACCAATCCAGAATCGAATCCTCTTTATCTAACCCCAAAAAGCTCTTCTCTATTTTTTCCAACCTCCTTGACCCCCCTGGTCCCCCCCCTCCCTCCACCCTTCTACCAAGCCACTTTGTTGACTACTTTACAAAAAAGATAGACGACATATGCTCCTCATTTACTAATCCATCTTCTTTAACTACACCACCAGTAACTTCATCTTCTTCCCCCTCGTTTTCCTCTTTTATCCCTCTGTCTCCCAATCAAGTTCTTTCCTTGGTAACCTCTGCCCGCCCAACCACCTGCCCCATTGACCCCATCCCATCTCACATTCTCCAGTCTATTGCTCCTGACCTTCTTCCCTTTCTCACCCATCTTATTAACACCTCCCTCTCAACCGGCTGTTTCCCTAACTCTCTGAAGGAGGCACGAGTCAACCCTCTCCTGAAGAAACCCACTCTCGACCCATCTGAAGTCAATAACTACAGACCTGTCTCTCTCCTCCCCTTCCTTTCCAAAACTCTAGAGTGAGCTATCTCTAACCAAGTCTCCTCCTATCTCCACAGCAACAACCTTCTAGACCCTCACCAGTCTGGATTCAAGGCAGGCCACTCAACAGAGACTGCCCTCCTTGCTGTCTCTGAGCAGCTTCACACTCCTACAGCAGCCTCTCTCTCCTCTGTCCTTATCCTTCTAGACCTTTCCGCTGCCTTTGACACAGTCAACCACCAGATCCTCATGTCCTCCCTCCAGGACCTGGGTATCTCAGGCATCGCGCTCTCACTTTTCTCATCCTACCTCACCGACCGCACTTACCGGGTAACCTGGAGAGGATCTGTGTCTGAGCCTTGTCCTCTGACTACTGGGGTCCCTCAGGGCTCAGTCCTTGGTTCTCTTTTCTTCTCTCTGTACACCAACTCTCTTGGCTCTGTCATTCGCTCGCATGGCTTCACCTACCACAGCTATGCTGATGACACCCAACTGATCCTCTCGTTTCCCCAATCTGAAACACAGGTAGCAGCACGAATCTCTGCCTGTCTGACTGACATCTCTCAGTGGATGTCCGCACACCACCTGAAAATGAACCGGGACAAGACTGAACTTCTCCTCCTTCCAGGAAAAGGCTCTCCCACCCACGACCTAACTATTAACTTCAACAACTCAGTGTTGGCTCTGACTCCGACTGCCAGGAACCTCGGTGTGACACACGACAGTCAACTCTCCCTGACTGCCAACATTACCGCGATAATACGCTCCTGTAGGTACATGCTGTACAACATCAGGAGAATACGACCTCTTCTCACTCAGAAGGCGGCACAGGTCCTGGTCCAGGCTCTGGTCATCTTACGGCTGGACTATTGCAACTCCCTCTTGGCAGGTCTAACTGCTAATGTTATTCGACCTCTACAGCTCATCCAGAATGCAGCTGCTCGACTGGTCTTCAACCTCCCGAAATTTACCCACACTACTCCGCTCCTCCGCGACCTTCACTGGTTACCGGTGGCCGCCCGCATCCGCTTCAAAACATTGGTACTTGCGTACCGTGCTGCAAACAGATCGGGTCCGGTCTACATCCAGGACATGGTCAAACCGTACACCCCAGCTCGTTCACTTCGCTCGGCTTCTGCCAAATCGGCTTGTAGCTCCGTCACTTCGAGCTAAACACTAAACAAAGTCACGACTGTTTGCTGTGCTGGCTCCTCATTGGTGGAACGAGCTCCCCATTGACATCAGGATAGCAGAAAGTCTCTACATCTTCCGTCGCAAACTAAAAACACATCTTTTTCGACTAAACCTTGAATAGGGAAGGTAGCGCCGTAGTAGCACTTAAATGTCTCTTACTGATAGCACTTTGTAGTTTAACACTTTAGTAGCACTTAAATGTCTCTTACTGATAGCACTTTGTAGTTTAACGTCATTGAAGAAATTGTACTTGCTTGATTCTTGTTGTTCTGAGTTTGGACTCATGGTTTAATGCACTTATTGTAAGTCGCTTTGGATAAAAGCGTCAGCTAAATGACATGTAATGTAATATGACGCTACAGTCAGCAGCCAGTTAGCTTAGCTTAGCACAACGACAGGAAACAGGGGAAAACTTAGTTAGAGGTAACCGCCTTTTTCACTCCTTCACGGCAGTTTGCAGTTACATGTATTACCATCATTTTGCATCATAACTAACAGGTGACGAGTTGCCCAACTGTCATTTTCTCATCTGTAAAATGTAGGGCATTGCATTGTGGGATTGTTAGCAGATAGAAAGACACTCTTACAAAGGAGTACTAGGATTTAAAGCTCGACATTGAATGTACAAGTTCTGTCTAGTCCTTGGTGCCAATGGCTTTGAATGGTATACAAAGAATTCCTTACACAGGTTTTGACTTAGTGTCTGCTTATATGAATGAACTGGTTAAAAGTAATCAAATCCTTTGTTTTTATTCTGTCGGATAGTATATGTTTTTTTTCTGTGGAGTTACGCTGACGTGTGTGCAAAAGCCCAACACGGAAATTAAATTAAAGTGTTCAGGGTTAAAGGATGCACTGCTGCAGGGCATGCAATGTATATTATTGCAAAGCACCTTAAGTGATAAAAGCTATCACCCCTTGCCCACATTTTACACTGCTCTTACATCTCTTCTATCATTTTTCTTATTTACGCATTTGCTGACTTCCTCTGTTTCTTGTCCATGTAAGCATAACAGCCCCACGCCATAAGTCCTAAAATATATATATAAATCTCTTTAAGTCTCCTCCCAGTAAGAGAACACCATCATTCAAACGTTTTGAAAAGCATGAGGAATATAAAAAACAGCTAACAATGAAGCTCTTTTCACTTCACTATATGAAACAAAGCCCCAAGGCTGCAGGGAAATGAGGTCATCTAGTTGGAGCCACAGCATCTGTTTGAATGGAGAAGGGCCACGCACAATAGCAGCCCTCTATCTACACTTCAGACAAGACAGTCTTGTATTTTCTGAAATTCATTGGTGCATCTTACTGTCAAAAAAGATGTGGAAATCAGAAAATGTAGAACGGAAAGAGAGAGACAACTTCAAAGTCACACTGCATTTTTTTCCTTCGCTAACATAATTATATACTACATCATGTGCTAATAGGATAATGCTGATGACACAGACATTTACTGTAACTCTTCTCGGAGCCTCAAGAAAATCGTGACATTTTAATCCTCTGAAGATTCATCTCAGACTATATTTTATCATTGTGTTCAGGCAACAACTTGCCCTGCTTTAACCTGCAAATTAATTAGCCCGTTTGTGTGTCTAATGGATTTTCATTCTGTATTTTTCAAAAATAAGTAACCTGTCATTTGTCATTATGTTGGACAAACAAAAAGGTTGTCCAACATAATGACATAATCAGAATCCACAAAGACTCTTCATTGATTCCGTATGCAGCATTGTAAAAACAATTTTTAACTCAACATTGCTCTTTGCTCCTTTTGTATGATGTTATTTTGTATTAAAAATATATGATAATATCAAGTAAAATACAGAAAATAGAATTTATAACAAACATTTTCATTTTGTTTTATGTTGCACAATATGAACACAGACATCTGTTACTTTTGGCTACCATCTTCATTTGAATAAGGAAACAGTGGTGGGTGTGTCAAGGTTGGTGGGCTATAGATAAGTTTCTTCCATCATGGCGCGTTTTGCGTCAAATTAATGATAAAAATGTTCAGTAACACTACACTCTTCTTTTCTCTACAGCTCAACTGTTGGCATATTTCCAAATGAAATGTTTTTTAATTCACAACCTTTTCGCCCCAAAGGTTTTTTCTGGTGCTTGAGGCCCAACACCTAAACTCTCTTTGCTTCAGGTGACTGATAACAGACAAAACAGAAACAATCATCAATTGTATTAAATGGCTGCTGAAGCAATTAGGTAAAGTTGTTGTATTCTAAAAACACAGATTAAAGGCATGATGGTCAAGGAAAAGATATCCTGAATTGTAATCTTTAATATTTCATGCTTTTTTAAATTTTTAAATTTGTGTTATAATAACTGTTGGAGTCATAATGTAGTTGTGTTGTTTTCTTTTATCTTTGAGGGAAACACAAGGTGAATTTAGACATGCAGTTCTGACATTGAACACAGGGTGGCGCATTAACGTAACAATGCATATAGGTAAATGCCTGGTGATAAGAATACGTGTTTGGACAGGAAGAAAACAGTGTTTTGAGCGTGTCAACATGTCGTCTCAACTCAACCTGTTTTATCCTGTCGCTTGGTGTCCCGTTGTTTGCCCCCCAGTGGCTTTAAGATAACATTGGACAACGGTTAAAGTCAGTACCTCTAAAAATGTACAGTCACGTGATGTAATTAGCAAGATAACTAGCTTACTAGCCAGCCACTAAAAAGTCAACCTTCACTAATGCTTCAACCACACACGTGTAGAAAAGCACATTACTCTCGCTACATCAGACAGATAGTGGGACGTTGTGTCTTTCTGAAGATCCACTGACACCAACTCACTGCAATTGTGAACATGAAACACATGAAAACACAGATAAAAGCCATCATTGACTTGTTTCTGTCCCCTAGTGGTTTCCTATAGTTTGCTGCCATCTTGAGGACTAATGTCTTCCTCCTCTCTCCCCAAAGCCTCCTCTGCCTCACAGACCTGCAGACACCTGTCATGCAGAGCAGCGGTTCTCAACCTTTTTTTCAGTGATGTACCACTTGTGAAATCTTTTTTCAGCCAAGTAACCAGCCAAAATCATTTTTGGTGAAAAGAAATATGTAATACACAGCGTTGTGCCATCAATGTCAGATTTATTATAGAATATATCAAATAAGGTTTATTAACTTACACTTATATTGTATTGAATATTTATTATATAACTATTTTTAAAAGATTTTTGAATGGATGCTAATTTTAAATATACTTTTTTTAAATCTCACGTACCCCCTGGAGAGCCTTCAAGTACCCCCATTTGAGAACCACTGATGTAGAGCATGCCACTCATCATCCACTGTTTTAATTGTTTTAATATAAAGTGGGTGAAAAAATATTTAGAGTATATGTGGCAAACTAAAAGTGACTGGATGTTAACAATAAAGATAATCAATGTGAAAACTGAAACGAATCTTATAAACCAAACTTATCATGCTCAGTTTAAGGTGTGTGTGTTGGGGTTTCTACTACATGTTTACATGCTATAGTGTCCTGTCCGTCTAATATAGTATTCACCCTCTGTCTGCAGGGTCTTTGTTTTTGCACCTGTCTCAAAAGATAAACTCCAGTCTGCTAAATTCTAATGAGCCTGCAAGTGACAAAGGAAGGGAAGCCAATGCCATCCCACAGAAAAATGATATGTCCACTTTAACTCAAGGGACACTTGACAGGCTTTTTTTTTTATCATTTCAACTCCATCTTATTTTAACAGCTGATGGTGTTTGCTCAGTTGTCATGGATGTGTTGTCATCATGTGACCAAAGTATGGGGCTTAATTAATATAAAGGCAAGAGGAGGGGTTTAGCTATACATTAATGGCTCATGGCGTCACAAATAGTTTATAAATATCCTTCTTCATCTATGCAATTAAATTACATTTATTTTGTATAGCCCAAATTCACAAATTATTAATTTGTCTCAGAGGGCTTTACAATCTGTACACATATGACATCCTGTCCCTGGACCTCACATTGGTTCAGGAAAAACTCCCCCCAAAAAACCTTTTCATCTCCAGATCTCTTTCCAGCCATCCCCTGACTCCTGGTCGATGACTCTGACCTCGTCCCAGGCCATGACAGGTTTCAGTCTTGTGTTCAGAGACAGCTGATATAACAAAGTCAGTTTTCTGTTGTTGGATTCTGGAAGAATGCTGAAGCATCAGAGTGCTGACAACCTGCTCATTTATTTCCCCATTAATGTCACACTCATGAGACTCTGTCGCTTGAAAGAGTCAACACATTTCCTGTTGTCTGGGCGTGATGTAACATGGTTGTGTCGTGGCTACAATAATACACACCCCTCTCCACTTTGAAAAAAAGAACAAAAACTACCACATCCTTTGTTGAAAACCTAATAGAAGTTGTTTTATGGTTTTATTATCAGAAACAAGTGTTGTTCTGTTGACCTGATGGCCTCTCTCTTGCGCATGTGTTGCACATGCACATGAAAATCTTTCCATATTCACTGTGAGTGGATTGGGAAAAGATATGGCTCTATCGTTTGCATGACGCAGGGCCATCTGCAATGGAAATCATATGTAAAATGAGGAGATGAATTCTGACCACATCTCAACCCTTTCCCAGCCCATTTGTACATAAAAACATTGGGGATATGATGGTTCACTTGAGGTCAAGCTATTTCTGATAATTATGAGAGAACATGAAAATAAATTGACGTATGTGCATGTCTATGCTGATCATGCAGGCATTTTAGAAAACTGGATGGCCATTTTCGCATCATGAACATCCATTTTCGTTCATTTAAACATCTCCTGTACAATCACATCATTTGAAAAGGACGTATTCATGTTTTCATTGCAGTTACAGATTGCAGGTGCACAATCATCCACCGGTCATTTGAATTCCTGGATGTGGTGATGGAGTTAGCTTAACCACACGGTGTAACCCTTGTTTGTGTCGTTTTATCACCTGACAGGGATGCCCTGCACTAATGGACAGCAGGCCTTCCCCAACCGAGCAACATCCCTTTGTAAACAACAACATTTCCTTTCAACTGGATATTCTTGAAGTTTAAATGCTAAATATTATATATATTTTTTTAATTTAATTGAAAGAGATGAATAAAAAAATTAAAGCCACCTGTAGGTCACATAATTACTTACTCTGTTAAAATACGTCACACTCTCAAATAGTATAACCTTTCAACACAGGAACAGTCTTTGTTTGTGCAGTACGTGTCTGAGCTGCACATGCAAACATACTGAGGTTTGGCATTTCATGACAGAGCCTTGCAATGCAAATCTGCACTGACAGCATGGACAAAGTCATCACACTGATCTCTAGCACTGCTATGTATGTGTTGCATACTCATACAAAACAAACAACTTAATTGCTGCTGATTTGTTTCCTAATAGTCTCTATAAAATAACTTTTTTATATGGTAATAAATTATTACAGTATAATTGTAATCCTTAAACAATAAGAACTGATCAGAAATCTACAGAAGCCCACCACAAAAAGTAAATAACAGATACAAAATGAGGCATGGTAAAAATATCAATACTCGTGGTAAATCAAAATTAGGAGATAGTGAAATATTGGCTGACAAAGTTAAAATGATAATTTGAATATTAAATCCAAATTATAAGATTACAAATCTTAAGTATGACATAGTAGGCAATAGTCTAAACATGTGAGGAACCAAGATACCATGTTTATTCTTTGACATTTCATTCTAAGTTCTAAGAGTTTACATTTCCACTTAGTAAGTCAATAATATGAGAAAGGCCTAGGCTACTAAAACTATATATTGACCTATTAGCCTACATTTAAATGAAGAGATCCGAAGTAAACATTGGGATATTTTAAGTCAAATTTACTAAACCGACATTAGAGACGACATTCTCCTTTGCAGTCTGTGTAAACGACTAGGTCAATAAATCAACATTCTAATTATCCATTATTTCATAATTGAAGAAACTCAAATGTTTGACTTTCCACACTTTACTTCCATAATACCAAACGTGTTGTTCTTTTCTTGGAGTAAATGGTTCTCACCAATAATCACAGCAGGCTGAAATAAGCTTAACATTTCAAAAGAAGCCTGTTGCTCTGTCACGCATGCGCACTTCACAAGTATGCGCGAAGAACAGGAAGCGAATACTTTGTGTCCGTCTACTCTTTTCTGTGAATGATTTTGGCTTAGACTGAGCCCTTCTGGTAGCTAACGTCATTTGAAACACACACACGGGAGAGTTAGCTATCGTGAGAAGCCGCGCGTTGTGGTGAACGAACATTTGAGTCTTGGCCGAGGAATCGGAAGCTTGAGTGCCAGGCAAGGGCGTGTTTGAATCTCAAGTGTTGGAGAGACACACCGCCTCCTCCCACTCCTCCTCCTCCCCACTAGATGCTAGCTCGGTAGCATTTGCATGTTGTTTCACTCCTAGTTACAGTTGTGTTATAGTCTGCATTTTATATTATTTATTCGGAGGTCAGTCGAGAAGAAGATGGGATGTACTCTGAGCACGGACGACAAGGCGGCGCAGGAGCGGAGCAAGATGATCGACCGGAATCTGCGGGACGACGGAGAAAAGGCAGCCCGGGAGGTCAAGCTGCTGCTGCTCGGTGAGAGAAAGATGGATGGACGGGGTCTATTTGCTGGAGAGGGACTTCCCTAATGCCCACCGTCTGCTGAAAACTTAAATCCAACCTGTTACATAATACAACGCGTTTCTGCACCAACGGGAGCTTAAATCAAAGTTGTAACTCTCTCCGTTGACGGTGAATAACGCCACGGGGTAACTTTGATTAAACTAAAAAGTGGTGGAGTTTGAAATATTTCAGTGCTTCACATGAAGGAAGGGGGTGGGGTGGGGTGTGTGGGGGTTGTTCGGTTAGCTATAAAGTTAGGACTGCTGGCTTTATTTATGTGTATCCTCGGCAAATACAATCATTGCATTCAATACAATACCGACCAGTAGTCTCCCCCCAGTGCTGCTGGCGGTGTTTCAGTGAGCCAGTTTAGCGATTAGCTACTTAGCTCGTTAGCGCCTTAATGCTAGCTAGGATTAACGCTAGTTAGCTCGCAGAAAGCTTAACCTTAAAACATGTCTGAGAGGAGGATTTATTCTCAACTGCGCGTCCAAAAAACGTCTGTACTATTGTGGGCCGTATGACACCCGGACTACATTAGTACAAGTTAAATTACAGTCGCTATATTCCTGTTTCACGTAAACATTAACGGAGCGTCAACGTCACTTTAGGCCGGTTGACTCTGGTGCTACAGGCTATCGACGTAAAAGTTGGCGTTTGTGAGAATATCGATGGATGTAACATCAGCGGAGGGTTTCGAGGTCATGCCAGCTGTGCTGGTCGACTTGTCCCAATGTTTCCGTTAACTCGAGAGATGCGAGGAAGGCGTGACTGCATCATTATGCAATTACTAGTTAAATTATACGTTCATTTTATTAGTCATGTGAGGATATCAGTTGTGTGACTAATGGGCATACAATATACTCCATCTAAAATGTTAGTGTGTCATTGGTGTGGTCATTTAAATATGATGGTCAATAGGACCGGGACTTTCACTCTCTTTTTAATCAGCTGGAACAGGCAAATGTGTTTGTGTATATCACTGAACTGTAATGCAGCCTTTGTATTTTATTGTTAAAATACAGCATTCAATTCATAGAAAGCTAAAGCAATGACTCATCAGATGATCACATCCCGATATCGGTAATACATCTCTCAGTTTTATCTGGAATTGTTTTAAAGAAAATAGCCACACCTTTTCTCTAATCTGGCTCTTAGAGGCAGTTGATGACCACTGCAGGCTGTCTCAGACAGGAAAAGACAGGCAAGAGGTTGCATAGCAACCTTTGCAGCCTGGCAGACTGCAATAAGCATCTGTGGCAACTATATACACACACACACACACACAACAGAGGCGGCTAGTGCATGCTAACTGGATAACTGCCTGGATCATGCCATCTACAAGCAGTCTCTCAAATGCAATCTGCATATTTTTGGTTGTCTGTTTTCTGATTTCTCCACAATCACAGACACTCTTCAATGCTCAGCTGCAGCAGTCAGTTCTTGAGATAGAGCTCATTTGAATTTATCTCACGATTCTTACCGGCACCAGTATGAGATGTCAGGGATCAGTTTGTGGATGTGTTGTCTGATGGAGCAATTACACTGTCACATTGATGTATTTCACATTTGTTGAATGTTTTTTATACCGTGTGAGGGTTTCTTAGCAAGACATAGCTGCAATAAGCATGCAAGGTAAAGCTGCATATCTCTTTGTCGGGCAATCCACCGGGGGTGCTTGCAATAAGGCAGTAATCTGCAACTGATATGTTCTTGAGACGAGTATTTTGAATGGAGGACTGCCTCCCATGTGGACTGTTTGTGCAACGCACAAATGCAAATCATAAAGATTGATGTTTGTTTATGTGTTGCGGCTTTTCCGGAACCAGAGCAGTTAAAAGCAGCACAGAGGGGAGGCACAGTGTTTATTGTTTACTGTAGATATATCTGCGTCTTATATGGCTCGAGGGGCATGTGTGTTCCCTGGTCCAATGTCGCCCTATCAAACATCCTAGCTCTGTCATAAACTGGAACCATTTTACTTCTTCCACTTTTTGGCATGATTTCCATTCCTTAAGCCCTTCAATTGCACCAGCTCAGTGAGGCGTGAGCGTGTGTTTGTAAATCAAATTTAAGTGTGGTGTGATGTTTGCAGTAATATTAGCTCTGTGTCTGCGGTGCATGGCTGTTTATCATATGGGACGATGATCTGGTGAACAGTTCTCCTCACCAGGGATCTGAGAGTCCCTGCAGAGGTACGGTAATTAAAATGTTGTGGGCTCAGCATGATGCGTGCTCTGTCCCTCACAGGGAGTTGGAGCTGTATGAGAGACTATATACCAAATGCGTTTTTGGCTTATTCAAACAGATCACAGATTTGCAAGATTGTATGTTTCTTGTATTTCTTAACTTTTATTTATGTTAAAGACACAATATGTTATACTTATTTATTTGATATTGATCCCAAATAAATCATGTTGTCTATATGAGAAGCATCTGACAGCTCTGAGTCCATCTAGCAGTAGTTTCTAACCCAGGGATGTTTAAGCTTTGTATAATCTCATTGACTGAGGATGCAGTTAATTAATCCAATTACACTGACCTGGCTAAACAGGGTCTTAGACACTTCCTCAGTGCATTATGTGACTGTAGCCTCTGATGAGTTGCAAGTTTAAATTAACCCACTTATTTAATTAACAGTAATTAGTTTTTGGTGTGGGATATAAGCTGCCATTATATCTCCATAAATGTACCATCTGATTGTTGGGTTTTGACAGGAAGGCTGCACATCAACATATTGATTGCTCCGTTTAGTTTTCAAGTCTGGACATGTTTGTTCACAGGGTGCATACATGAATGACAGTAGGGGCCATAACAATGGACACAAACTCAAACCAGAATGATTCCTTCAAGTATTCTGATACCACACATATACTGAAGCCTCATGTCAGAGGGGTTTGTGAATACTGTACCTACTTGTCTGACATCTGTGATTTATACTTACAATAATTAACATAATTTAACCGTTTCTACTATAATTTAATCTTCTGTGACATCTGTTCTCTGTTTCAGGTGCTGGCGAGTCTGGGAAAAGTACAATTGTCAAACAGATGAAGTAAGTGTCAACACCATAACATTTAACACTTTTTCAGACCCTTTGACTGACCTCAGACTGCAAAAAAAATAACACATTTTACTATATGTGCACCAGATCACTCGACACTGCTGTGATATTAGTCTTATCACATTTGTTCACTCATTCACCTTTCCCAAATAAATGGTCAGTCAGTAATTGTGTCTAGTAAATTGAGATATTGGCCAATTAATTACCATCATCATAACTGGCAAGTATAATGTTGCATAACAAATGTTCTATAATATTTTAACGGTGGAGCATTGCGTTGTTGGATTCCTAGCAAATTGTAGGGTCGGTCTTTTTAGTTTCACCGCGAGAAGAATGATGCAGTCATTTGGCATTGATTTTACACTACACACAATTTGGACATACACAAAAACAACAGGAAGTGTGTGTGATATATGTATATATGTATGTATGTATGTATGTATATATATATATATATATATATATATATATATATATATATATATATATATATATATATATATATATATATATATATATATATATATATATATATATATATATATAATGTGTGAAAAGAATATGTTTTAAAATGGCCATCATTTCTTACATATTGGTCAAGCTTCCATATTGGAGCAATACAAGTTAAGTGTAACTCACAGGATGTAGACTGTGGGGTTATTCCTGCCCTTTGCCCATGTAGCTGTATGGTTTGTGCTTATGTCCTCTCGTTGTGTGCCAGGATCATCCACGAAGCGGGCTACTCAGAGGAGGAGTGTAAGCAGTACAAGGCCGTGGTCTACAGCAACACCATCCAGTCCATTATTGCCATCATCAGAGCTATGGGTCGCCTCAAGATTGACTTTGCTGATGCAGCCAGAGCAGTGAGTGTGACAAAGCAAAGCCGGCATTTACACTGTTCTTGGGACATTACAGGTTTAATTTATTTGCATTTATATAAGTCAGTTCTATGAGGTCAACAACTAGTTAGTCATATGTCAGCCTTCCCTACTGGGCTAATTTATTCTCGCTTCCTCCTCTGCAGCAGGTCAGATAGAGCTGGTAGGGGCTTAGTATCGCATTCAAAACGCTGTCTGTGGGTACTTGAGTTTATACGGTCACACTGCTGTGTGTACTTGTTCATGAAGACTTTTTGCCCATTAGTTTGGTGTTTCCTATAAGTGATATATGTTATTAGCACGACATGCTGAACATGTATACAGCGCATACTTCTGGGGAATTTTCCTTTTCTTATTTTTGCTACACAGACTTCTGTTTCATTTTGTGAATCTGTTTTTTCCCTGGCAACAACAAGTGGCTTAGTCATTGCTACAGCGTGACTGGCCTAGCCCTGTCATCGTGACCAATTTTACAGCCAAAGCATTTCCTTCTTGATTTCGATATTTATATTTTGGCCACATTGAACATGTCATCATTAAGGGCTGCTATCTTTAATTCATCACTTCCAAACAGTCATGTTTGTCAGTGGGAGAGAGTTCTTACTGGGATTTCATGTTAAATGATTGCCACTGATTTAATCCAAATTAAATCTGTTAGGATTAATATGTTATTTAATTTAATCTAATGCTCCTAAATCTTTGTATCTTTTGACGTTGGCTGCACGGTGAACTCTTCCCTAGCAAAGCTGTTTTACGTTTATATAAAGAAATTGTGGATCGTGATGGGGCTTTGTCTCGTTAGGATGATGCGCGGCAGCTGTTCGTCTTGGCAGGTTCAGCAGAAGAGGGCTTCATGACAGGTGAACTAGCCGGGGTCATCCAGCGGCTGTGGAAGGATGGAGGCGTTCAGGCCTGCTTCAGTCGCTCCCGGGAGTATCAGCTCAATGACTCTGCAGCATAGTGAGTTGACTGCATACAGGAACCAGTGTGTGACAGTACAGAATACCATTCTACACTCTTAGTCTGCTAACATTTGTATAACGTGTTTAAACTTTCTCTTTTCTCCTCCAAAGCTACCTGAACGACTTGGATAGGATATCCCACGGTGCTTATGTGCCCACCCAACAGGATGTGCTGAGGACCAGAGTCAAAACCACTGGTATTGTGGAAACACACTTCACTTTCAAGGACCTGCACTTCAAGTGAGTACAACCACCGCAGCTAATCCACTGCACTCAACTGTATGATGACTCTGAATCGCCTCCCACATCTCCGATTTGTTCATTGATTTTAAAAGGCCTGGTGTTGTTTTCATTGACGGCTGTTTCCATGGGTCAGAGAAACATTTGACCAATCAGAATTTAATAAGCAGGATTAAGAATGACAATAAAAGATAAGGCGCTACAGTCATGAAAAATAGCTCGCTACTGATTAGTTGGGTCAAAACCTCAACCGTCAACGCAACTCCCCCAAACAAAAAAACACACACTGACCGGCATTCCACTTATTTAGTGAGTAATTTTATTTTTAATTACGGACACCTGGAAACAACCGGCACTACCACGTCTTGAATCAAATGAAGATCAAAGAGTTGGTCTAAACTTCTGTAATGCAAGGGTAGAAGTTGTGGTAATACACCATGGCGACACTGAAATGTGGAATTATTAACGACTGACAGGATGAAGAGTCGATGTTAGGAGGCATCTTGATTGGTTTGTGTCGGATATTATCTTTATCTGTTTGCTTTCTGCAGAATGTTTGATGTAGGCGGACAGAGATCAGAGAGGAAGAAGTGGATCCATTGTTTTGAGGGAGTCACCGCCATCATCTTCTGCGTGGCTCTGAGTGACTACGACCTTGTGCTGGCTGAGGACGAGGAGATGGTTAGATCCCTCTGACCTACACATAGCCTGAGTCCATTTTTGTTTAGCTTCTCTGGTTAGTTACCACTTTGTTTCTGCTCTCATTCAGAATCGAATGCATGAGAGCATGAAGCTGTTCGACTCCATCTGCAACAACAAGTGGTTCACAGACACCTCCATCATCCTCTTCCTCAACAAGAAAGACCTGTTTGAGGAAAAGATCAAAAAGAGCCCTCTCACAATCTGCTACCCAGAATATGCAGGTGAGACACACATGCACGCACGCACACACACACACACACACACACACACACACACAGTACAGAGCAGGTGTGTTTTACATGCAAATACTGTACTTTGTGTGTTAGTGTCGCACATAAACCAGTAAGTCCAGCCAAGTATATTTGGTACTTATTAGTAAGGCTGTCAGAAGATCCATGACATCCTAAAATTGTCTTCAGTTACACAAATTCAATGGCTTGAAAGGTTTTAGCAAACAAACAAATTAATATTATTCATAAATTATGTTTTACATGTCTTCAACAATAAATAAGTTGTAGGCAACATGTAGTGTAATATAATTGTTCTACAAACCTCTGCCATCATAATTATTACAATAATGCTACTCGTATAACATTTTACATAACATAACGTTGAGTAATATTAGACTCTGAACTGAGGTCCAGAAAATTCTCTGATATTCACTTATTTATTTTCAGTCTGTCTGCCCCTTGTTGCCTCTCGAAGGTGTGGCAGTCTCTGCAGATGACGCACAAATGTTTCTTTATTCTCTGCTCTTGAACTGTGTGGGCTGCTTCATGTTTATAACAATGTGTCCGTGTCGAATTTATTGATACTCAGATTTCACAGATATATCCACAAACAAGCTCTCCACATTTCATGTATGTAAACTGTAAACAAATGTGTACTTGTCGAGCTATTATGTAGATAGCCCACAACCAGCAGACTCCCCTGTTGTTCAGTTTCAGTGGATAAACAGTTTTTTAAATTTTATGTTTTTATGCAGCAAAAACAAAATGCTTCCCACTGTCCTCATAATTTATCCAATACAACAGCTCTGCCTTGAATTCTACTTATACAAATCCGATATATATATCCAGTTACTTTGTTTATATTATTGAGGTCATAGTGTTATTGTAATGAAAGGTGTTCTGAAATATGTTATTCCATGTATTCCGTATATTCAAACAACTACTTATGATCAAATGACAAATTATTAGTATCGGACATAAAAAATACCATTTCAGTTAATACCTAGTGGACACCTAGTGAGTTTTTTATTATTTATTTGACAGTAACTTGTTTTTTATTTTATTTGTCTGTGAATGAAAAGGTCTTAAATTCGATTTAATGCAACTGTTCGTTGTGCTCTATTTCTCTCCTCGTTGTGTCGTCTTCGTCCTCCTTCAGGTTCCAACACCTACGAAGAGGCAGCAGCTTACATTCAGTGCCAGTTTGAGGACCTAAACAAGAGAAAGGACACCAAGGAGATCTACACCCACTTCACTTGTGCCACCGACACCAAGAACGTGCAGTTTGTGTTTGATGCCGTCACTGACGTCATCATCAAGAACAACCTGAAGGACTGTGGCCTTTTCTAAAGGTAACGCCGGCTGCTTCTCGGGCGAGCTGGACGAATATTGAGGTGTGGTCTGTCACATTGTTCTGCTCTAATCACGGTGTCTTTGTTTTCTTCTTTTTGTTCAGGCAGCTGGGTGGCTGGCATGCCGAGTGACTTGATTCAAGGGGACTCTGACTGGAGGAACCTCGCGGACCCTGATGAGAATGTCACTTTTAACCTCTTATTAACTTATGTTCATCTCCTAAAAGTTTTAAAGACGGTGTGTAGAAAAACATTTTGTGTAAAATATATTTGTACAACCGTCTATGGCCGGGGATTTTTCACAGTTTTAAAACATGCTTATTTTGCCTTTTTATTATCATTATTTTAAATTTTTATATAAAAAGGGGGGCCGTGACTTTTTTTTTTCGTCCATGAATGAACACTTTTGTCTTTTGTTTGTAGGTCCTTGTGCCTTGCATGCTTTAGTTGCAGTGTGTTTATTTTTGTTGAGTTAGATCTTAGGTTTATGTAAATGTTACCATTGAACTCTTCCCAAGCCACCCCTTTGCCCCCGAGTCCATATTACCTATTTCTTTCTGATGGTTTCACTGTCGCATCATTTTTTGCGTCTTTGGACAAACCAAACAAGACCAAGTCACTCTGTAGACCAATTCACTCTGACATACTGTGAGAGCTGTGTGTAAACCTTTTCGGATGTGAGATTTGCATGTGTGCTGCGAGTGGGAGTTTTGTTGTGATTGAGGCCAAAAGCCAGTGCGAGTGATTGTGAGTGCGACTGGGATTGTGCGTTTTGTGTGTGTGTGAGAGAGAGAGAGAGAGAGAGAACATGTGCACAATATAAACAAAGGGACTTTATTCCTCTAATTGTCATCCTCTTTCAAAGTTTTATTTTTCTAAGCGACCAAAAAGAAGCTACTCTCTGTAATTAACGAGTGCACGTTGTTGGTGCGCCGCTACAAACTGTAACATTCCTTATTGAATCAAGAAGCAAAGAGAAGCTTTGAAAAGAGGATGCCAATGGCGGCCTTGTAGCAGACAGTAGGGCCATTTATAGATCTGTGTTCAGTGCATAGACAGACGGAGACATGGCTGGGTGCACTGTTATTGATCATGATGTGTGATGGTTTCAAGTTACATATCCCCCCCTAGACCCCCCAACCCTCTGTTTCCATTGGATGGGCACATTAGTGGACTAATCTCCATGATTTTGCTAATAAAAAAGCTGCTATGGTAAAAACCATGGCAACTTATGCAACAGACTAGTTTTTTTTGGGACTTTGTGTGTGTGTGTGTGGATAACAAAGATATGGACTATTTACTGTCAAATTAATAGAGCAGAAAGTTTAAAAACTGTGAAACTACATTTGTTAATAACACACACGTTTGATGTTTTGATGAATTTAGGTTGCTCTCGTCAGATTCAGAGACATTTTGACGTCTCTAACTGACGAGAGCAACCACAATTTTTTTTACAAATGCTATTGCATTACATACACATTCGCACAGCATCTATAAGCTGGTCACAAGATGTCTTCTACTTCTCTGAAAGGTTTCAGTGTATTTGACCTGAAAGTCTCAAATCACATGTGGGTAAGTTGCTTTTCAACCAAACTAGTTGTCATGTCACAAATCATCTCAAAAGTGAGAACAGAGAAACTCTCCTGCAGATAAATATGGAAAAAGCCTTCTAGTTTAAAACTTCACAATCAATTATTTTGCAGGGGAGAGAGACTTTAATATTTATCCTTCAGTGAACTAATACCTATTTCAGGATTTAACGTCATCTGCCAGTACTGTTCAACAGTAGATAGTTCCCTCTAGTGGTCTAGTAGTGTAACTGCATGTAATGACGAAGCCTGATTGCTGCTTGATGATCACAAAGGAGACAACTGAGGAAAATCTAATCACCAGTTTTAATATAATTAACAGAGATTGTTCCTGACTAAGATGTATTGGCCTCTTGTATTCAATCTCCATTGGAAACGCCCCAAGATTAGGACTAATTAGTCCTGAACTAGAATGAGAGTGATTTTCTTCCAAGCTGTGCAGATTTAAAGCAACATTGTGGCCCAGAATCTCTTCCAGTATTCATGAGCTGATCAACCGTTAAAGGAATTAGTTCAGAGATAGTGACGGGATTATCAGAACAACTGTCCTATTCCACTCATTTTTTATTTTCATATGATGACGGCCACTAATTTACAAATGGGTCACAGCAATGACAAGGCCGACTCCTGTCTCACAGACTTAGCTAAGCCATCACTGCTCAAGCGCAATGATTAGGCATTAGCTGAGAGGACACTATTTTGGGAGGCATTGTGTGATTTAAAAGCCAACTGCAGAGTAATTTAGCTAATCCCAAAAGCCCTCCCAGGGAAATCAAAGAGTGTGAATATGAAGCTTCTTCAAAACGAAGGTGTGGTTTAGGAAAGAGAAGAGGATGATGATGATGTTGATTGTGATCAAACGGCACATGATGGCAGACTGCAGCTGACCAGGGAGTCAAAGCAAAAGGAATCCAATCCAAACCCTAAATGTGTGACAACCAGCTCACCGAAGGATAACATCTGAGAAGACTATATAGACTTCATAAGTTATCTGTTATGTTATATGATAATAATGTGCCCATAGGCTAGGATTGTAGTTTAGCTGATGGCTGCTGGATCTTTGAGGCGGATAGATGTTGGGGAGTTAAAAACTCTGTCTCTGTCTATATACTGTATATAGTACATCCATCCATCCATCCATCCATCCATTTTCAATACCGCTTATCCTCATTAGGGTCACGGGGGCGCTGGAGCCTATCCCAGCTGACATAGGGCGAAGGCAGGGGACACCCTGGACAGGCCGCCAGTCCATCGAGGGCACATGTAGGGACATACAACCATTCACTCTCACATTCACACCTATGGGCAATTTAGAGATCAATTAACCTGCAGCATGTCTTTGGACTGTGGGAGGAAGCCGGAGAGCCCGGAGAGAACCCACGCTGCCACGGGGAGAACATGCAAACTCCACACAGAAGGACCGCTCCGACCGGGAATCGAACCCGCGGCCCTCTTGCTGTGAGGCGACAGTGCTAGCCACTACACCACTGTGCAGCACTATATAGTACATGTATATATTTATTTTTACAAACATACAGTAAAGATCTTAGCTGAGCACAAGACTAGAGACGTGGGTAAACAGCTCGCTTGGCTCTGTTCAATGTTAACAATCTGCCCACCAACACTGAATTCTAAAGACAAGATTTTAGAGTTTATGGGATATAGGCCAACAAGTTAATTAACACACTTTAGCTACTCAATTGTTGACAAAGTAATGCCATCAGTGTTTCTATCAAACATCTTATACCTTTCAGAACAGATATCAATATGTGTTTGTTATCTGCTCATATTAGCAGTTTTTTTCAGTCAGGCTCTGGTGAGGAAGTATGTGTGGTTTGGAGACTGTCTCGACTTTCTACAGGTGCGCTCTACCATCACAAGTTTCACTACATAATTAAATCTAATCGTGAGCTTGGAGAACAAGCCAATGTGATTTAGTTGCCAATTCCCTGAAGCCATTCAGTCTAATTAACGTATTCTCTATGTGTGATGCATTTGTGCGTGTGTGCACATGTTTGAAACTGATTCTTAACTGCTGCTCCAGCCCAACACACACCCCTGGGTTTCCAACTGCTGCCACTGTGCTCTCTATTTAATTGAAAAGTTTAAAATGTCTTCCAAAAATTGTCTTACTGTCTTAGTAGACACTGGATGATCATTAATGTTCTTGTCTGCAGTCTGTTTTCTCAAAATGAAGAGCATAAAGACAGGAGGAGTCTGTTCACTCTGTTGAAAGTGAATGTCTGTGTGAAGGTGACCCCGCTCCCCCCTTGTCTTAGCCGAGCAATAGAAACAACTTAGTGTGCATTTCTTCCCTAACACCAAATGCACGAAGCAGAGAGTCAATGAGGGAGGCAGTGAGCTAAATCCATATAAGCTCTATTGAAATTCCCCCTCTGAGTGCGCAGACTGCCTTGTGTTATTGTATTTTTGCCTTCTGTTGTTGGCAGTCTGCTGTAGGATGCTCATTACTTTCTGTCTATAATGATGATATAAAGTAATATCCTTTTCTTTCTTCTTCCTCCCCCACCCAGTGTGTACAGAGTCACAAATATGGTCACAGACAGTCTGAGGAAGCCTCTACGGATGCACAATCATCATATCATTAATATTCTGGCAGAAAGTGAAAGATTTTATGGAGCTGTTGCAGCTCTCAGAGAAAAACAAAAGATAAAGCGTGCTCCGTTTTCAAAGCCGTGTTTTTCCCCGAGCAATCGCATACCACCATGACACCCAAACCAAAGGTTTTCTTAATGTTGTTAGGGGCTCATGTAAGCACACGTCCCCCTGTGGCTGTGTACACATGGGAGGCGCCACACACACACACTGAGAGTGACTGCTGTATTCTGTCAGGAGAAAATCAGAGTGGCGACAAGTTGCTTGAAGTGACTTCGAATTTAGACGCTCCAGCTCAAAACTTCGACAGCTGATGGCTTTTCTTTTTGTTCTTCTATCATACTTATTTTCACTAAAGAAGGTCCAACATAGTGAAATTCTCTGATCCAGATATATATAGATGAGCACAAGAGAATAATGTAGTGTCCTTCACGCACACAGATACTATTTATGCTACCTAGGTACCAGATCTTTATTCTATTTGAAGGACACATCATCTGATTTCACAATTTAGTGATTTCACAATTTTGTAATTTCACAATTTAGTCATTTAAAAGAGCTGGTGTTTAAGTGAAAACGTGCAGACTCTGAGTCCTCTTTAATTACTCAACCCTGAACTCTATCTCAGTCTAGGCTAAAGGCCTCTTGAAGCTGCAGTTCTGACATCCACCAGCAGAAGCACAAATTAAGCACATCAGGGATTCATTTCCCCTCTTGATGGATAATCTGTTAATCCATTTTTCTGAATTATACCAGTACTCTTTTTTCCCTGTGGTGGTGAGACTTCAATGATTATCTCGTCTGCATCATCATCTGTTTAGAATTTATGTAAAAAGTGTTTGCTGTGACCAGAACGTACAGCACGATGACCTAGATGCCAAGACACTGAAGTAAGTAAAGTGACAGTCAAAGTGAATCTACTGCACTTCATGGATTATTTACTGGTTGCAAATGCACAGGGGGTTGTGTACAGTAATGTTGTTTTGCACATTTCAAAAGCACAAACATGCCCTTAAAACACTCATAGAAGCATTGCAGAGAGTGGCAGTAAGAGGGACTGTCATCCTCAGTAGATTTCAGCAGCTCTTGATTTATGTGTTAAATATTGAATGAAACTTTACTTCACCCGCTTCGAAAAGTCATGCAGCCATTAAAAAGTAATGGCAACAAAAGGATTTGTCATTTCTTGTTGGGCATCATAGCAATTATGTAACGTGAACCAACTTAAACGGGATGATTTTACCCCCCCCCCCCCCCCCCCCCCAAGTGCAGATACTGGATGTTGTTTTTTTACCCCCACATTTCAAGATGCTAATAGAGTAAACCTGTAAAACGTTGAAACAAGTGAGGAATTTAAAAACAAACTTGCAATCAATTTACAATAATTACCACAAACTGAACTTTGAGCCTTTGGGCTCCCTGAAGGGTCTGGGGCCTTGTTGGCAAACCAGCTTTAGGTACATACAAAGCTGCATTTTATGCTGCAATGCTGCATATTATATGAAAAGTAATACTCTCAGAAAGTATCTGCTCTCTATCAAAAAACAAGGTATCATATGTTAGTGTGCTGCATGTTAGGATTTCATGGAAAAAAGATGGTTGCAGATAACTAATATAGGGTGAGGTGTATGTAATTTAGTGTGAAACGATGTTCCGCCTCCATGTGATCACAGTGAGCCTGAGGAAGCGCCCCTGGCTGTGTAGTGGAAGCGCCTCCTGTTATTTCCCCTCCTCTCCATCCTTTTTTTACGCCGAACCAGAACCATTCATCTCTCCCCTCCTCCAGGCTTCACATCCGGGTCATCCGCTAGTATCTGCCGCTTGCCTCTGTGTGTGTGTCTGACAGTAATAATTATTTCCTCCGCCGCCGTGCTGTACCGCAGCCCCTCTGCCCGACTGCGCGGCTCGCCGAGCGGACACTACGCCTGGCGTGCACCGGTGATGATGGAGCCACGGGCGCTGTGAAGCTGCAGCCGGTCGCACAAAGGCAGGGATGAGACGGTAGGAGGCTTTTGTATGGGCCAGTCCGCGGTGATTAACTCATCCTAACGATGTCGAAGAGCCTCAAGAAGAAAAACCACTGGACAAACAAAGTCCACGAAGCGGTGATCACCCGCGGGAAGGAAGGGGAGCTGGGGTTCGAGTCGAAGGGGGGCGCGGAGATCGGCCAGTTCCCTTACTTCGGCGAGGTGAAGCAGGGGAAGGGACTGATCCAGAGCGGCAAACTGGCCCAGGATGAGCTGCTGCTGGAGGTCAACAACATGCCGGTGGCCGGGCTCACCACCCGGGACGTGCTGGCCGTGATCAAACACTGCAAAGACCCGGTCCGCCTCAAATGTGTCAAGCAAGGTGAGATACGATGAACACGAGAGGGGCTGGGAGCGCTGATTTAGGAGGCGGCGAGGAGTGTGTGTGCTGTGTTAGTGTGTGTGTGTGTGTGTGTGTGTCGCTGGTTTGATGGAAGATGTAATTTGTGCAGTCATCTGTCAGTCTGCACGAGAGGGACACGCCGTGTGTTGAGGGACCCATCGGGCCTGTTTGTTGGTGAACTATCGTTACGAGACGGAATGGCTGGTTCAGTCTACCAGGATCACTGTAATGATTAGCCGATATGGAATGAAGCCGGGAGCAGCCGCCGTTTGTTTATCACAGGGTCGCTGGTTCGATGCCACAGCCTGGAGGGGGTGTGTCCGTTTAGGCTTCACGCCACAGCCTGCGGTTTTCTTCTTTTTTGATGGAGGACAGAGCTCGTTAAACCAAACAGGCCCGAGCCGTAGATGCAATGTAGATGCTGTTCAGTCTGAGCAGTAGATAAGCAGACAGACAGACATACGAGCAGACAGACAAGCAGGCAGACAGACAGAGAGACAGACAGACAGACAGACAGACACACTTTGGACACTCTGTCATTGCAGTATAATTACGCACTGATGAAGATAACAATCTTTGTAGCCAAATGCTTTCATAGTGATCAGTTCTGTGGTCAACTTGGTGTGCTTTAACTCTTCCCACATTTCACACAAATTGCCCAGACACACACTAACATTTTTTGTTTATGAAATGTTCCTGAGTTCAGAAGTGGACAATAATTGTGCAGGTCTCTTCCAGTCATGCTTTGAGGAGCTTTTGAGTGTTTTGTTATTGTCAGCCGGTGCAGTGTTATGTGTGATTATTGTGGCCTCTGAAGCTCAAGGCTTGTTTGAATGTTTCTGAGCATAGCAGTGCTGACTGAGTGACCTGCTTCTGTCAGCCAGCGTAAAAGCAGACAAGGTCCCTATACGACTAGAACAGCGGATTGTAGGAACAGCGGAGGAGATAGTTATCATCACACCCTCTGAGGCTCAGTTCAAGTCCTTATAAGTGGCTAAAAGGGCTGCGTTCTCAGCCATGAAATGAGCATTACAGTGGCTTGTTTCTGGGACATGAGAAAAAAAGAGCTTTTTATTTTTTATTTTTGGACAATGCCAAGTTTGCTCACAGGATTTGTCATCACACTCTTTGACTGACTGCTCTCTATCAATCTCAGTGTTTCTGGAGGTTGCGTCACTGTGATTGATTATTGAGTTGGAACTACTGACAATGTAAGAGTACTGTCCTGTGATGTGTGAGGGGTTAAATGCAAATGTGCATATATCTCAGACAGGTCTGTTCTCTCCCTCCCTCCTCTCTTATCCATTTAAACATGAAGCTGTGTATTGAACCACCCACCTCCCACAGCTGCGCGTGGTCTTTGAACGTCCTTGAGCCCTCTGCACAACTTGTTGTCGCCTTATATATGTTTTGCTCTGTCCGTCTCTCTTGCTGTCATACGTCCATTTGACTTCCACCCAGTGGAGAGTGGAGTGGATTTATGGCAGTGTGCTTGCAGACAATTGCTGACATACTTGTGGCCCGCTGAGGAATCATTTACAGTAGAAGCAGTCCAGTCACTCTCCTCAGAGGCCACACACAGCCAAAATCAGAGATGGATGTCCTGTCTGGGTACACAATCATGTCTCACCATGCGAACATGAACACACGTTTACATATTTTAGCAGACTATTTTCATTCAGGTAGAAACCCCGTTCTGTCCCTGAGGGAGTATGAACAGTGGCAGCACGGCCTGATGGACCTCTAGAGTGAGCTCACGGTCTGACTGTGCACTGACCTCCTCTCACTCACAGATTTCAGGGAACATACACATCCAAATACGGGATACGGCTTTGTAGGAAAGGGACTATCATACAGCTTTTACTGGACCAAACCTGTTCAGTTATTTGTGGTACCGCTGCATTCTCAGCCCAATATACTGTTTATATATAAAATATAGTTCTGTGTTGGCCAGTTTCCTTGCACGTCAAGACAAGCAGGTGTGAGTCCAAGACATCTAGTGCTATATACACTAAACCGTTTCAAAGTTTGGTATCGCCTTCCACAAAAGCTTGATTTGTTACAGTCATGGCTAAGAGGACTACTCTATATTTGTAAATAGTTTTTAATGACTTTAGGTTGTATAGAGTCCTCTACATAGATTGTATTTCGTACGAAGAGTTTGCAAAACAAGTAATGTAAAACAAAACACAATGGCTTCAAAAAGACTGACAATTGAAAACAACCCCTGAGCTACAGTAGAATAATAATCAAAGACATCACCAGTCATAAAAGAAACTGAAAGCTTAGCATCTGCATGAGTGCAGATTTAAATAGCAACCGATTCCTGTTTCAGTGTAAAGAACCCAATAATGCCCATTACAAGCTGGAATATTATCAGGTGTGTTGATTTAGAAATGAATAGAAATAGAAGGTTAGGCTAGGGATGGCAGCATTGAAATAACCAATGCTGATTAGTCAGCAACACTGATTAGTCAGTCACTGACTCATTTTCAATATATGCACTGAAAAAAACATCTGAATAAATTATTTAGATCAAAATTGAAAGCACCGTTGTGGTCCAATTATTATTGAGGGTCACTTCTGCTTTTCTGGACTGGAAAACAAATTATAAATCAATGGTATTTTGGGGGTAAAAATGGTTCCAACCTGCCATGTAACACTATTGGCACATCAACTAAATTAAAATCATGAAATTGTTCTTCATTTGGGACCAAAACTATTTCAAATGTTAATATCTTTGGTGTCTGAATTCCACTCTTTTTTGGTCTCTGTTAAATTAGTCATCATTGAAGGAAAGAAGAAAAACAAACCTTTGAATGGTAGTGTAACTAACTACAAAATCAATTAATCAGTCAGTTGATTTTGTTTTGCAGAGAAATTATTTAAATGTGAGAGTAGAATTGCCAGGAGAGAAATGTTTGATTCTGCATCTCAAGAGGGCTGTTATTTATTCTCCCTGTGTGTGTGTGTGTGTGTGTGTGTGTGTGTGTGTGTGTGTGTGTGTGTGTGTGTGTGTGTGTGTGTGTGTGTGTGTGTGTGTGTGTGTGTGTGTGTGTGTGTCAAGGGTATCAGTTCTCTGTCCTGCAAATACATCTCAACTAATGGCAACTAATACAGCAATATAACAACACAAACCATCCCTAGAAAATCCAAACAATACAAAGCAATTTGTATATTTATGTCAGTAAAACTCTGCAACCTTAACATCATATTATCTGGAGCACAGGTGTAAAAAATAAAATGGATGAAGGCTAAATTCTATTTAGCGGCTTCAGTTTCAGGGTCCTGGTGTTGTACATTCACTTATATAGAACAGAGCCATCGTTAGTGTTATTAGTAACACCTGTGCTTTTCCCAGGGTCACTGCAGCAATCAGTGGAGCATGTGTACTCTTTTAAGAGGATTGTTTTTGAGCTTCAATGATAAGAATATTTCCAAACACATTTTTAATTAAAAAAACATATATATAGTTATAGATTTTCTTTCAAATGCTGGTGAACAAATGAGTTGCTGGCTCTGTCCGTCTGTAATTATCTGTTAAACATCTTTTGTCCGTGTTCATCTCTCCATCAGCATCAAGCAGGAGTGAAGTGAAAACGGCTGCTCGGCTCAGTGAGGCAGATTTCTAAAAGTGCCATGAAGATCATAACTGTCGAGAGGTGTTAGAACAGTATGGAGAGAAGTGTGAGTGTGTGTGCGTGTGCGCTCGCGCGTGTGTGTGTATGTGTGAGAATGAGAGATTTCAAAAGAAGAGTATGGTGAAGGTGTGAAACTGAATAATTCGTCTTGTGAGTTTTTTCACATTATCTTGAGCAGATTCCTCTTTTGTAAAGTAAATAAATAATTATGTGTTTTTATTGTTCCAAATTGTCACAATGACTAATGCACAATGGACAAAAAATTATGGTAATACCCTTGTCTTTGTCTTTGTCTTTTTATTTTTTAGTTCACTCGACATTGTGCTTACATAGTTTCCTAATTTTAGTTTTTGTCAGCTCCTTTTGTTCCTGTTTATGCTCCGTTTTTGGAAAAGAGGAATACAATATTTCTCACAATTAATTAAGTATTTAACCTATAAATATATCCAAGGCCTCTTTTTGGTTGTCTTTAATCGGCATTAATCTTTTGTCATAAATAGCTGTGATGCAAATACAGTGATATAAATAATGTTAAGGTCAGTTATTTTTAATCCTTGTATTATTTCATTCAGATTGCATTAGAGCCGTCTCCCCGGATGAATCCACAACAAATGTGGTTCTGATTTACATAAGAAGAGAAAAAATATCTAAAATGCTATTTTCCCTTTCGTGGATAAGAATGCAGACTTAAGATAAGAAACACTGCTTGCTGATATTGCCTGTTTGGTCATAATTGTCTTATTTCCAAATTGTGCTTTTGCCTCTGAGAGAGGAGTGTGGAGCAGAATGACCCCAGGACGTTTCATCCATCTGAGTTTATGAGAACAATATGCAGTGCTTTTTGAGGAAAACAACATGAATTCAAAATGTTAACATCGCCTTTAACATCAAAAGTGGAGCACAGCCGGCCTCTGTCTCACTGTGCAGCAGCTCTCGGCCTCAGCCAATATAGGCCTGCAGGCTCGGTTAAGGAGCTCTGTATTTACTAACTAAACTGTAAAAATGAATGAAGCAGATGTATAATATGAAATAGTCTTTTAAACTGTAACTTCCTTCTCGATGACTGTATGCAGCTCACTTACTTCCGTTTGCAACATCTCAGTATCAGAACCAGAATCATTGCTAATTATGTGTCGGCTACTAGGAATATGACACCGGTGTTTTTTCGTTGCTCAGTACATACACAGAAATAGACATTTACCTGTCAAGCATTTCAGATTAACCACAACAAATTTATTTATGAAACAATGGATCTCTGATTCCAGATAGAATAAAACAAAAACATGGCTCATTTCCAGCTATCGATAGTCCACGTTGCCGGCTGTAATGAAGTGGAACAGCTTTGGTTTGCTAGATTAAGCTAATGTAAATTTTAAAACCCTGTGAGAAAAAGGTCTTGGATATGCATGTGGTGGCTGCGTTGAAGATATAATGCTATAATTTTTAGACTGAGGGTAAAGCTGCAAGTCGTACATTATTCATTCAAACATGAACTTTGAAATGTTTGTATCCTTACAACTGAAAACAAATACATTGGAGAACAAACACAGTGGTCAGATTTATGCTTTAATATTAATAATTTTAAACTTCACTTTTACATAGGAATTGATTGGTTGGCGGAGGAATAATTGATGAGTTTACCAAATATCAGGATATCTAACAGGGTTTTCGGTGGGAAGTGGGGGAGGATATAACTTCCCCAAACAATGTACAGAACAGAGCTGCAATAGTTTCTCTAAATTCTGATATATTGGCTCGGCCCCCATTTCTCTTTCTGTAACCCTACCTAATAACAATAATAAAGCGAATAAAAGTCCCCTTGTCAGAAGTAGGTTAATACTGTCGGTAGAAGGTGTATCTAGTTAGTTGGACTTGCTAACGTTTACTCTCTGTCAGGATCTGGAGTTTTTTGTGTCTTGTTTCCTGCACTTCCTGTCCCTGTGATTGTCTGCCCTGTCCCTGATTGTTTCCTCCTGTGTCCAATCACCTGCACCGTCCCTGTGTATTTAAACGCTGTTTGTTGGTCCATCCTGTTTGGATCCCTAGTGATTGCTTGTGGTAGACCTGTAGATTCCTTAATTTAATAATAAGTGAAGAATAAAGTTTCTTTTCAACGTTGTTGCCGTTTGGGTCCGGTCTCTCGGTGGCTACACATGACACTCTATTCCTTAAGGCTTACACTTTTCTCTTGCCACCATCCTCCAAACTCTTGATGTCAGTATTGCATGCACAACTAGGGTTAGGCGCCCCATGCCTAGTTATAATTGTTAAGCTACGATAGGATAAACACAGTAAGTGGGAGGAGTTTAGCTAGCAGTAAATGTGAGCACAAATCTCAGATTCACTGTCCATGAAATAATTGGTGTATAATTTGCATTTGAATGTTTCTAGAAAGTAGACCTTAGAGAAATGTTGGAGGTTGTCAAGTTTCCTGACTCAGCTGTTCAAGTCGTGCCAGTCCTCTTAATGTGGGTACAGTGTGGAGGGACAGATGGAGCAGAGGAAGAGAAGGCAACCTTCTTCTCTTGTGTCGCTTTGTTGATGAGAAGCTTGAAGAATCAGTGCATAACATCCTGTCTGCTCTGTTGGTATTAATAACTCACCAAGAGATGAGTTCTGTCAGAAGTGGAGGATGATTTTATTGAGGCTAGAAGCTGCTGCAGCACGGCTCAGAGGATCAAACTCAAGCTGAGCGAGCCAATGACCAAATAGCTAACCGGTCCAGTTAAGTGAATTAGGTCAATGTAATTCTCCTCATCACGGACATACTGCATTGGACAATCTGGGACCGTGCTGCTGCATGCGAAATGTAGAAGCAATGTTTGTGTGAATAAGACATGACAAGGGAGGTTTTGTCAAAACAATTTTGCTATCCTTCGCTCATAATCAGTTTCTACGGACCACAATGATGTGAAATGTATCACGTATTTGCTTCTTTTCGGAATAGTGGCCTATGATTGGTTGCAATGTCCTGCGAGCTGGACATTTTGGCCGTAACATCATAGATGCCATTTTCGTAATGAGAAAAGTCAAGTTTTAAAAGTCAAACCTTTTACTGATGGATCACCATGGCGATGTGACTTCATGATGCAGTGTGTGAGGAGGTCGTACGTATTTCACACAAGTATGTTGCCGTGAAACGCAGTACATCTGGCTGAGATTAAACATCATATTCTTATGAGTATTCATGATGCTTTTCTGGGTGTTTGTGTGTGTGCACATTATGTTTATTGTAGGAACAACAGGAAATGATAAGGTTGTTGACGTGTCTGTGTTTCATCTCAGCATTACATCAGATGTTTTGGTGAAATTACATGATCAGAGGTAGCTGGTCATTTAAGTAATTCAATAAGAAAGTCAGAGCACAAAGCGCTTGTATGAAAATAAAATCCTATTCAAATCTTAGTTCTTTTTTGACAACTAACTTTTGGCACTGCAGAGTATATTTATATGCTCTGTCTAAAAATGTTCACAGCTTATCACGTCATTAGTGTTGAGCCAACAGATATTAACAGCATACTTCTGTCATTTTACATTCAAGGAAATATGTTTTTATGAGACATATCGTATGCTGCAGCATGTGTAGAAACCACTCACTTGTTTGTGTATACTCGTGTATGTTTGTATTTACACCTTTTGATGGAGCATCCTTATCTTGAATTTATTCATAGAAAGGTATTACATCCTTTCACACATGCAGTCTATCCCTGAAATGTTAAGGTACCGCAAATATTCCTAGACTCAAAATTTGGGGGAAATTCCAGTATGGTGATGTTGTGAATCAAAAAGGGTTGCACCTTCATCAAAACAAAACGTTACGCAGCAGTAGGGCAAATAGCAATGGTGAAGGAAGTATTCAGATGCTTTATTTATATGTAAACTAGCAATATATAAGTCCTGTGTTCAAATTGGACTGTACTGCAAGTATGTATTTAAAGTATACAAAGTCAAATGGCTCATTGCAGAAAACTGGCCCCCTGTCATTATATATTACTTACTTTATATATTTTACTGATCAATGCATGGGAAGCACTTTACTGATGTACTTGGTTGAGGTCGAGCTAGTTTTTTTATGTTTTTTTCACTTTACACACAAACACAAGACAAGACAAGGGAAATCAAAGAGTACATATATAAGGTATTTCAAATAGAGATATCAGTGGCATGATTTGTTGTTCGGCATTACTGACTGTTTCTCAGCAGAAACAATATAAATACATGAATACAAATAAATAAAAGATAACAGTAGAGGTAACAGCTATGTACATGCACATATAGATACATATTAGACCCCACAAATAGAATGCTCTCACATTCCCTGATGTGACACACGGGAGACTATAGGGTTTCAACAAAATCTTCCCCATCCAAAAACTCCATAAATGAGCTCCAAATCTTTGCAAATGTGTCATATTTCCCTTTGACTACATATGTAAGTTTCTCTAGGGCACTGTAGCAGTCCCTCTATCCAATTCTGTTTGCTCGGCCTGTGAACAGATTTCCAAGCCATTGCAATTTTATGTTTGGCTTCAAGTAGACAACATATTACCATCTTTTTTTTTGCTATTGTTAAGTGTACAGTTTGCTGGGAAACACCCAACGAGACAAAGTTTTGGACATAATGGAAGTTGTTTGTTGGTTGAGCTAGTTTTAGACACCGTTGAGTTGTTTAATCTAAAACAATTCAGCAGACGGGTATGAACCCATCACATTTAGAATGCAAAATCTCTTTTTGCTAAATAAAATCAAATACATGTAGTGGAGAAAAAGTACCAGTCTGAGAGACACAACACTCTCTGGGACATTTGGCTCATCACGACTGCTGCATCAACGTGAACAGAAGGTACTTCAGTCTGTACACGTGTGACATTGTGTGTCTGCTGGCACACACACACAAACACATTCACAGTAGAAGACTGACGTCTGCACACAAATCGTATGTCCTGTATCTGCTGAAACAAGAGTCCCCCCTCCCAGATTTACGGAATCATATCTTATTCAGTCAGGCATGGCGGCACAGAAAGCAGTGGATGGTTTTCATTCATTGACATACTGTAGATTAACCAGCAGCACTAATCTGATAGCTTCAGATCTGAATGAGAAGGATTATAAAAGCTGGCGTAAGGAGCCGTGGAACTGAAACTGGTGGTTGGCTACCAACAATAGCTGTGCTTTTTGTGACTTTCTAAAGAGGCTCACCATCATTCCTGAGCAGAATATCTTGGATTGGACCCACATCATATACACAGTGTTAAGCTGTATATACACATTGAATGTACAAAACATGAAAAACATTGTCATGATATTGAGATAAAGCCCTTTTTATACATTCACACCTTAACTGTTTCAAAATCCTCCAATTTGTCTTCTTCTTTTTAATCTATATGTCAACCATTGTTTGTTGTTTGTTTGAGAAAAATGAAGAGAAAATGGATTTGACCTGAAGTTACCTCATCATTGAACCTCATATAATAGATGCTTTAATGGTAATGCATCAGGACTGATAGATAAAGTGCATTCATTGCACTGCTGACATAATCATGTTCATTGCAGCAGTAAGCTTTTACTGGAAGAAATCTCAGCTGATGTGCTGCATTTGCATTCAGGATCATTTCATCACTGTAGTTGATGCTTAGGACCAGTAGAGGACAGTAACAGTCTCATCGGTTAGTACTCAGTGCAGCTTCCCTCACTGCACTGACACTTCAGAGATGATGCGTTGATTTGACTGCCCAGTATTTCATCAGCAAAGGTCAAAACCTTTAGCCGTCACTCTCTCATCTGACAGTTGCTGCTGTCTGTAGTGCTGAACTGCTCTGTAACGCTCGATAAAGCTATTGATGTTGTCACAAGGACACTGATGACTGTAATTATAACCAAAGCATCTCTTCTGAGTTAAATCTGTCTAGAATAATAGTTGTAGTAAAGCAATTCCACTGTACTGAAGCAATAACATCCAGCTGGAACTACATAAACATATGTTGCATGTTTATGTTTTCTTATTTGTGTCTTAAACAGCAGATAATGACTATATTGTATAGGCATGGCTTAAGATTTCCACTTAAACGGAAGGTTCACTTAAATCCCAAACATTGTAGTGGCACAGGTATCTATCCTGCAGATAGTTTGGGTTTGATCTACCCAGAGATGGAAGCATCAAACTCTGAGGCGTCAGCCTCCACACTGAAATAGAAGAGGTGAATGCAATTTGTGTTTGTCTTCCTGGAAACAGGGTTCAGGTTTTCCAGAATACTCAAACTGCCAACCGGACACATCTTTTTGTCAAAAATGATTCTCCTTGAAAATGGTCCACATTGTATCTCTGGAGCAGGGACACTTTCTGAAAATGAAAAAAACAATGTTTTTTCCAATGTTGTTCGCACTACAGATACAATTCTAGGCCATTACAACCAAAGCTATCTGCATGGCCAGTTTTTTAAGGAGTAGCCTACAAGAGAAAACATGTGGTTTGGGGGCGATTTGGAGGACCCAACCCTTTGTTCCTTTACTTATATCTGAACGTAATGGTGCCCCCATCCAAATACAGCTTATTAACAAATGGTTCACATATGTTACTCTGCTCCGATTTGAGTGACACCAGTGCTCTGCTAGCATTGTCTGATAGAGCTATGCATTTGATTTTCGAATGGCTGTTTTTATATAATGTAATATAATATTGATCATGGTGGTCAGAATGTAATGAGTCAGAGCAAAAAGTCTGCTTTATGAAGAGCCTATGAGACGTTTTCCACCTGTTTGGATGTGAGCAATGGCCACTTCTTCTCACTGACACTATGTGCTGTTCATATAATTCATCTTAACATATGATGAAGAAAAGAAAATAGAAGTCCAGACAGTACAGTTGTAGCAGCATAAAAGGCACCCGTAGTGATACAGATAGGCTTGATTAGACTATCAGACCATTGTACTCAAATGAAGCATTGGAGAGGAGAGTCATTATGATCCTCAGAGGGCAGCCTTTTCTCTGCCACTGCCCCAATTATTCATATTTGTTTTTACTGGGAGCACACCTCTGCTGGTTTTAATCCCTCGTGTTATTGACATATGCACCCCCAAACCAATGAGTTTGTCATTACTTGCTGTTCCCTCTAAGGTTTTTTCATATCTCGCTATGTTATACCTTTTTTTGTTACTCACTGCTGTAGAACAGAGGATAAAGTGTTTCAGCCCACACACAACTTTTTCCTTCCTCCAGAGTTGTATTCCTTGACTATTCTCCATCCTCTCTCCTCATTTTCTGAAGCTCTCATTCGGTCTGTTGCTTTAATTCTCATTAAAATGCATCCTGCTTGTTGTGCGAGCAGCGCAGCTTGAACTGGAGAGTGCAATCAGGGGTGCCAGACATCTCCATATAGCCACATTTAAAACAGGAGCATTTAAAACAGGACTATATTCGTACCATATAAAACACGCACCTCATCAGCAAAGACATGCGAGGTGAGGGGAGACAAGGAATTCATTCTCTCTCTGCAGTAGGAGGAGGACGGTTCATGCAATATTATAATTGGAAATTCCTATGACCTCCCTCTTTTGATTTTAAAGGCAAATTTGTAGAATGGGATTGTTTCTCTGTACAGTGACTCAGAGGATGTAAATGTATGTCTGGCCTTGATTACGGTGCTGTGGAGAAAGACATGGAGGAACTTCATCATTAAGACTAGTCTGAGGAGGATGGGGGGCGATCAATATTAAGACCTTTAGGAGAGAGGCTTTGTCATTTACTATTAATAATGGGCCCTGCCGCCTGCTGTAATAACATCATTAGGAATACTGGAAACAGATACTTCATCCACAACTAAGCAGCCTCACAATACACACATGTAGCAACTATCACTACATATACAGTATTATAACATACACATCTCTCACACATACACACACATGCACACACATGCACACAGACACAGAGGTCAGATCAGGATAGCATAAACACTGGAGAGGTATGAGGAGACAAAAGAGATGGAACAAAGGGCGAACAGAGAGGAGACATCAATGGAGGGGGAAATTAGGCATGAGGCATTAGAGAAGACATAAGGAACATGTCCAGGTTGTACGACATCTATTTAAGATAAGAACAAACTGTATTAATCCGGAAGGACTTCTTTTTGTGCTCAAGTTCCTCAATATACATATATATGGACATATCGGCATCACAGTTTGTATATAGTATACTTACATAAAATGCTTTGAAACAAAAGACACACTAAATAGAAAAAACATTGTGCAGGGTACTGGTTATTAAACTTACAAGCAAAAAAATAAACTGTAAAAGGAGGGATTCTCATTAAAAAAGAAAAGAAAAGGAATCGAGTAGAATTGTATTCACACCATATTTGTAAATGATAATACTGGTTTCATGCCATATATGTGTAAAGTTAGACTTTCTAAAGCTTATTTTGTATTATGGCTCTCATTTTGGTATTCCCTTATTTTGAAAGTTAGACGTGGCAAACGGAAATTGAAATTAACGTTAAAATACTGCGAAACTTGGAACGTTTGGTAACGTTTAATTAATGCATTATTAATAAATGTTGTTGGTTAAGTTAGTTCGCTAAGTTGCGATTAGTTACCAGGTAACGTCAAACTGGTTTAGCTCATGAAGCGACACACGACCATCGGCCAGGGGTTCACTGTGATGCTACGTCATTAACAGGAGATACTGGAGACACGTTTAACTTGCGGTTAACTCAGGCTAATTTACATGTTGTTTCGCTTTAATAAAATGTGCTAATCTCACGTTAAATCTATTCAATTCAGTTTATTTTGTATAGCCCAATATCACAAATTACAAAATTTGCCTCAGAGGGCTTTACAATCTGTACACATACGACATCCCTGTCCCAGGACCTCACATGGGATCAGGAAAAACTCCCCAAAAATAACCTTTCACAGGGGAAAAAGGGAAGAAACCTTCAGGAGAGCAACAGAGGAGGATCCCTCTCCCCGGATGGACGGATGCAATAGATGTCATGTGTACAGAATGAACAGCATTACAAAGTTACATAAACACATTACATGAATATGACAATGTATGGACCTCCAATCCATGAAACAGAAGGAGGTAGAGAGGAGGGGGGGCGATCAGCAGGGCCAACACGGGAGGCCGGCTCACCTAAATCTAGATAACCTCGCTAGTATCAGACCACTTCTGTTTCTTTATAGTTCTCATAACTCAAGACATTTTCACTTGTTGCAGCCAGAAAATCACACGTGCAACTGACAACACTGGTGACGTCTCCAGTTACTTATTGCAGTGCAGCAATTAGTAATTATTAGTAACACCTGTGTTTTGACAAGCCTAATTGTTTGCTGTGAAAAAAAGGCTATTCAATTTGAGTTTGACTCCAAATGTTGTACCAACGTCATGTCCCAAAGATCTACAAGTATACGGAAAAAGTGGATTGAGTTATGATGCATGCAGGTGCATGATAGCCAAAGATGATTTATTTGTACAGAGAGGCATGAAGGGGATGAGCAGTATCTACAAAGTCCAGCAGCTTGAGTAGAATTTGGATGAGAAAGCAGACAAAGACATATTCCTCTTATTAATTGTGCACTATGTTCCAGTCCAGAGTGGATACACTGACTCGGGCCCTGCAGTTGTACTCTGTAGCCTGTGTGACCTCTTTTGGGAGTGCAGGCAAGCTATCGATCACCAAGGCTGTGTCTTCGTTTTCTTCTCCATGACAACCACTCTGGTACAGCACCACTTCACCTCAGCTCTCCACAGACGCCCCCATGCATCAGCACAACTCTTGGCCTTTAACTGACCAGACAGCTCCACAATGTATTCCAAGTAGTAACATGTTATGTCTTTGTCCCTTGGATTAGATCAGGTGTTTGTTTGTGGTACGTGTCAGGTGTATTATCTGTGCTTTAGTTGGGAGGAAAAGGAGAGAGTTTGTGTGCCAAACAAAAAGTATTGCGTGACCATGTTTAACTTTCAGTGTATTTTTGTGTTCTTCTGATTTATAAGGTTTCATTTGCATGTATGTGTGAACATGTTGCTCTGTGTGTATATCCAAGGACAGAAAGTCCTGTTTGTTTTCCTGAAACGTGACTTCAGGGTTGTTTGCACTTAAGAGTTGAGCAGTTACACTTTAAAGAGAGAAAGTTCGAGAATCAATGTGGCATGACTGCGCTTCCCTCCTCTCTGAGCCTCCTGGGAGAGTGGGCATGTCAGACCTCATTATGCCTTCCCAAATCAAACAAAATGGATCCTGTTGGTTTCTACCAAGCAGCAACCTGCAGTTCTGAAAAGTGAAGGCAATGTGGAAGTGCTTAAGGCCAAGCTTCGTCAACCTCCAGCGCTGAGAAATTAAGCCAACGTGGAAGTGGCAAAACTGCAGTTCCTCAAATAGCCACTTGAGGCTGGCTTCAAAAGCGAGTCAACCTTCATCGGCCACCATGTTTAAATGCCTACATCTGCAGCATAATTAAACATGTTTACAGCTGGTACAAAAAATGGTTTTGGTATCTAGAGTTGACTTCATTCTTCATGACAAGTGCACGGAGGATGCCTTTAATGTAACTAACCTGTTTAAATGATACTTTGGCTTGCATTCTCTCAAATGGTCATCAGAGGGCTACTCCTCTGGTTGCAAAAAGAAGTCATATTGTATAGAAGTCTATGAGAATAAAATCCTACTTCTCACTTGATTTAATGTTTACTCAGTAAACATTGTAAACATGAGTTTATAGTCTCAATTGCTACTTTCAAGTCGTCTTCAATATAGCATGATGTCCATTTGATGAGTTATGGTCCCATAAGAGTAAAATGGATGATAAAGCAGGATATGCAATGCTTTGTTGTTGTCCGGTCTGGGGGTTGTCTGTGTTTTGGTCTTATAACTTTAACCCTTTCACAGTGTGTTTTCAGTTCATGAGAGTTATTTGTAACATTTTGGGCGCCTAAAACTTCTGGTTGCAAAAAAAGACGGCAACTGCCAAAAAACCAAGATGGTGACGGACAAAATTGCAAACTCAAGGCTTCAAAACTGTAGTGCCCAATCCAGTTTGTGATATCACAGTGACTATGTCCATTTCTTATGGTTTCTATATTCTCTTGCCCCAAGCCTCATTTTGGTGTAACAATACAATGCATTCAGCTCTGCCTTGTTAGAATAGAGTAGGTCTCAGGAATATATTTAGCATGTTGCTATTGTAAGCCTAAACCTAAATGTTACAATTTTTTCTGTTATTGGCTTTTCAATTAGCTCTAGTGTTGAGCCTCTCATTGACTAAACAATTTGTCAACATGAAATTTATTGTTGGGGTAATATTTCAAGCAAAACATTTTTAAACACTCATTGTTTTTTTAGCTTCTCAGATTTGAGAAGTTGCTGCTTTTCTGTTATTTTGCAACACACAAAGGCATTAGATTATATAGTGTATGCCACATACCATATATACATCTCTCTCTCTCTCTGAAATAAATATGTATTGTCGATTCCCAGGCTTTCTTTGGAAAAATGGAAAGCTGTAACTAGTTGAACATACCATGTTGCCTGATGTTCACTGTCATGCAGTCAGAACCATTTATTGCCCAAATAGTGACAGTTGTTTGTATCGTACAGACTTTGCTTTCCACATTTGGATCCAAGCAGTATGATACACACTTAGCAGGGGCACAGTAAACTCACAAACATAGATATTGAACAAATACATTCTACAGACAAGCCCATGGAGACCCACTGTACCATTGCAACGTGTGTTTATTGATCAGGTGGAGGCTGCTGTAGTGGAGGGAGCTCCAGCAGCTCCACCAGTAATCAGTTATAGCAGTTTGTGTTTAGCAGCTGCTGCAAGGAGGTTTGTGGAGCTGACAGCTGGATTGGGGCACCATGTTGAAATCTTTTTTTTCCTTTTTCTGGATCAGCTGATGGTCAGTTGATGGAGCAGGAGACTATATGCGACCTGCATGGACTAATGTAGTGCTTCACTGAGCAGAAGCGTCACTGATTGCTATCTGCCTTGATGAGTTTGTGAATGATCGTGGCTCTCATCGCTTTCCTTTTGACTTTTGACTCATTTTTGGACATCTATAAAATAGTTTTCCCCCAGCATTTTCCTGCTTTGTTGAAGCAGCTAACCACAAAACAAGTTGACATTGATGTTTACTGCATGAAGATTAACGCTGAGGTTGCTAACTCTATTTGAAGAGGTATACCTATATAAAGCCTCTATAAATACACTCATCCTCCTCCACACTCAGCTGTGCCCTGAGCTGAGTACTCATATCTTGAGTTTGGGTTTCTGTGTTGGTGTTTGTTTATTCCTTGTATGTAGACCAAACCTAGCCCAAGACGGTGCTCAAGGCATCTTTACTGGCGTCTGCAGCTATGAGCTCATCGCTCATCTCGCCGTGTGCGTATTAGTGTGTGTTACCTCGGTGTGACATATGCTGCTGTTGCGTTTCACGGCATTTCTCTCTATTCAGATATGTTTACACAAGGTCAAACAGGGAGAGCATCTGGTTTGCGAGAAGCAGAGTATTTGAGGAACGTCAGGGAGCATCTGGGTGCAATCTCACAGACACACACTCAGAAATACAGACACACATCTACAATTGCTTTCATCCACCACAACATTTATTTTATACTGTTACCCAATATCTCTCTCACACAAACCTTCACCATACAAATGCACAAACACTCCAGTGCAGTAAAAGCAGCAGCAGATAGGGGCCACTGCAGGACTGTGGAAGCACTGTGGCCAATCCGCTGGCAGGTCGTTTGGAGCCCGGCTTCCCACTGTCACATCTCCTTCTCCTCTCTTTTCTCCCGACGGTCGTCGTCTCTTTACATCTTTTCGTGTCTCTCGGCATCTCCCTTCCCCCTCATCCTCCTCGTCTTCTCTGGGATTAAAATTGGTTACAGCCAGGTGCTGAGTGTGTGTGGTGGAACTGCGGTGGAGAAGCAGAGGCAGGAAGGAGGAAAGTGAGGTTTCAGCAGAAGATGTTGGGTGGTTGGTTGCAAGGCTAGAGGACGCCTGGGAGGACAGGCTGTCTGTGGATGTATACCTGTGGAGAAAGGACTGCTTTCATCAACATCTGAGCTTGCTGCTGATGAGGTGCCTGGTCTGCACAGCCTTTTTCGTCACGCTGTCTGTCCGTCTCTCCATCTCTCCATCTCTCTGTGAACATATGTCTGTGTGTTTTGGTGTGCATGTATAAATATGTGAGTATCGGTGTCTGTGCATGTCAAAGATATGGCCTATGCCTGAATACATAGCTCTGTGGTATGATTTCTTTTGTTTAAACCATTCTGAGAACTGCGACAGTCCTCCTAATGTTAATTAAGATTTCATCCTGTCTTCCTTTGTTTTCTGGCTGTCTCCTCTCCTCTTCTCTCCTCTCCTCTCCTGTCCTCTCCTCTCCTCTAGCTTTGCTGTTTGTGAAGCAATTCCGAATGCTTCGAAGCCTCGCTAAAATGGTGTCAGTTTACATAAGATGTTATTCCAAAAGGATTCATCACAGAATCACCTCTGTAAGCAACATACATACTGGTATCTACGGAGCCTGTGCAGTGTAAATAATCTTTTCCCCGACGGTACGCTGTATGTTCTCTTTGACGGTAGACGCTGCATAATCTCAACCGGTAGGCCGAACGCTGTCAATTTAATTTGGCAGGAGGTCGCTAGAATATGCATGAGTGACATGTTTTTCATTTGTAAATGCATGGCATGTAACCTAATCCCTCCCGCGGTCCAATGTGATAGTCATGCATACTGAATGTTGTGTGGAAAATAAGTTCTCCTCCTCTCATCCTCCTGGGCTTCTTTGGTTTGGGATGAAGGGAGGAGAAACAATTCATGGACATTATCATATAGTGTGTGTGCAGCACAGATGTTGGCCTGCTCTTAGTCCCCTGCCTTATGTCTGCTACTTATTTTACTGTGTTACAGGAAGACAGCGTGTTCAGAAATAATAAGCAAAGGCAACGATGAGGTGGTGTGAGCTTCTGTCCTCTGTAGGCCTTTGTCACCCAACCTGCTGACACTGCATATTTAGCCCAGAGGGGATCACTGGTTTACACAATTACCATGATCTGTGTGTGTGTGTGTGTGTGTGTGTGTGTGTTTACGTCAGCGTGTAGTAGCCTCTGCTTAAAAAAGTAAAAAATCTGAGCAAGCTTTCAATCTGATTAAGCCATTCTGCCTCGTTTTGACTCTTGCTGTTTTCACACCCGTAACATAGTTTCCCTCCTTTACTTCTCCTAAGGAGTGTAAGGTTGTTAAAAATCATCTTCGACTTCTTCTTCATTGTCTGACAATTGTGACAAGCTGTGCATTCTGTGTCATCTTAAACTCTTTGTTGATGCAATATAATGTTTGCACAGATACAATATTTGGAGGATAAGATGGAGGATTTGTTTTAATATAGTTTTTTTGTCTGTGGGTTCTGTGGTTTTTAGCGAGTTGTAGTTGCACAGAATGAGTGTAATGACTGGCCTAGTGGGCAGGCTGCTTGTTTCCAGTGGAGTCTTTTAGTTCCCAAAACGGTGTCACTTGCATCACAATTGATCTAGAGCCAATCTTGAAACGAGACTCAATAAGAGTCAGGCTTGTGTGGCATGTGATGTTATCAAATGAAAGCAAGCTCTAATCTCTTTTCCTGTGTTTGTGTTCAGGTGGGGTGGTTGACAAGGATTTGCGGCACTACCTCAACCTGCGTTTCTCCAAGGGCTCAGTGGACCACGACCACCAGCAGATCATCAGAGACAACCTCTACCTCCGCACCGTTCCCTGTGAGTCCACATCACCCGCCTCTCTCCTTTCTTCTGGCTTCCATTCATTCCTCTTTGATCTTCTCCTCTCCACTGCCTCACTGTGTGTCTTTGTCATTGTTTTTCTCTCTTTCATAGATATGATTTCACCCTCCCTCCTCCTTCTCCAGCCATATTTAATTCTCTTTCTCTTTTTTAGTATTCCCTAGCCCTTGGGACGTTGCCCTCCTGTTTTTACATCACACTCTTTCTCTCCGTCTCTCACCGTCAATTGCTCCTTCTTTTCAGTCAATCGTCCGGCTGCTGAGCTCTCAGCCTGAGGTTTCCACGGCAACCACCCTCTTGTCTCGAGGCTTGCATTGCCTTGACGCCCTACCCCCTCCAGCACACGCTAGACATGCACAACACACACGCAGATATACAAAGATAACGCGTCATTCTCTCGGGTACATTAAGAAGGTGTTTCTTTTACAAAAATCCTCTCATCGACACAACCCCTGTGGGTTGCGTGTGGACATGCGTGTCTATGTTTACGTTGTGTTATCAGTGCGTGTGCCTGTTGGGCAACGATGTCATTGCCGTGATTTACATTGAGGGGATGTCGTCCCCAGAAGCTCTGCCTGTTGTCAATATAACAAGCAGCTCGTGAATCAGCTTCTCTGGAGACTGAAACTGCTCTGATGCTTGACTCTGCAGAACACACATGTTACTCCTTTCATGCGGCATGTGGATTGGTGCACTGTGATTTGATGTTTGCTGAAGGGCTTTGTACTCATCAGACATTTTTCAGTATCCTCCATTAACTCAGTCATGGGTGTTTTACTAGCAAAGGTGGTTGAGTTGAATCAACCGGCCTTTTGGCTGCTCGTGAACAGACAGATGGTACAAAATCATGAGAAAGCTAAGATTTGACGTCAGTGATAGTTGTTTTTGTGTTGGCTGAGTGCTTCTACTATGCTAGATGTCCTCTGCCGGTGTGTTGAGCCGTTGACACAGAAGTGATTGTTTAATACGCTCCCACAGCTGCACAGTCGTGAGCCTCTCTTTCCTTCCTCTCCTCTCTCCCTCCCTCTCTTCTTTCGTCTTCATCTCTTTGCTATCACTCTTTGCTCTCTCTCTCATGTTCCCCCTCCTTCTCCCTCCTTATCTGCCTCTTCAATTTCTTTTGGTCACCACCTCGTTCCATCACATTTTCACTACCTTTCAATTCTAACTCCAGCCAGACAGCCCACTTTCCTTCTCCTTTCCTCTCCTTTTTTCTCTCTACCTCTGCCTGTTCGCTGTGTAATAGTGCAGCGAAGGCGGACTGACATGGTGACAACTAAGGTGATGTGGTCTGGCTGAGGTTCAACACTGCAGGTCCTCCCACACTTCAGCCCTGTCACGGCATAGGCCCCTTGTTACAAAACCAATGTTACAAATGTGGCAACAAAAAGAAAGTGAATTAGGTGAGTTTGTGCTCATGGTTGAATGCACTTATTGTAAGTCGCTTTGGATAAAAGCGTCGGCTAAATGACATGTAATGTAATGTGTGTATGCGCTGGGTAAATAACGAGTCAACCTGAGCACAAGGTTCAATGTCAGAAAACAACATGAAAAAAGAGAGCTTGGCTCTCTAGATCTTACTGCTGTTGGATAGGTTATTTTTGTTTCAGCTCATATGAGACTGTATTCGTGTCTTTCCAAAGCCAGATAATGACAGAGAGGTGTCGATAACAGCTCTCTTGATTCTTTTCCCTATGGGTGCAGCATTGTGTTTGACAGCTCTGGGGAAAGTTATGTTGGAGTTGTTGCTTCCAGCTTTTCTAATTAGATAATTCACATACAATTGTTTTTGGAAACACTGTGTTATAAGAACAAAGTGGGTCAGTTAGGAAATAGTGCATAGTACGAGAGTGTGGTCGATCAAGAGTGACGGTGGATACGCTCAAAGCAGGCCGGTGTTGGCGACCGAAGCAGAGAAGACATTAGTAGTAAAGTTGTCTCGTCGTAATAAATGTACCGTGCAAAGTGAGCAACTTTGACCCTTTAGGCAAAACAACAGAATCCGGAACAGTTAATACAGGCTATACAGGATTCTCTGTTTCATATTAACTTTTTAAAATAAAGTCAAGCCCGCTTCTCTGTCTTCAACCACTTTTTTGTTACATTTGGTCAGCCTACACATCAGTTTTAAAACAAGCAAAATCTATGTGCAGCAGAGCCTGAGGTCAAACATTGTTTCAGCAAACTATTTGAAGATTAATGGACACCTTTGCCAATGATTGCATCATTTCAATGAGCAGCCATTAAAATTCACATCATGGATTTAGGTCTTGTTGGAAATCCAAACAACAGCACCACTGTGTGGTATAAAGTGAACAGAATAAGACAATTAAATCAATAATCTCAAATTTGCAATTATTTGTATGTCAATCATCAACTAAAATTCATGAATGTGACAGCCCTATTCGGTACCACGTTTCAATTATAGCTGCCTCCCAGCCCTTTATGAAAAGTCAGTTATTCTGTGTGATGTGTGTGTGGTAATGATATCCCCATAATTAACTGCCTATCACTCGACAAAGCTGATACAGTGTAATGGAAGATAAAAAAAATTCCAATCCATAGACCTCCTTGCTAGCAGCTTGAAAATATATGTCATATTACAGTGATTCCCAAAATGCGGTTTAATCTCACCAATGTGATTTAATTTGCCTTTGGTCAGCAGGTGGTCTCTACTGCATATGAGGATGTTTCACTGGTTGCATGACTTCATGGCAGTCTGAGACAGACAGAAGCAGCGTTGCAGGGCTCCTTTTCACTGGTAGCATCATTTTTTCTTACAGCATGGTATTAATCAGTGGTGGAACTAATGAACTACATTTATTTAAGTGTACTGTACTTAAGTACCATTTGGACCCTATATACTTTCTACTCCACTACATTTCATCTGGAAACATTTTACTTTTTACTTCACTATATTAAATTGACTAGTATGAAATACAGTGCATTGGCATACAGTAAATTAAACCACTCACAAGTATAAAAAAACACAACAAAACCATTTAACAAAGAGCGGCATATTGAGAATGTTTACCTTTTTTTGGATTATTTAGTTTACTTGTATCAGTGGCCTCTGAGTCAGAACATCTTTGTCTCCCTCCCCATCAGCCTCCTCCTCTCTTCTCATTTGGATTTTTTGAATATTCTGCTATAGACTGCTTGATTTTTGGAACATGGTGACGGCTAAATCATTCCATAAAGTACACGCATTTGGCTTTGTGATACAAAGGCCTCCTGGCGAGCACGGGGCTCGACCCTCTCTGCTCACTCTCCCCACCCTCCCTACGTGCTCTCGCAACTGCTCAACGCTCTCTCCTCAAGTTGAATTTTAAGATTCAGGAGGCGAGAATGAAATAGACAGTGGCTTGTGTGTCCTCTCCGGAGGGGGAACCAATGATAATGTCATTATGCACTATGTTCAATTTTAACTCACACACACAAAAAAAGAAAGGTTTCATATATGCAACCATTTTGGACGCATTCTGGAGCCTCGCGTTGCTCGACCATCAAAGTGACACAGCATCAGGCGGCTAAAAAAATGATGATGGTTGATGAGTGCCCGGCAGGCTGTTTGTTGTTGTGGTTTGGAGCGTTACAAAATCAGTGTTTTTCTCCCATGTCTGCATCGCTCTGACCATGCTGTCAGTGCGAGTCTGTCAGCTTGACAAGCAGACGCCACTCTGCATCACAACATGCTGTCACATTGAAGGACGTGGGAGGTGGTGTGGGTGTTTTTGCGTGCGTGTGTGTGTGGGTGTGTGTGTGTGTGTGTGTGTGTGTGTGTGTGTGTGTGTGTTTTCATACAGCTAGAAGGCTCACATGCTAACATCAACTCCTGCATCCTGTTACATCACTTGGCTCAAGGACTGGCTGTCCCCCCCCCAAATAATGGATTACATTTGATATCTTGCCCTTTTGATATTATTATTTGTAAACATTTTGCATTGTTGCCTCCAGACTTCCTGCTGTATTGTTTGCTGTTGGGTTTGTGTGTAAATGCTTTCTTTCACTTGTACACATGACAAACACTTGCTGGACTGCCACTTTAAGGACATACAGATATATTTTAACTAAGATAGGGACTAACACGAATAGCAGACTGATATGAATCAAAAGTGTCAAGCTGAAAAAACTGACAGATGGAGAAGGAGAATTTGGGAGTGGAATAAAACTTTAGATAGGCATTACAGTCTACAGGTTGAAACATTTGATAAGATTGTCGGTTTGTCTTTCTTACTTCTCAAGCCTTTAAGATAAGAAGTTTGCCAGTTTTTCCTTCATTCACTTGACCACTTCAAAAAGTGGAGCACCTGCTGTTGAGGAATTTAGAGAAGAGTTGTTGATGGTTCTTCTCTCTCTCTCTGTCGCTCTGTGTGTGTGTGTCTCTTTCTCTCTCTCTCTCTCTCTGATAGGAATGTAGCTGAGAGTGACATAGGCTAAAAAAATGGAAAGATGTGGAAAATATTTTTGGGGAAGCAGAGATGTGGCAGTACAGTAGAGGTTGAGGAAAGATGATGAATATAGACATGAGCAAAGAGGCTCTGGGAGAAGATAGAAAAAGGGGAGATGACAGGAAGAGAGGTGGTTAAGATGAGATCAGCAGGGGAGAATTGGAAAGGGAGGAAGAGAGCGAACAGAGGATGACAATGGAGAAGGCGAGAGTCGATGCAAGAGGTTGGAGGGATGAGAGCAGAGACTTGGGGAGTAAAAGAGTGGACGTGCACTGAATGGGGGTAGTGGGAGATATGAGGGAGTCATTCCCCAGAGAACCGTCTCCTCCCCTCCACACTATTCAGAGGCATCAGTAAAAGGCTCTATAAATAGCTTTAACAGTGAGCAGCACGTTTCTCTACTCACATTGCCTATAAATACATGCAGCTTCTTCATATCCGCTGCTCCGAACGCATGCTGCCCTGCAGCCTCCGACAGGGAATCCTCCTCTGGAGGCTGCAGAGGAGGAGCAGATAACGATGTTGCTGAGGAACATGGCCAAGATGCTTAGGATTGTGATCGGGTTGAGAGGCGCGGCTGATAATGATTGCAGTAACGAATACGGTATCCTGATGATGGGAGAAGATTTGTGGAAAATAACAGCTTTTAACCTTGATACATGCAGGAGAGTTTTGTCTACAAAATGTATAGGGTTTACTTGCATGCTCATTTTGTTGTTCTCTTTTGCGAAATGCTTCACACAGCTCTCTGCACCATCATAGAGTTTAGCAAAATAGCTTGTCATGCACCAAATAATGGAAAACTACAATATTACAACCTAGAGAAAAGTTGTATCAACAAGTATGCAAACTGTATGTAGATGCATGAAAGACTCTATGAATCACTCTCTTTGAATGTCTGATTCATCCTTTATTTCAAAGATCTTCATGCTTATTGATGGTCAAGAAAATCAAGGTCCTTGTAAAACTGGGAGCATTTTAATCTGAGTTAGGAATATACTGTAGTCGGTCAATCAGCATTTCTCTCTATAAATACTTGATAATCTTTTTTGTGCTTTGTCTCATTATTGGAACACAAACATCAACAAATTAGTCGCAGAAAAAGACAGATGACACTGATGCTGGATGTTTTTCTTTAGTTCAAATTATTTTATGATTTGGAAACATTTACATATGTTTAAGAACATCTGTCATGGTTTGGTTATTAGATTGCTGTTTTGCATTTGTGTGAAGAGTTTGAAAGTGTGAACTGTGATTTGAAAAATTGTGATTTGTTATTTTCCTTCTTTCAGAGGAAATGGCTTTCAATAGTTGTAAAACAGTTACCAAGCAGTCAGATATTTTTAAATTAAAGCTCAATGTGCGTCACATTGAACCTTTCGGCTCAGACAATATGGTTGCCAATGTGCTGTTGTAGCAAAGTTAGACTGCATTCATTATGCTATTGAAAATGTACAATCAGATGGACACTCACACCAATTTCTTCTACCTCCCTCTGATTAAAAAAAACTGTTTTTATTTTACTATTATATTTGCATCCAAAATTGTGTTATGAAATTTCACCAAGAATATATGTTTAGTATTTTAAATTGTTTTTTTTAGTTTGAGCACATTCATTAGTTATGTATTCTTAAATACTGTTTACAGATTCATATTGCTGATTGTATCATATTTAGAGTAAGAGATGAATTAATACTGTGACTGATGATGATTGGAGAGGAAGAGGAGGGATGACTGTCGGATGGGGAAGATTGTCCTGATGATTAGATTACAGTGAAGTTGAATAAGGTGATAAAGAAAAGATTAATTTATTATGTGTGTGTTTCTGTGGCAGATTAATTGTATTTCTGTGTGAACGCACACAAACACACTGTGTTTATGTATGAATGTAACACTACATGCTCGTATATGTTTTTTACACTGAGGCATTGATTATTCTGTTTGTGTGCTGAGATTTAATGGGCTGAACTGATACATAATGAGTGTTACACGTCATTCTCTGTTGAGGCGGTGTGTGCTTGCCTCTATGAGAAAGAGAAATGCATCATCCCCCAGATGCTCTCTCCTTAAAGGGGTGATTTTCTTGCTGGCTTGCTCCTGCTAAAGGGCTGGCTGGCATGCTTTGATGTGGTTCTGTGCTCCCCACGGTTTGATTGGCACACAGGATTGATGTTGTTCCACAGATGAAAGAAATTTCAACGGAATGATATGAATTTTATGAAATGAAAAAAGCAAATATTGAACATGACTAATGAATTGATTATGTTTTCAAAGTGCTTTGCATGCTTTGGACAGGCATACTCTTTTTCTTCTCCTTGGTATGATCCTCTCCCTACGGAGCTAATCACAAACGTGGTTATTCTGAAACCCTTTATACCCTCTCTCTAGTCATACCTTCTCGCCCTCCTACCTCCGTGTCTCTGTGAGTGCTACTTCTAAGATCAGAGTAATGTGCGGTGATGAGCCAGGTGCTTAGCAGGCCACGCATCCTGTGATGGTCAGTAAGCGCTGACACCTCAGAGAGCTGTTTACTCTGGTCAATCTTAACCTCTTAACATAAATATATGCACACACACACACGCACACACACACACACACACACACACACACACACACACACACACACACACACACACACACACTCATGCATTGCATACCAAACACCACACACCGGCTCTGTCATCGTGACCCCCAATGTTGTCCTGCGTCAGTCAGCTCTGCAGACTAATAAAGGGGCTTTTCAGCCTATCAGGGCTGATTTCCATCACTTCAGGACATCAGCACAAGAGTAATGTCTCAATGTCACCAGCTCTGGCAGACGCTGATGCACTGAGCAACACAGTTGTCTTTACCACGACAAGTGGGCCTGACAGACAGGCACTTTATGAAAGAAACTCCAGACTTGATCTGTTTCAAACCTGAATTAACTCTGTGCTTACAAGGTTTCTTTTCTGTGGGGTAGTTTCATTCCCTCGGAAATCCCTTCTATGCAAACATAGTTAGCAGCAAAACCCTAAAAAGAAAATAAACCCAACACAACAGTACAATAACAGAAATATTATTTAAAATTAGGGTAATTCTGAAGAAAGTAGAGCTGAAATAATAATCTATAATATTCGTCTTTTTTAATTTATTTTTTGTGAATCATTGATTAAACATTTGGTCTATAAAATATGAGAAAACTGTAAAAATGCCAATCACAATTTCCCAGTTGACAGTTGAAAACAGGAGTCAACCAATGTTTAAATTATATCTTTGGTTGATAAATGACCAACGTGATTTTCTATCACTGTTCGTGATCCATTTTTGGTCGATTGAATCTTCAATCATCCAACTTCAATCATTTACTCACTTGATTAAAGAATGGGTAAATATATTATTTAACAGTTTTCAGTGATTCATGCTGCAGACACAATTACTTCTGTACTGATAAAGAACATACAGTCGCCCCTGTCTATTTGGTAAACATGAAGCTGGAGCCTCTAAGAATTAGCCAGGCTCAATGTAGAATATCGAACCCATCTACCAGCACCTCTAATGCTAATTAACTAGTTATATCCAGTTTCTTCCAACTGTCCACAAATCAAAATGTATGTGCCAGGCTTATGTGCCAGGCTATTTCTTGACCCTAATGAAATGGCAAATTATCTTTTTTGAATTTTGTGTAAATGTAAATTACTGAGCGATTAATGAATTGAGGAGTTTGCTACTTTGTACACTGACATGTTTCCCAGCCCAACTTGCTGTAAACTAGATGACCAGATCTTGTCTGCAGGAGGCCTTCATCTATAATGGGACTATAAGGCACTCACCTTTGGTGTTTTAAGTAAGCAAAGAATACATTTGAAAATCTCAACAGCAATGTCTCCTTCCATAAATCACTACCCGGTTACAAAAGATAATCCACAGACCATGTTGTTGTGAGCATGTCGGAAGTAGGTTCCATGAATTATCTTTCGTATAACCGGGTCATGATTTGTCCCTTTCAGCTCACTGTATCTGTAACTTAGCAAGCAGCCCGATCACAGTGTGCAGCCCCCATTGGAGTCAAACCTGTGCTCTTAAAAAACAGCTGAATTACTCTGAAGTAACCAGGTGTGAGTCTCCGTGGCCAAGCTGTGACAGTAATTGATTGGTGAAGTGCGAGGGAGCACAGACCTGCAGCTCTGCAGAGCAAAAGGGCTCAAGCTGAAGACCTTTGAGTCTGTAACTAGAAAACGTCTGTGTTTGCAAAACGGCCAGGTGTCATATCTGGCATAAATATTATTTTTCTACAGCAAATGTAGATGTTGCGGCTTGTTACCATGGCAATGCTGCGTTGCCAGGCACTGACGTGTTGTCTTGGTAGCAGATGCTCCTGTCAGAGTGTTGCCATGTTGCATTGCTGAATATGTACCTGGGCTTTGTAGTGTAAATAAGGATGACTGCGTGTGTTCTCCATCATACCATTCTTATAGACATGCTGTCACAGTTCTACATATCTGTGAACTGGGAAGAAGGACATGGAAGAGGAGCGTTAACAGTGAGAGTGAATGAGATGTGAGACTTAAGTGCGGGATGGCGCTTGAAGGAGAGACAAAAGAAGAGAGGAGGATAACAAGGAGAAGAGGGAGCGGATTAAAAAAGACAAGGAGGGAGTAATGGTGACAAAGAGCACAAATAGAGGAACAAATGGATGGAAGTGCAATGAGGTAAATTGGAAACAAGAGGATGGAGAGAATGATAAAGGATAATAGAGGAATGCAATTTGAGATGGATGGATGGATGGATGGATGGGTAGAAAGCAGCAGTGAGCTTGGTGTGAAAAACAAACACAGACAATCCTCACATTCCTCTCTGTTCTGCTTGCTCTTTCCTGTAAAGGATTCTAGGTAAACAAGTTCAGGGTTTTGAGGACAGTATGTATTTGTACGTACTATTGCAGGATAATGTCTTGAAAACCAGTGTTCCCTTAATATTCCCTCTTGGTTAGTTTGTATTAAAATGTCACACGTACACAATTAAATTGAATACAAAGATTGTTATGTCTTTTGCATTATTTTATACACGGTTTCATAGACTTTAGGGTGAAAAATAGGAAATAGTTAGACACCCTGGGATTTGTGCTCAGCTGCACAATGTGCACATGTAGTTATGGGCCTACCAAAGCATCCAGTATGATTAAATGTCTCAAGTGAGATGAAAAGACAAACATTCAGAAGATGTATGTGTCTCTTTCCACAATGTTCAGCCTTTTTTGGGTACCGTATTTTCCGCACTATAGGGCGCACTGGATTATAAGGCGCACTGTCAATGAATGGTCTATTTTCGATCTTTTTTCATATATAAAGCGCACCCGACTATAAGGCGCATTAAGCGAAACAAAACAGTCAGTCAGTCAAACTTTATTAAACGTGTTCACAATAACTCTCAACATTGTTCAAACGTTAATGAGCGTATTTACAATAACTCCCAACCTTGTTCAGTTGTAACACGTAAAAAAACAGTCTGATACCGCTAAATCAAACGTTAGCGTAACTCTGTGTGGTCTTGGCGCAGGTCATCTTCTTGCTTCCTCCACTTCCGTACCATTGATTCATTAATGTTGAATTGATTTACAAATGCACACAGAGAGACTTACAAATGCAAACACAAAGATTTACAAATGCGCACAGAACAATTTACAAATATGTTTGATTTACAAATGCACACAGAAGGATTTACAAATAAATTAGACTCACAAATGCACGCAGAACGACATGTCTGTGTTTATTTATTTGTCAATCGCACTGCATTTGTTAGTGGATTCTTCACGTGTGTACGGATTTATGAGACTCCCCTGCCGTGGCTAGATCCGCAAATGCGTTTTTTCAACATAGACTTAGCTGTAGCCAATCAGATGTCGCCCTCATTTTCAGCCAATCACATGAGCGCATCTCCCCCTCCCCTCCACACGGGGCTGCCAGCGTTACAGTTGCACAATTTGCAGAGGGATACACAATTAATGTACCCCCCCCCCACCCCCATTGTTGTCATTGAAAGTTCGGTATAATCTTGTAAATCTTGTAGAAAATCTTGGCACGGCACGAATGAAAAAGTTTGCCCGCTGTCATTCAGACGTCGTCGGTGAAAGTCACCGAGCTGTGATGTTATGTATAAATATATACATATGATATTAATGTTATGAACCCAAACACAAGGGCGTTAGATGTTCCGACGTTTATGGGATGTCCACAACAAGTATAAAGCAGAAATAGTGGATGACGGAAGTTATAACTGTTTCCACGGAGTAAAGCCACAGAGATAAGCCACGCCCCTCTAAGGCGCAAATAAAGTGAATGACGCTCATGTGATTGGTTGAAAATGAGGGCGACATCTGATTGGCTACAGCTAGGTCTATGTTGAAAAAACGCATTTGCGGATCTAGCCACGGCAGGGGAGTCTCATAAATCCATACACACATGTGAAGAATCCACAAACAAATGCAGTGCGATTGACAAATAATAATAGTAATAATAATAAACACAGACACGTCGTTCTGCGTGCATTTGTGAGTCTAATTTATTTGTAAATCCTTCTGTGTGCATTTGTAAATCAAACATATTTGTAAATTGTTCTGGGCGCATTTGTAAATCTTGTTTGCATTTGTAAGTCTGTCTGTGTGCATTTGCAATTATTGAGACTGATCTGACCCCATACTATTCCCATGTTCTACTGCGTGACTGATAGCCTTGAGTTTGAAGTCCGCGTCGTAAACGTGTCTCTTGACAGGTGCCATGTTTATGGGATATCCACAACAAGTATAAAACAGAACTAGTGGTTATTTCCACCGTGGTGGATGGAGGAAATTATAACTGTTTTTACCCAGACATGCCACGGAGATAAGCCACGCCCCCTTTTCGCAACTGGTTGCGAAAGACACAAATGAACACAACTTGACTGGCGAATAAACTGACGCGAGTTATAAAGCCGTTTGGTGTGAACGCACCATAATGCTGCAAGCAGTGCGGCTTTGTAGTTTACCAAAGTCGTACTAAAACATTTTGACAGAGCGCTGTGTACCACACAAAATCGCTTCGAGGTCAGTAAGCACAACCAGAATTAATTCATAAAAAAGGCGCTCCGGATTATAAGGCGCACTGTCGTTTTTTGAGAAAATGAAAGGCTTTTAAGTGCGCCTTATAGTGCGGAAAATACGGTACATACATTCAGCTCAGAGGGACAGGTGTACTATCAAATCTGTACCAGCGTGTTTGAATCCTCCTCATCCATTCCACCCGGGGATTATCATTGAAGAGCATCACGCTTGTTTACCTATAAGATAGTTAGTAATGTAGTTACTAATTTGGTGTAACCCTGGTCTTTATAACACAGTCTCTCAAACTCCCAAAGCCGCCGGATGGCTCTGATGATATGTGAAACATGGAACACACACTTGGTTTCCTGCACCCTCACTTCCTCGTTCCCACACACACTTACTGAGACTGCAGAGACCACCTTCCCCCACGCTTTATTATGATAATCAGTCCATCGATAATCTATTTTTAGCTCTGAATCTCCTGCGCCCTGCTTGTCCCACTTGGTGACTTCCTGTCTAATTATACAAACATACGTATGAATACACGTGCACGTTCTCTGGCCTCTGTGGATGCAAAGCGAGGTTACCCAATCATGCTTTCCCTCTCTTACTGTCTCTCTGCTGTCCCTTTCTGTGCTTGCCACTCTTCTGCCACTCTATTATTTAGCAACGGTCTTTGTCCGCTTATCGTCTGACATCCAGCTGAGTTATTTCAGTTTATCAGCTATTTTAGCTTTTCCCCCAAATGGAACTTCCTTGTTATGTTTCTATGTAATCTCTTTTTTCTCTCACTCACACACTCCCACCAATGTGTAGCGCTCTGTCGTCATGGTTTGAGGCAGAGAATGTCTTCACCCCCTAAAGTAGCAGCTCCAAAGCCTTTCCATGCTATTATGGATTTAAGTCATTTACGCCATAAATCTCTACAGCGCTCCTACTCCTACTCGCAGCGTCACCTCTCAGAAGTTGGGCAACACTGGATGATTGCAATGCAAAGACCATTCTTGGCTCACAGCCGACTTTATCCTTTATTAGTGAGAGTACGACAGCCAATCAATAGTCGACAGCAGCAGTGCTTTTGGCTCAGGGGAAGCGTCACTGCCTCCTCTCAGTACAGTCTGCTGCCATTTCTTAATGTGAGCACCTGTGCAGCTTGTCCTGCTTTGTTCAGCTCATATATTAAAGCTCTGCTTCGGAGTTTGTGTGGCTATGTACAAAAAAGAATAAGAACAAAATAAACTGAACTAGATACATTTTTAGCCCTCATCCACAACGCCCCAAAAAAATATAGTTTGTATTTGTATCACTGGTTGTCCTCTACCCGGGAGTTTTTGAGGATAAGAAAAAGGAAGTTGGTAAGGTTAAAGATAGATGAAGATAGAGAAAGGGAACAATGAAGGAAAGAGTATGGATTTGGCTAGGGACAGTGTTCATTTTAAAAACTACTTTAGTGATTGCTGCTAACAAAAGGGTGGAGTAAGAGCAGAGAGCAAGGGACAAAAACAGGAAGGAAGGAAGGAAGGAAAGGAAAGGAAAGGAAAGGAAAGGAAAGGAAAGAGGCTTCCTATCTCAAGCCCAGATAATTGATCAATATTCCCAGCTCAGATCCAACCAGACAGTCTCTCGCTTTCTCTCCCTTTCTCTCTCTGCTCTGTCGGGTTGTCCAGTGAAGGAAGCTGTGGGAGAAAGCCATTGGCAGGTCATCAGTATTCCAGCTGGCTCTGCCTACTCTGGTGTGGGCAGCAGAATAATTTCATTCTGATTTTACAGATCAATAGCTGTACCAAGTGGAAGGTGACCAGCCCCGCCTGGCTGGCTGAGCTGCTGCAGTATTCAGAGTAGCACTACACATGCGATGGATGGTCCTCTTCAAGACAAATTTTTTTGTTTAACACGCAGTATTGTTCATTGAGTGGGCTCCGTTTTGCATGGCCTGGTGCTGGCCTTCACTTTGATATTTATTGTAGTACATGTAAGATGGTAATATCGTCAGTATGTACAGTACATTAAGGGGACAAAATATCAGAGACACCTGATAATATAATGCAGTTCAATAAAATACCCCCTCAATATTCACAATCTTTGGGAAACTGATAATGTAAAATGTTTATATAGGCTGAGTCAGAGTGATGAGTATTTATTGCTCCTTATGATATAATGCAATCCAGTATATCGACACAAAAACTGAATCCTCAAACATTACTCTGGAGCTAAAGCAATACCTCTGAAACTCATTATAAAAAACAAACGAATTTTATATTTCCCAGGGTTAGTATTTCATTTCAAGGGATGTTGTAGTAGAAATGTGCATATTTGCAGGGTGTGAATACAGTAATACAGTAACAATTGTACAGTACAATATAACATTCTTGCAAAAAACACTTTTTTTGTCTAGACTACATTTTGGAAGTGTTGATTAGTCAAGGTAGTTTTGAGGCAGCGGATTAGGAAGTGAATTATTCTAACTGGTGCTTTACAGACACTGATTTTCAGTTTGCTTTTCTTCTAAAAAAATGAGTCGACATCCACTCTTATTTTAAACTTAAACTTTATTTTAATACATCTATTACATTCCAATTATTTTTTATATAATAAAAAAAATAATGCTGCGACTTTCTTTATCTGCAGATTCATTTTTTTAATGAATTTATTGACTGTGAAAAAATGCCTTTCACAACATCCCAGAGCCCAAAGTGACTTCTTTATATGTTCTCGTTTTGTCTGACTAAAAGTCCAAAACCTAAAACCATTCACTGTACTAATATATGACAAAGAGAAACAGCAAATCCAGATTGAGAAACTGAGAATCCATAGCACTATTTCAGTATTCTTGCTTGATAAAAGACACAAACAATAATCAATTATCAAAATACTAGCTGATTATTTTACTGTTTATTGACTTCTCTCGACAGTGACAGGAATATGTGGTAACAAAAACAGGATAATTCATGAATAACACAATGGCTGTTTCAAAATCAAAGAATAGGCCTAGATGTTAGAGCCCTCGCATAAGAACCAACCACTATCAGAGCACTAGAAACATTTTGAAATGAAGAACAATTCTCTAACGTTAGTTGGGGAGGCGCATTGAAACAGATGTTTGCAGCGCATATTACATCTGTTTGCGGCGTGCCTCTCTCTCCTGTTGACGCTTCCTTCACTTCCTTTCTGTCTGTGGATTTGACCGATCAGAAAATGGGGACACAGTGAGTTCTTTGTGCTGGTGGCGAACAATAATTGTTTTTAAAGTGTTGGTCAGAGTTGGAGTACATCATACAACTTGGATGGAGGCACGCACACACACACACTCACACTCGCACGCACGCACACACACACACACACACACACACACACACACACACACACACGCACACACGCACGCACACACAGACACACACACACCTGTGGTGCTGTGTATTTACAGTGTCCTACTGAGCTGTAATCATTTTAGAAATAGGATTACTGTTGGCACAGTGGGTACTTTACCACCATTTAGAGCCACAAAGACGAACACAGTGGAGTAGTACACATGGAAACAAACAAGCTCACTATGTACATGGCATGGTTGTGTTGGACAGCCTTATAGACGGACTACCGATGATCTGATGGTCTGGTATCACTTATTTCTTACTCATTAGGTGTTGCTAAACTGCCATCTTTGCTCTCAGTGCAGCAAATACAGCACTAAATGTTCAGTAGATGCACTACAGGAGTAAAGTGGTGACAGACGATCAATAGAGATCTAATGATTAAGATATCACACTTTGGGAGTACGAAATGACGAACCCCTCAATCACTCAGTGCGTGTTCATGTGTGTGCGACCAACATATGCCTACAACACATCTACCCCCTGCTGTTTTAATCTCCCACAGCTCACACTTTAATATCATAGCACATGAAGTGTATTGTTGGCGTTCCACAACCTTTTCAGAGCTGCAGATCACTTCTTTAGACCTGCACACTTCGATTGTTGCCCCACAAAGATTACATTCAGCCGGATATGATATTCAGGCAACTGGCCAAAATGTCAAATCTGGTGGAAGCCACTGCCAGATCAATGCTTTTATCATGTGAGGCCTGAGCTCTAAAAGTGGAAATCACTGTTTTCAAGCATGATCAATAGTGAGCAGGAATCAACACCAGCAGACTTCACTGAGCCTAAGCTAAAAGTCCAGTTGGCAGAGACACAAACGCACCTCATTAAACTCAAAACTCCCATGGCTGCCATCTCACAGCCGAGCCCCAACGGTGCAGCTCTGATGGAGAGTGTTGATGTAGGAAGGCTCTAATTGCAGCATGGCGATGTGGTGCCTCTGCATTCCTGCTGTTTTGACAATAATCCAATCGGCACAGTATTGTATGCTGTGTAAGGAGGTTTGAGTTATGCTTGGTAAAAGACGTGCGTATTGATTAACTCCTTTCTGAAACAACACCGGATTGGCTTGTATGGACTGAATGATGCTGGTTTGCTGTTTGAGCATGCTTTCCCATCTCCTCTCTAGCTCTCTTTCTGTCTCTCACTGTCACTCACTCACAATTGTGAATGAATTTGGCGATCGCATGTAATGACTCCTCACTCAGCCTCTTCTGTTCCATTTCCTTTCTCCTCCCACTTCCTCTGATACAATTTGTAGCCTCAAATCTGTCGTCTTTTTCAGTTGAGCCCTTTTTCTGGTCTCTTTCTGTGCCTTCCTGTCTTTTCTTCTCAAGTGCCCTATTTGGCTCTGATGACCTCTCTCTCTCTGCAGGTACCACTCGGCAGCCTAAGGAGGGGGAGGTGCCGGGGGTGGACTATAACTTTGTGAGTGTGGAGCGTTTTATGGAACTGGAGCAAAGTGGAGCCCTGCTTGAGAGTGGAACTTATGAAGGTGAGTGTTGGGAGTGCTGTGGTTGATGTGCAGGAAACATGTTGGATCTGTGAGACAAGTACGGGGGCTCAGGGAGCAGAAATGGGAACATATGTTTCAGTAGAGCTATTTTACTATTTTAAAATTCAATAGCATCACAGTAAACAAAATGAAGCACATGGCCATCTCTTACTGAGAGAGAGAGAGAGAGAGAGAGAGAGAGAGAGAGAGAGAGAGAGAGATCTGAAAAACTGCCATTTCCTAGTCATGTCAAGTCTGTGTATCTGCTTTGCTACACTGTCAGGGATACATCTACAGATGGGGAATGTGCTGGTTCATTTGCCCGGTAGCAATTTTTGTGAGCATGTGCTGCTGAACACACTCACACAAATGATGCATGTGTGTGTATTTGGGTGTTTTCTTTTTTCATGTTCTTTTCGTGATTGTGTGTGTTGCATGTTTACAGTGTATGTTTTCCTTCACGCAGAGTTTATTTATGCCCACTGGAGGAAGCGGTCTCTTTCTGGGTAGCTGCATTGGTACACATAAGACCTTACGTATGTGATGATGTGAGATGGGTCACAGCTGAAGGTGGATGTTGAACTGTGCATAAAGCCAAGATGCCTTCAGGCAAAACCAGATGCTTTCAAGATCAGAGGAACATTGCATTTTTAATACTGGTGTGGTGCATAAGGAGTAACTCTGGCCTAAACTTATCTCAGTTTGCTTTATGTTTTGCAAAGCATCTCTTTCTTAAGCTATCCCAGTTGGGGGCTTGCTGCCTATGCAATTCCATACACGTTTCTTTGTTTACATGCACCCATGTTTGCACATTTTTATTTTGTTGCTGTGTGATTCTTTTGTTTGGTGGCCAGCAGGGTAAGTACACTTATTGAGGAAGTAGCCTTGATAAAGCCCTTCATAATATCTTTCCGCCTTCTGCTGGGTTCAAAGTAAACTAATGTCTTTTCTGCTGATCCTGCTTTTGTCCTTTATTGCTGCCCACTTCTCTCTTATTTGCTCAGCTTTTGTTCTCCTCCCATTGACTCGGTCTCTCTCTGTATTTCCTCTTTGTGGGACCTCCACTCTTCTCCACTTTGTAGGATTATAAAATAAGATATATCTTCTTTCCTCTCACTCAACATTTATTCACAACATATATTTTGTGAGGGTATTAAATGGTTTAAAAGTACATCACAAGGAAATAAATATGTCTCATATATACATATATGCATATCTACAATCATTGAAGGACTAGGCCCATAAGGCAATGATTGGATGATAGGTTAAATATATGATGCTGGGAATTCCTTCTTTTCAGGATTGGGTGACACTCGGGAGTGTTTGGCTTTTGTTCTCTCTCTTAATATTTTTTTATTTCTTTTATCTTTTTATCTTTATTTTTGAGAACGTCACTTTGTATTATGGTTGACTTCTCTTGTTTCTACATTTATGGGGTCAGAATAGGACATTTGTGTTTAGGAATAGACTTTTTTTAATCACCAACAATTGCATCTTTGTTGTATTTAGAAAGATTAAATCAAATTAGTCGTGCATGTGGCTTCTAACACAAATGCTGTGTACTTCTGCTCTCAGATAACTTCTACGGCACACCAAAACCTCCAGCGGAGCCATCCCCCGCAGCACCTCCTCTGAATGTAAGTGAGGCCTTGCTGCCCGGAGCCCGGCCCAGCGCCCAGGGCAAGAGGAAGAGGAACCAGTCAGTCAGCAATATGGAGCAGCGTGCCAGCCTTGAGCCACCTGAGGAGGAGGAAGAGGAGAGCCCGGTTGTCAACGGCAATGGGGTGGCCGTCACACCAGGTGGGATGAGAGAGAAAAACATCCTGTTTTTTAATAGCACATTTGTCGTCTACTTGTGGCTAAATTCAGATTCAAACAGTGTGTTTCCCAAGTGTCGTGACCATGATAACATATTTAAACGATATATTTCGGGGAAGAAATAAGGCCTGAACTCGTCTTATTGCAGTCTCACTTGTGTGATTCAGTAAAACCATAGAAACAAGTCAGTTTTCACAGCAAGTGTTATCTTCCTTTTTATTGTCCCTTTGCATATTCTTTTTTCTCCTTTAATCCAGTTCCATAGCTGCTGTTTATACAGTGTTTATACATGCAGATGACGGCAAATCAGACAAACTGTACACTGACTAGTCATTACAGGCAGTAATAGACTCTGTAAGCATGAGTGTGAACTGCAGGTTCTCCACAACCTTACATAACATAATGCACAAGGGCACCTTTATGTCTCCACTATTATCATTGTCCAGAGTCTCATTTTGGCTTCAGCTCTTGTCTCTCTGTCCTCCCCTTTCTCCATTTCTCCTGCTGTCTTTGCTCTACCGCCATTGGCCTTTGCCCTTGTTTCTATTAATACCCCAACTCTCCCGTCTCTCTTCCTCTCCTCTACCATCTTTTCTTCTGACCTCTAATGTTTCTCTTCGTCTCTGTAGTCCTGTCCCCTCTGTCCTCTCTTCTCACTTCCACACCCCTCTTTGTAGTCTCTTTTGTTGTAGCGTGTCATATTTTGTCCACTATTTTCTCTTAATGTCATGCGACTTGATGCGATTGAGACTTACTTACTTATGCTGATCGTATATAATTTTTTTCATAACAAAACTAGAAACTTAATCCTGTAACTTTATCCTGATACCTCATGAAAGTCTAACGTAAAGAATGGGAATTGTTTTTAGTTTCACAAGAAGAAAATACTTCACCTGTAAAAACAAGATTAGGTTAAAACCTATAAATTGCTTGACCCTGTATGATCAATGAGCTACATTGTGGCCATATTTTTACGGCGAAAGTTAGTAGAAGTGTCTACTATGTGTCTATTGAGGCGACTGTGGGTCAGTGGTTAGCTGCTCCGCCTTTCAATCAGGGGGTTGGCGGTTCAATCCCCGCCCTAGTCGATGTGTCCTTGAGCAAGACACTTAACCCTGAATTGCTCCCTGTAGCTGTGTCTACAGTGTATGAATATAACATAATTGTAAGTCGCTTTGGATAAAAGCGTCAGCTAAATGACATGTAATGTAATGTAATGTACTATGTTAATTCTTGGATGTTAAATTAAAACAAGAAAATCCAGTCTATTCCAGTCATAAGCTAATGCACAATGGACAAGCATTGGTTTGCATTCTTTTGTTAAACAGACCAGACCTAGGTTGCATCCCATGACAATTATTAACTTATGCACAACCTCAAATGCTGATCTTGTGGAAAAACACAGCAAGATAACTTTCCTTCTTCAACTTCCAGACTGTGGTCGAGAAGCCCAGGGGAGACTTACTTTACTTTACTTGGGTCTTGAGGAGGTGCAGCAATACATTTGAAAAAAAACTGAGTTTTTCACTGTACATTTATTACATTTTGACAACTTTACTACTAATGTCTTCTCTGCTCCGATCACCAACACCTGTTTGGTCTGAGCGCATCCACCATCACTCTACGCAGCTATTCCTTAAACTGCTATGCTTATAATATATGCATCCAACTGTGTCAACACCATACAAATATACATAGGTTTGCGCAGCAACAACAACCACATATGTGTATCTAGGCGGTGAATCAGATGATTGATCGCCGACTCAAAGAGACGTAACAAGCGGAGCACTGTCACTCCCATTCATTTTGAAAGAGCAACGACCAGAGGGGAAACTCCAACACTCGACTAACTGGTGTAGCTCAGTCAGTGACTCACTCAGTGACAAACCTTCATGTTTATAGGGCTGGCCCCTGCTTTGCTGCAGTCAAACCAAAACCTAACTATAGAACCGGCTCAAGTGTGATATGGCGACTATTTTTAGTGGGCATGAATAAAGATATGGACTCTCATGAAAGAACATTGACTTTATTTTGTCTTATTTCTTCTGGAAGTATTGTGATGTCATAGACACAATTCTGTTTCTGTTGCACCTATAATATTATAGTATTAGATTATATTATATTATTATAATACTGTAATGTGTAGTTTGGTACTTTTGTATGCTCCCTGTCCGCTGACCTAGATGCCACCAGCTTTTCTCGTCGCTCTAAAAACCTTTCCTTGTGTTTCTGACACAGTCTCTGACCCCTGAAGTTTCTGTCTGTCCCTTTTTCTCCATTTATGACATCCCCATGTTGTTTTCTCCTCATACTCACTGTCCTCAGACCACATTCCCCCCCCCCCCCCCCCCCCCCCCCTCTCTCTCTCTCTCTCTCTCTCTCTCTCTCTCTCTCCTGGGGGTTCTTAGCTCTGCAGTGGCTTGGCTCTGACTCATCATGTATGGCGTGTGTAGTGTGCACAGAGCACATGAGCATAACTGTCTGTGTGTGTGTGTGTGTGTGTGTGTGTGTGTGTGTGTGTGTGTGTGTGTGCATGCGTGTTTTGCTCCACAGAGTCCAGTGAACATGAGGACAAGAGCACAGATGCTTCTGGGGAAGTTGCTGTAGAAACGTCCAGCCAGGCCCATGCCTCTGTCGAGCCCCCTACCGAAGAAGAAGAGGAGGCCCCAAAATCTCCCTCTAAATCGCCTGACAAAGTTCCAGACTTAGATGAGGAAGAGCTTGGTCCTCTCCCTGACAACTGGGAGATGGCCTACACCGAGAAGGGGGAGGTCTACTTCATAGAGTAAGAGGAAAATATCCTCCGTAAATACATTTTGACATTGTCAAAAACAAATTCTGGTATCCCACACCCTATCGGCCCATTGTCACCAAACCACCATTTTGAGTCACCGATATCCAATACAAGTCTCAGTGATCAGTATCAGTATTTTGGCCTCTCTATCACAAAGTGCATCAACTTGGTATATATGGCAGGGTGTGTAAACTAGCACTGGCCTCTGTGTTGAATAATTGATGTAACATAATGCTACTAATCAGACATAAAGGATAAACACACATGCAAACACACACACAGCCATACAAACTTTTTCCCTCTCCTCTCACCCTTACTAATTAGTGGCTGAGGACTAATTAGTAGATTAATTGCCATTAAGTTTACTTTATAAATCCCATTGTTTCTTTTTGCCCCCGCACACACATGTCCACACGTACAGGTCATTAGTGTTACTTTGAACTTGTTTCTTCCTCTTATCATGTCTGTCAGTGTTTCTCTGACCTCTGTTTGCCCCTTATCTCTCCTTATTGTCAGTCACAACACCAAAACGACATCGTGGCTGGATCCTCGGCTTGCAAAGAAAGCAAAGCCACCAGAAGAATGCAGAGAAGACGGTGAGTCTCGACAACCTGTTTGCTCTGTTGTTTTGTAAGTTTAAGTTTGTGTTCATCTGAGTCGAGCTCATCTTCCGGCCTTTGTGGGAGTGTGTTGTCAGTGCATTTCCTGCTGCCTGTGTACCTCTGTTGTCTGATCCTGACTAACTGTTACACCGTGTTTTCTCTTAAGAAAAATAGCGCAAAATACTCTGTTGTTTGATTTGTTTGTTCGCACAGTTCTTCACAGGTTTTGGGAGGAGTACTGGCACATAAAGTAGGGTTTTGATATCAAGAAAGAATTCACTTGACAAATCCACCTTTTTGGATTTGTTGTTGTGAAGTGAACATTAGCATAGCATTAGCATTAGCATCTTCCAGCATGTGTAGATAGGAATGTAATCATCCAATATTATTTTCTATGCTTCATAATAGGGTTGTAACCGTATACTGGCATCATGGTATATCGTACCATGTACAGTTGGGTTAGTTACAGACAGAAGCAGTCCACACCGACAGTATATGTTTGCTAATAATCATAGGACATTTTAAAAGCTCACAGTGGATTCATTTTGTTACGATCGGGCAAAAAGACAACTGGGATTGGACCCAAATGCAGATAGACACCGGGAACAGAAGGATGGCACATGGGGATTTTAATAAACTATTATCCAAAACAAACTTTTTCAGCAGGGCAGTCTTAAAATTAACAACTAAAAATCCTACATGCAGAACGTCACAAAATCGCAGACGGACCAACAATCAGCAGACAAGAAACAGGACTATAAATACATAAGAAACTAATCAGACAACGAGACATAGGTGGGCAGACACGAGGGAAACCGGAAAGCTGATTGGTGGAAAAAACACAAGGGAACAGAGTAAGGCAGATGAGACTAATACAACACAGGTGATCACAGAGGTGGAGCTGGAAAGGGGTCTGGGGGCAAGGCAGACAGCCAGCAGGATGACCAAATGGGCAGAACCGTTCTGGGGGACGGGGGGAAGGACGACCAGGCACCCGAAGCTTCTCTGGAGGTCGGAGATCAGGCAACTGGGTCACTGGCGACTGGGGCCCGGGAGACTAGGGCTCTGGAGACTGGGGCCCTGGAGCCTAGGGCTCTGGCAACTCGGTCTCTGGCAACTCGGTCTCTGGCAACTCAGTCTCTGGCAACTCGGTCACTGGCGACTGTGGCTCAGGAGACTGAGAAGACATGAATTCAGACTTTTTACAAATCTCCATCATTCATTAGTTATTTTGGTATCCTTTTTTGTCCTTTTATTGCAATTAAATCACAGCTAAATTGTTTATTTTGGGTTCATATTAAACCAGCCGATGTGTGACTTGCTGGATACAGTGAATACACCTTGATGAAATTCACTGAGCGCCTCGGGATGATGTTATGAACCCGGACAAGACGGCGTTTAGTTTCCTGTGATATTTGGGACTTCCACAACAAGACAAAGCAGAAATAGTGGTTATTTATTCCATGGTTAGTTGATAACTGTTTCGATAGAGATCAGCCTCCTCTCCTCTCCTCTCCGCGCATCTAGCGTGAATAAACACAAATTATCCCGCGAGTAAACTCCTGCAAGTAACGCAACGTAAACATTTGCTTTGCGTTTGGTGTGAACAAAGCATAAGGCATTCGGTTGTTAACAAATCCCATAAAAAGACCAAAATCAACACTGTGTTAGTCCTTGTCTCAATACTTTCCTACTAAAAATATTTCTCCTACTAAAATCCAGTTATATAGTACTATAGTTTTGGTGTTTTTTTCTAATCAATTTCCTAAAACAGCTGGGCACTTTAGTTTTTAACAACCATTGCTTAAACAAAAGTAAATAGTGCATTTGTTGGGGAATCTTTAGGTTGTGAATGAATACACATTTGGTGCTCTTCTGTAGACCATTAGTTTGTATGTGACCACTTGAAAAGAAGCCGTGTCTACTTATGTTCTCTCTATTCGTGAACTGATGAACCAAAGAGCGGTTTTCCTCTCACAGATTAAGAGGTCTGATGAGGTGAATCTCAAAAATAAAGATTAGAGAAACAGTATTCTGAAGAAAGAAAAACATGCTATTTAGTGTTGCAGAGATTGTTTTTATTCTTTTCTAAGCTGTTCATCATCTTATGGTCCCTCAGATTCATCGGGGCTTGTGGCTATCTCTAACAGAGTTCCAATCAGCGAGTGTTTACAACAAAAAAGGGTTGTGCGTGGGACTGAGTGACTCATTTTTTGTTTTTAATAGTTTTTGGACAACAAGGGAAGTCTCTGGCACAGGGGAGTAAGCTATGTCAGGCGTAGGATATGCACGCAGAACTTGCATGTAGGATCAATTCATTGTTTTGGTCTTTTTGTTGGAGTTGTTGGAACAGAAAATGCAGTTTAGAGTGTCAACTGTCTTTTAAGGTTTATTTTAAATCAGGGGAAGCAAAGGTGTTTCAGTTGTTTCAGAGGCTAAGATTAAGAACACTGGTTTCATACAACAAATATCCAGCACTGATGTCAAACATAATAAAATAGAGTTCCTGTGGTTCAGCGGGATCAGATATATAACAATGAGGTGAACTTGCATCCCTGCTGCTGTCAAAGCCTTCGTTCAACAAATTAGGTTGTGATGTGATTCAGCAGAGCAAGATCTGAATCAATACCTTCTCTACCTTTCCTCTGTCTCCATCTCTTCAATTTTCTCCCTCCTTCGTTCTCCACTGCACTCCTTCACCTCACGTCTTCCTCTCTCTCTCCCTTTCAATCTTCCTTTCTTTAATTTTGCTCCTCTCTTTTTCTCTCCCACCTTCATTCTCGGTCTCTCCCTCTCTCCCTTTGCCGAGTAAAAGGCCGAACTGTGACTGGAATTCTAATAACACCGCTCAGCTCACACACACACACACACACGCGCACACACACACACTCTCTCTCTCTCTCTCTCTCTCTCTCTCACACACACACGCAGACGCACACACACACACACACACACACACACACACACACACACACACACACACACACACACTCTCTCTCTCTCTCTCTCTCTCTCTCACACACACACGCAGACGCACACACACACACACACACACACACACCAATTCACAAACCCTTTTCACAAACATGGCTGACAAAGATGGGTTTTTTTACCAACGCCGGTGATGTTTAGACGCAACCTTTCTTCGATGCTCTGTGATCACTTATTTTGTATTTTAAAGCAAAAACTTGCTGTTGTTTATAGGTTTTACAACTTTACTAAAGTGTTCTTGGAGATCAGATCTATAGCGAAAGCTGATAACAAATCCAAAATGGCAATTAAGAACCTTTTACAGACATTTATACCACAAGAGTTGATAAAGTATATTGTCACCATCTCTGTCTACATTGATTATAGAGGGAACCATTTGACATATCAATGAGTCATGTTATGTTCCAAGGTTTAATTGTATTTGCAAAATTTCAAGTGTTGATGTATTGTGAATTAGGTTTTCTGAACAGGCTGTTCTATCTAAAAAGTAGCCAGTTAGTATTTTGAAACCTTAGATTAGTCCCTAGATTCGGCTTCCTGTCTGACGAAAATGAGATATGTCAATGACAACACGTGTAGTGTTATTTTTGCATTATTCCATGCAATGCAGATCTGTGCCCTGAGAGGAAGAGGAAGTAGCTTCAGCCATGTTTGTGAAAAATACCCATTACCTTCCCCTTTGTCTTTCTTTTTTTTCTTTCTGCAGTTTTTCTATTGTGTGAAGTCTTCCTCCTTCTATCTTTGGGGAAGCAGTGGTTAAAGGAAGCTTAAGCGATCACCACTGGCAGAGGATTTTGAATCAAAAGATGTTAGCAGAACGTTTGTAAGGGTCCTGGATGGCACATCACATCCTCTCACAGCACCTTTGAATTTACGCCTTCCAGAAACACTTTTAGTTGCCAGGAAATATTATTTTTCAGTATAAACAGCTCAGCATGACAGAAGGATATACAGTAGTTTAATCCAGCATGCTGTTCTACATTACTCACCCTGTTAATATTTTTCTTTTAATCAGCATACTGGTGTCCTGTAGCTCTTTATTATGGGCTGCTCAGACTGTGTTCTGATGTTTACACTTTCTGCATGCTTGCTGTGCACCAAGTGACAATTTAAAGGCAATTTTCCATTTTTGCCCACGTTAATGGGTATATAGTTTTTGAATGATGAAATGTGCATGGAAGCAAATATGTCAGATTCTGCAAGGACAGTGAATAAACAATAAATGTGGAGAGGAAACAGCAGGAAGAGGTGGGGCTGTTTTAACTGCCCATCTGCCTGGAGGATTTCCCAGAGTCTCACAGCCTCAAGCAGGAAGCAGACATACTAACATTATTTCAGCAATGCTGTTTTTGCACCTTCCCTCTTGTTATTCCCTTTCCGTTGCTTCTCCTGCATGTCTGGTCTTTTTGCTCCACTTTCCTTAAGCATTTCATATCCTCATTGACTATTCCCTTTTCCCTCACTTTTGGGTGAATTTAAAGAGAAGCTTGTCTGTGTTGATGTGTTTGCGCAAATGTACAACGTTTGTGTGCATTGTGTTATATCTTTATGCTGAGATTGACTCGCAGAGTTCAAAGGCTTGTCACCACAGATCCGGTTCGCCTTGCAGTCTTTTTGTCAGGCAAGTCTTTTGTTATGTAACACAAGCAGATATCTCCTCTCTCGCTCAGAAGAGGCAAGAACAGAGCGGGAGAAGCTTCACATCACAGCAAGTGTTGGTTTCAAGTCTGCCTTTGATATGCACACCCAATGGCGGTTTAAAACTCAGTGCTGTTGACATAAATATGCTGCTCATGCTCATTTAGAGGCAGGAATTAAATATAAAATGATATATATAAAAGAGAGACTTAATCAATTAGACTAGACTGAGATACTAAAAAGAAAAGAAATGTCAGACCCCTATCAGTGTTTCTTCTTGAAAAGAGCCGGAAAGAGACAAATGGTGATGGAAAGCGGTTTGCATATGAGGAGAGTTGAAGTCCATGCATCCACTGTTAGACGTGATGGACTCGTACTAACATTTTACCTCTGAGTTACATCATTTTTATTACACTCGAGCTAGGGCCATTTCTAGGTCTGTATTTTTCAACCTCCTTTACTCTCATGTTCTTGGTTGCTCTTTCTCTTTGTTTCTGTGTTGATAGCTCTTTTTATTTCCTATCTATGCTTTGTAGATCTAGATTAATATGGCAGTGTAAACACAAAACACAACACAGTTGCAGTCATAGTTAGAGCATAGTTAGAACAATGAGTTGATATATGGATTATTAATCAACATAACAAATTCAAAGGTGGTTTGATTATGTCTTTTCATCAGCTCAAAATCCTAATGTTATCAAACTAGCGTGATAAACTAGGATGCAAACATGATAAGCTTGACACCTGCTGAAATCAGCACATAATTGTCATTGTGAACATAATAGCAATAAGTACAGCTTCACATAGCTGCTAGCATGGCGGAAGACTCTAACTCTAGCATGTGCTCCAGTGTCTACTGTGAATATGTGCCGGTTTTCTTACTCTTCTATGATAACAGAAATAGATATATGTGAGGTTTGGACTATTGGTCCAACATTATGTCTGGATTTTGAAAAAAAATGGTTAAACTATTTTCTTACACTTCATAGAGCAAATGATTTATCAAATCATTAAGACAATGACTCGCAGATGAGTTTATGATGAAATTAAATGATCATTAGTTGCTACATAAAAATGCTGTTGTTTTTTTTATCAGAGTTGGGAGTTGAGTTGGCTTGTATTTTTTTCTGTGAGTCAGAAAGGTTCACCGTATCGGTTCCTGGCTCCATGTTGGTCAGGAAGACTTTATGTGAGAGGGGAGATGAGTCATCTAATGCAGAGGAATCACAATTAGACTTCATGTCAAGGGAGGCACCAATACGGATACAGAGAAACAAGAAAGCAAACACACAAGCAAGCCCCTCGTGCTCATATTATATACAGACGCATGACGAGGTGTTTGATTTAGTGTCAAAGATGATAACGGTTACACACATTCAGACATGCAAACACAGTGCAGCCATCTAATAAACACATACACACACGTACTACAAATATAGACTCATATTAATGCATACAAACACTCTCTCTCTGTATTTCAGCAGCAGGAAATAGAGACAAGACAGAGCCCTCAGCTCAGGCGAGAGGAAAAAAAAGACTTCTAATGGTGGTTTCCATGGAAACTGTCTCCCTTTCACTTTAGGAGGAGGGCAAGCGAGTGGTGGATGAGTTAGGCAGACATTTAAGGTGGCTCATGGACAGTGGGAGGGAATTTAAGGTGGTTTGAAGTGTGAATCCATCTGACTGTAATGCCTTGAGGATGAGATGGGTCGTTTGAGGTAATGGCAGTGCAGTGCAGGTGGTTTGAACAAACAGTGAAGCAGACCAAAGATAATTGCAGCATGCACCCCTTTCACCTTGGGCTGCACAGTCAGCATATTCAGCAGCCAAGACACACACGTCCACACATGGATTATTGATATCAAGATCACAAATCTGTTCGTAATTGCATTACAGTGTGAGGGACTGATGCCACAATATCAGAGTCAAAAATAATAGAGCTCTATGTGTGTGTGTGTGTGTGTGTGTGTGTGTGTGTGTGTGTGCGCGTGTGTGTGTGTGTGTGTGTGTGTGTGTCTGTGTGTGTGTGAGTGTGTGAGAATCTCAAAAGACTCGGGTATCTCTCTTCTTTTGCTAGTTCCTTACGTGAGTATGGAACAGACAGATAAACAATTTTAGGTTCAATACCTTTCTATAATATAAACATGCTTGTAATGGTGTAATCAGTTACACTGGAGAGACTCTAAATTGCCCGTAGGTGTGAATGTGAGCGTGAATGGTTGTTTGTCTCTATATGTTCCCTACAATAAACTGGCGACCTGTCCAGGGTGAAGCCTGCCTTCGCCCAATGTCAGCTGGGTTACGGAAGCATCACACCTAAACTTCCCTAAACTCCCCGCCCCACCTGCCACCACCACCACCACACTCCTTTTCATACAAATTCCTTTCACACACCCTATTCCCACTCACTATTTTTGTTATCCTCACCAAGACCTCCTTTTCTAGCACCAAGGTTGTCAGCTCTTGTGTGTCTTTCTGTATACATGTACGTATGTGTGTGTGTGTGTGTGTGTGTGTGTGTGTGTGTGTGTGTGTGTGTGTGTGTGTGTGTGTGTGTGTGTGTGTGTGTGCGCGCGCGTGCGTGCGTGCGTGCGTGCGTGCGTGCGTGCGTGCGTGCGTGCGTGCGTGCGTGTGTGTGTGCGTGGGAGTGTATGTGTGTGTGTTATGGTGTTTTTGTAATAAGCTCACGGTCAACCAAGTCGCCTGTTCTTAGTGTATTAGTCATATCTTTCAATCTCCATGACACTAGTATTCTTCCACTCTCATCAGGTTTTATTTCCCTGTAAAAAATGCCCATCCATGGTCATAGTCATGGATTTCATTAATAAGACTCTTAATACAAGACATGAGGATGAATTCATTTGAGGGAGTAAGCTCAACCTTTCAAGAACGCTTGCTGATGAATGCCAATCTGAAGTGCTGTTTATCAAGTATATGTTTGTTTGGGAGGGCAACAGTTAGATGGATTGTTGCAGGGGCGTATATCTTTTAATGTAAGCTAGAGCCGTATAATCCCTTTGTTGTGTTTCTGATGTCTCAGTGAAAACTGAAATTTAAAGCTGAAAACCAAAACAACCTGAATTGTGTAACGGCAGAGGGAGGTCATTATAGTGCACTGTATGTGTGCAAGTGTCAGTGAAAAGTTAGAAGAACAGAGCATAGAGTATGGGATTTTTAGCAGTGCCTTGACCCAGATCTTTTACGATGGAGAGACCAGAGCTAAATCAGCAAAGGGATGAATGAAGTGAGGAGGGAGAGCCGGAGGAGTGAGAGGAGGAGACGGTTAACACGACAGCCATGGAAGCCATCCAAGGCGAAAACAAGTGGGCGGGTTAAAGATGGAAAAAAAGGGACAAACACAAAATAGTATGGTGAAGGAGGTATTGGGCCTTAAAGGGCATGTGTACAGATTGTTAAGCCCTCCGAGGCAAATTTATGATTTTGAAAAATACAAAATAAATTGAATTGAAAGGATTGGTGCACACGACAAAAGGAAGAGACTGAAAGAAAGCGAAGGCAGAATGAGACGTGTCAAATGATTTAAATGTTCTTTTACTCCCGCCCTGCTTTGTATTGATGCTTGTGTTGTGGTTTGCGTCTCCATGAAGAAGCCACCGCTGCAGATCGAAGTGTTGTCTTGTCTATTAAAGGAGCACTTTGGAAGCATCTAGCTGTGAACCCTGAGATTCATGTTGTCTCCCCTCAGTGGTTCAATTTAGTCTACCTTCCTTCTCCTGCTCTCATCATAAACTGACTCCATTTCCCTTGTCTGTTTTCTCCTTCCTATTCAGAGCTGCCCTATGGCTGGGAGAAGATAGATGACCCCATCTACGGCAGCTACTATGTAGAGTAAGTCTCCCGGTTGACTTCGGTTAACTTGGCTTCTCTGTAGTAAAACAGGAAATGCATGGATATGGTTTACAACGCCTCGTTATGAATTATAAATGCCTTAATTCTCATTCATTTTTTATTTCTTACTGCTCATTTAACTTTTACAGCGAAATTATGTATAGACTATCAAGAGAATGCTATATCAAAATCCTTGAATGTGTTGTATCCCAAACATACTGTATCGGTTTCTAGATGCTGTTTAATTTGGAAGTACATAAAATGTTGTTCTCGCTGCAAAAGCTTAAAAAAATGTTGATCTTGTCACTTATTATTTACATTTCTTACAACGTTTGGTTGTAGTTACAAATTACTTTGGGGATCGAATTTTAAGTGCAAGACAAAAATCACAAGATTTGATGTATTGCTATATTTCAAACTAGCCCACAGTATATTAAGTAATTAGAGTTGCTGCCATCTGGATCCACTACAACATTTAAACCTGTTAGAGCTGCAATTAATTAGTTTTTTTCAGATTGAGGCAACATATCGACTCCATACCAGGTCAGAGCAACTGTCCTCGCTTTACTTGATGAGTTTATCAAGATATTATAGATTATCATGTCAGCAAACACATACCTGAAATTACTTCCAGCAGAAGCATAAGCTGTTGAATGCTCGTCCAATATTCACTGGCATTTTATCTCTAGTTTAGGTTGCCAGCTCTTGAAAAGTTTCCAAGATGTTTATAACACTTCAGCAGAACTTTCGTATTGGTTGCTGCAATCTGCTTCCAACCATCTTAAATGTGTAGTCGTTTAGAGCAAAAGGGACTCATAATAACATCACAGTATGCACTAAAACAATGAGCTGAAAGTAGCTGGAATTGGACAGAGAGCTGTAGCGCTGATTCTCATTAGGATTATCAGGACTAGCAACCTTTTCTCTTAAAGGTCATTTCACTCAACGCAACAACAAAATAGAGCTCAATGGAGTTTAATTGCGTCAATCATTTAACACACTAAAAGGCACCATTTTTTCTAAAAGAACACTTTTGTTCTCAAGTACATTTTGTTAAAAATACCTCTTAACGTTGGTCAAATTTTAAATGCAGAACTGCATTGTGCTATTGGTATTTCTGGCTTGGCGTTGTGAATGATCCTTGTTCCATTATTTGTGATGATGCATTTTAATTTCAGTCATATCAATCGAAGGACCCAGTTCGAGAACCCAGTCATGGAAGCCAAGAGACGTTTGGAGCAGCAGAGGCAGATGCAGAGCCAGGGACTCTCCGCTCTACCACTACCCACTATATACAGAGGTATGCATGGAATACTAGAGTGTGTGCAGTACATAACTCAAAACACGTTGTCATACTTACAGAGTTGCAAAAACATGAAAATGCAAAGACTGCAGGAAAGACATGCCGGCAAATGGCCTTCATCAAGGGCCATCAAGGGCCTCTAAAACCTGGATGCTGATACATTTTATTTATGGTATATCGTCCCTGTTGTACAGATTGTTTGTATTGAACATTGTGCATATCGTTTTCCTAATGCATCTCTCATAGAACGGGCAGTTTCATGAGTATTTGAAGGGGCAGATGCACAATGTCACAATGAACAGGGTCGAATAGAGATTGCTGGCAGTGCGGGTCTACTCTGAGTATGAGGACGTACTAGACCAGCACATAATATGTACGGCTTCATCTAAGTGAAGACTGCACTTCTTCCATGAGTCATCTAATCAGGAATTAAGGCAAATGTGTCTTTATTGCTGCTAAAAAGGCACTAAAAAGATCATGTCAAACTTTAACTTCAAGCAAACATAATGTGACCAAACAAATCTGCATGGTTTCTAGATATCAACAATATCTCAAATATCATAATTCAAAACCTTCTGTCCCTTCAGAGAAGCCATTATTTACGAGGGACCCAACCCAGCTGAAGGGGAACTTCCTGTCAACAGCCCTGCAGAAGAGCAACATGGGATTTGGATTCACGATCATCGGAGGTGACGAGCCCGATGAGTTCCTGCAAGTGAAGAGTGTAATACCAGACGGACCCGCTGCTCAGGATGAAAAGATGGACACAGGTAATTATGTGTACCAACACTTCATTTTGACAGCTGGTTGAGAAATAAATTGAGGTTTACCCCAAAAACAAGTTGTCACTGCAGTCCCCACTGACACCCTAATACTGGGTTTATAGAAATACTTAAGCACAGCTTCATTATTCTGATTCCTCAACATAATGGACCTTCATTTCCTACCAAAGCAGATCAAGTATGAAGACCTTTCATTGGCAGAGTTTTAGATCCATTCAAGCAGGTTACCAGCCTGTTGGGTCATTTCTGTCAACCTAAAAGGCATGGGCAGCGCAGTAGTCGACAGTATCCAGTAGATTTGGTGCTGCAGTGTAATTTTGCCTCTGCCAACGCAGAACAATCCTTAGCATAAGCACTAGTGGACTTCCAAAATCACCGTCTGACAAAGAAAGCAGTGATAAATCATTGGATGATGTTTTGTGGTCCTGGTGTGCATTACAGATGTTGTCAACCAAAATAAAATTTTGTTTTCATCCAAATTAAGCACAGTACAGGCTACACAGGTTCCCTTAAACCTTCCCCTAGGGATGAACACATATTGACGGACATTCAACAGGTAGCAAGTGTTTGATCAAAAGAGATTGTTTGTGATAACAGTAGGGCATTAGCCGTGGACATTACAGTGCAGTGTGTGTGTGTGTAGTTTATTTGTTGATGAATGAATGCTACTCCTCAAAACCCGTGAGGGGATCCAACAGAGGTTCCTGTGTCTTGCTTGTCAGCCAGCTGCTGATTAAAGTAAAGGGTTAGCCCCAAAGTTAGCAACAACTATATTTGTTTTTTGTATTTAATATTTCTTATTGCACAGTAAAGCCATTCATTATTAACTTACCAACTGCAAAGAAGTATGCTCACATTGTATCAGGAAAGCATATTGTTGTAATATTTCATTTGTTACAGTCAGAAAGTGAGAAACATCTGATGAAAATAAAACATGATTTCAAAGTAATTGTTAGAACTATAATGGCATTATTGAGTCTACGGGTACTCTGTATTGGCAAGTACTCAAATGTAAGTACTAATTTAAGGACTATTTGTCCTTGGTCTGAAAAAAGTGGTGTCAGTATCCCTAATCGGATCGGCACTTTGTATCGGCTCACACCCGAAGCTAAGGTATCGTTATCGGGACTGAAAAAGTAGGATCGGTGCATAGTTTAAGTGCTAAGATTGTTGAATATTCCACAAAATATTTATATATTACTATAATATGTTGCTCAAGCACAGTTGATAACATTGTTCAGTTGTACAGTAGTAATCAATTAATGGTATCAATGATGTGAACAAAATTGCATTGTTAATCAGTTGTTTATTTTTTTTCCAGAAAAAAAAATGTATCTTAAAAGGGGAAATAATTGGCCCATGGTGGCATATTTAGGGTGTCCTATATTTGTGCCTGCAGCACTGTGTGTCCCAGACAAGGACTTCAGTTTCCTTTCAGGGCACTCTCTGTCCTCTGTGAGTGCACTATAATGTTCTGCTTTTAATGGGAATAAGAGCAACTGATTTGATTGGCTAAAGCTGACACCTGCCCACACAACACCTACTTCATTAGGAGTTGAATTCATCTTTAACAGCGGCAGGTGCAATATCACTGCAATAACACCAGTGGTCACAGTATTATCAAAAATCAGTCACACAAAGATACACCAGCTGTGGCGGTTCCAAAGGGTGGCAGCTGCCATACCTAAAAAAGGCCTTGTCGCACCAGCTGACACCCCAGTTTTAGTAAATCTAATAAAAAAATGTAAAAACTCTGATGTCCGAGTGATGCATTAAGAGATGACTTGCTATCATCTCTCAAAATAGCATCTATTATTTTTTTATTGAAAGAAATTAAAACAATTTATTTATTTCTAATGCTACCTTTTTGTATTTATTTCATACTTTTCTCATTTGCCACATGAATGTCATGTTTCTGAGTAGAAATATCTTAATTTGGGGGGTTTTCCAAACAAATATTATTTGTGATTGTTTGTGATTAAATTAGCATTAGCAAGTGCTATGAATTAGCTCCATACTTGTGTCTCTGCTTTGATTCATAAAACCAAGAGTCTATAATATCCACTCAAGCAGTATTTTATATATAATTCAGTCTCACGTGACTTACTGTCGTCTCACAGCAAGCAGGGTTCGAAGTTGCCCGTAGGTGTGAATGTGAGCGTGAATGGTCGTCTGTCGTTCTGTTTCAGTCCTGCGATAGTCTGCCAACCTGTCCAGGGTGAACCCTGCCTTTGCCCAATTTCAGCTGGGATCAGCTCCAGCCCCCAACAACCCTAAATAAGATAAGCGGCTAAAGTAGATAGATGGATGGATGGCTTACTTAGTGGTTAAAGAGACTCTGCCATATGTGGAAGGTTAACAAACAGTGTTTTTTATTTGCAATATCCTTGAGAAGACACCAAATCTCTACCTCTGCATTTACGGTCTTGTTTTTAATGGAGTGATCCGTGTACAGTCTTACCTGGAGAACTAAATACAGAGAGATTGTTCCAAAGGTCCTTGAGGTAACAAAGATACATTTTTAGGCTTTTACAGAAACAAACTTTAGTTTAGGACTAACCTTTAAGAGCTGATGTTAGTGAAAGTCTTAGTGGGTTATAGTCTTCGGCTCGGAGAAGGAACTCCTGTCTGAGGCGTCACGTGTGCACTGCTCTGAACCTGTGAGCTGGCCTTGTGCCTGGCACGGCTGGTGCCTAAATTGTTGGGAGTTGGGAATCCTGCTTCCTACTCTCAGCTCCTGGTCTCTGCTTTTATGACTCTCCCTCTACCTATCAGTTTTACTTTTATCTGAAATCCATCTCTTTCTATTGTATCTCTATCTCTCTCTTTGTCTCTCTGGCTTACCCTTTATTATGCTTCCTTATCTAACCATGACATCTGACACTTCTCCTCTGCTTTCAGCCTCAGTATATTTGCATCTCCTTTCTTTTTTTTCCTCTCATCCCTCTATCCTTGTCTGTCAGCCCATCCTCTCTCTCTTTCTGTTCTGATTTCTCTCTCTCTCCATTTGGCTCCTCTCCGCTCTGTGACATTGCCAGAGCTGCTCACACACATGCATGTGCAAACACATTCACACTTATGCATGCACAGTCACAGAGTCACACAGGCCCTCTCTGGCGGAGATTAGCTGGCCTATTTGAGCCGTGCGGCATTGCTCTTAGGGATTGTGTGTGATTGTGCATGTGGAATGTATGGTGTGTGTTTATGTGTGTGCACGTGTTCACGGGAGTGTGCGTTTATGCACGTGTGACAGAGAGCGCTTCCAGAAATGTGAAATAGAGGATTTGAGGCGGCTGCATTTGTCATGGGGCTGTGACTTTAATGCTTAAATCCAAAACTTTACGCACATTCAAACTACAGCAGAGATGACAGAGTATCTAGTGTGGCATTTGTGAAATAGTTTCACCTCGTTAAAATTTGTTAACGGTAAAAATGTCATCGACCAACCTGGTAACGTGAACATGAATATGAAATGTATTGAAGTGAGAAAATTAGGTAGCGTAACCTGACAAAGACAACTTTTATTGTACACAAGATCATAAACAATGGCACATGATTGCATTTCGATGCATGAGCCATCACTTAAAACTGTTACTACTTGTGACTGGTTTATTTAAATTTTGGAGATTTTCATGATTATTCTCTGTAAGGCTAACATGCACCAGATCATATTCACAGAGACACACCACCACAGACACCCCCCCCCTTTCTCTCTCACACACCTCACTGTCTTACACATGCACCTCCAGTGGCAGTGAACTGATAGTATAGTCCTTTGTGAGACTTGAGAGGCACAGAGTGTTTTTTCTGTGTTGCAACAGCATGTCCTGATCCCGCTGAGATTTGATATTTCATTGCAACAGACAGTGACAAGTTCTGTTTTTTGCAGCACAGTATGTTTACACACGAACCATTGAGACCAGATCACGTGGTCTGCATAATATGTGACATACCGTAGTGTGAGTGTGACTGCAGCTTTTGAGTCTTTCCTATCTCCTTTCTCAGGTGATGTCATTGTCTACATTAATGACATCTGCGTGCTTGGCACCACGCACGCTGATGTGGTCAAGCTTTTCCAGTCCGTACCGATCGGTCAGAGCGTAACCCTCGTGCTCTGTCGAGGCTATCCTTTGCCCTTTGACCCCGAGGACCCAAGTGCAGCGAGCACTTCCTTGACACCCATCGGCCTGGAGCATCGCCCCCTGGTTGTAAATGGCCGCGGCAGCTACGACCCCTACCTAGAGTATCTGTCGTTGAGCTCCCAGCTTCCTCCTCAAGCTCTGGCCGGAGCCCCTCACCCCGGGGACACACATCTGGATGGCTCATCTCTGCCGCCCACCACACCTGGTTCTGCATCCGCACTAACGCCTCACGACGACAACGTGTCCATGGCCTCCTCTGGGACGACAGGTGGTGCTGGGACAACAGTGCAGGGGGCAGAGTTCCTGACAGTTACTATGGTGAAAGGGGCAGAGGGATTTGGGTTCACCATTGCCGACAGTCCCACTGGTCAGCGAGTAAAACAGGTGACGTATCATGATCATCTCTACAGCTCTTCATTTTCTTTAGAAATGAAAGGCTTCAGACCTGTGATTCAGAAAGTAAATGTGTTCTTTCAGGAGCAAAATCTCAGTAGTCAGCAAAACTTGATGGTCAAGGTGAGTTTCACATTACAGTTAAAACTGCGGGTCAAGGTAAATTTAATTCAGTCAAAGCCATTAAGTAGAAAGAGATCATGGGAACAAAGTGAGCTGAGCCTGTGAATATTTGTTTTGTCTACTATCTACTAGATGATTGAAAGACTCAACTGTCCAATAGTAGCTACAGAATGAGAAAAAACCTGGCTTTAACAAATAGATACATTGGAGAAGATGGGTTGTGATGATATAACAGATGCTACTTATCATCCCTGTTGTCCAGTAAAACATCTGCACTTCAAAAAACATCTGTCTTATTATTCTCTAATAAAAACATATCTGCCTGTGGAATTTTGGAATTTGCACCGGTTCCTGCTGCATTGTTCATTGTCAATATTGTGGAAAAAAGTCAAAATCTTTCAATTTCATATTTTTAGATATGATTTTAGGGACCAACAATAGAAGACTGTTTTTGATGGATATTTTTTGTAGCATTAAGAGGACAATTCTTAAATAACTTCCCTCAATATACCATGTGCAGGTCTTTAGTCTAATCCAAGTTAATTAGTTATGTTAGATATTAGACGCTTTGTGTTAATTGGAAGATGCCACAAAATCAAATCCCACATTGTGTGACGGTGTATGAACTGTGTTGTTGAGGTGCAGGTGCTGGATCCGGGCTCACAGGGAGCGTCGGGGCTGATAGAGGGAGACCTGATCCTGGAGGTGAACCAGCAGCCAGTGGCTGCAGCTGGACATGGACGAGTGGTGGAGATGCTTAAAGAGTGTCCTGTGGGCGCCGAGGCGACTCTCCTCATACAGAGAGGAGTGACAGGTTAGAGACTTGTTTCTTCTCTGTGTGACTTATATGCTTGTAGTTCAATTTTACTCTTTCTATTGTTCATTCAGAAGGGCTACAAGGAAACTTAGATCACTCAGATAAACCAGATATAGTACAGAAAGTTGATAGTTATATTGTACGTAATGACGTACATGTAATGACGACATTTGTTTGGCGGTCTATAAATGTAATGTATTTTTTCCAGATAGCCAAAGTCTAAATAATTTTTAACTCTTTTTTTAAAATCTTTTTATGTCAACAGTGGTGGCAAAACATGACAACAGTACAATTGGTATCAAAGCACGTGCTATTTTGGTACCTTTCAAAGATAATTTTAATCAAAGAAAGGTCCAGTGGGAGAGCAACTGTCCAGCTAAATACAAGTTTTTTCTGATTGAGATACACAAACGTCAAGTCACTGTGCATCTTCAACTCCAGCTGCAGCTTCACAAGTGAGGAGTCCAGTAGAGTTAACAGTTAAGAGAGCAGAAGAGATTTTAATTATGATAATTTTGAGACTATTGTATTTTTGAACACATTCAAATCACAGTGGCCCCTTACTTGGATTCATTCAAGTCTCTAGATACAGTTTTATTTTTGGAATATTAAAGAATTAAAGAAGTTTGTGGTGCAAAACTGGCAAAATTATTTTATAAATATTTTTAAATAATAGTAACTGGGTTTTAATTCAGGATTATTTAACGGACAAATTTCCGTATGTTGGTTTCAGAAAAACAAAAACTTTAATATTCCCTTTGGGGAAATTAGGTAATTGCGGGAGCAAACAGCCCCAGGACTTATTATGAGACACTAGAAGAAAAGAACAGCAATATTTTATTTAAAGTCTGTGTCAAGTAAACATATTATATATATATATATTAGTTGAGAACAGGTGAAAAAACAGTGCACTATACAACACTGAATCGTGATGTTAGACCGCGTATGTGTTTTTTTAGGACAGATAAGCCTCTGGGGGTAAGGGGCTATATTTTGGGGGTTTCTGGTGTAGCCAGCGGATATCTGGGCCAAGACTTCCTATTCCGTGTGCTGCTCATTGTTTGCATTCGAGTTAGCAACTTGAAACGTGAGATTGGAGTTAAGAGACAACATGTTCGACCGGATGCCAGTTTACAAGCAACTTACCACAGCCACAGTGGTGTACTGTCCATCTGGCATACTGGGAGAGGCTGAGTTTTTACCGTCCGTCCAGCCCTGACTGTGTGTTTAGTGCAACAGTTGCAGATCATGTTGCATGCGTGCTTACCTCATAGTTCTCTGTTAAACGGTGGATCAATTGTATTGAGCGTCACAACCCCCACAAAATGACTAATTTCATTATAAGAATTTGAGAAATTTTGTCCCATAACATTTGGAAAGTCTAGATATTTGCCCCAAGATGAAATTATTTTATTCCCATTCTAGTTAGCATTGGACGGCATAAATATATGGTGCACATGCTCTGCCCAGACAGCAAGTATGCAGCAGGGAAATTGCCAACCTATTGTTTATTCTGTACATAAGTAATCAACCCTCCGCCAGGATTGGCCTCGGTCTCAGAGCGTTTCAGAGCAGAGATTACTGCTTATTTCTTCACCATTTTCAAACCTAATTTTATATACTAGCCAAATTGTTTCAATCATTAAATTTCAGCTTGGCAGTTGATAGCTTCTGTGGTGTGACAAGCTCACTTTACTCAGACTTTAATGTATTTCAAATGTGATAACTCATGCAGAGCATACGCAGATATATTACAATTTGTGAACAGTGTAAAGTGTAAAGTGTTGAGTGTCACTATTTTCTAATCAGAAGCTGGTCAGATTTAAAATGCAGTTGAGAGTTTATCTCACCGTTAGGTGTTGTACATCTCTGTGGATAGAGATGGCTCCAACACTGCTGTGGGGAAGCGGTTTCATTCCCACCGGGGCCACTCGTCTTCAAAATAAAGTCATTTTACTGTAATGTTCTTTTGGAGAGTGTCGTCTAGCTGGCAAAACAAGCTGGCATAACGCTGGTTGGCTACCTGGACTGACTGTGCTCTGAACACTCGCTTTGATTATACAGACCGCATTTTCACCGTGTTATGGACTCATAAATGGTCCATTTTGAAGTGATGCTGGGTTAAGGACAAGAGAAAATATCAATCAAAAAGCTCTAAACAAAATGCACACATACCTATTTTTGTGACCTATATATCGAATTCCCGTAACCAGCACTGCATTTTAATGAGATGCTCAACACCACCAGTTTCTGCACACGCTCAACATTGTACCTCTCTCTGGATGTGAAAGAAGATAGAAATACAAATTGACTTATAACGTAGCAGGAAAGAGGAATAAGAGAGAAGTGTGGCCATTTTACTCTGCTGTTATTTTAGATTGCCCACCTGCTAAGTAATTAAATTGCACAGTGAAAGCTTTGTTTGTTTGACGTGCTCTTGCACTGATTCTCTAAAAGGTGTTCTGGTCACAGGGTCAAAATTTGACTTTCTAATTACTGGTGCTGCCTATACCACTGAGCACTTGGCCATCTGACAAACACTCAAACACTCAACCCCACAATGATTAACCGCACAGCACCGTTCAGCAGCTCGAATGAAAGTGGAGAGAGTCAAAGAAACAGTCCTCTGGCTACTCCAAGAAATACAGTTTATAAGTTCAATGTTTGCTTTTGATGTGCCATCCACTTCTTCTTTTCTTTCTCATTTATTCGTTAAATCTGTAGTTTGTCAAGGGTTACATTTACAAGAGTTAATTTGCATTGTTTATGAGACAATAACAGAAGAAAAAAGAGGAATTATAGATGTGCTCTCTTTTCATTGCTCCTTTATCTTGGATTATATATAATTAGGGATGAAAACAATCGGTCTTATATGCAGCTCAGGTTTAATTAATTGAATGGTGACAAGAATTATTAATGCAGAGCTGAAAAGCAATCAAGGACATCAACACACATTTAGTGATCCTGGCACATTAGACTGATTTTACACCAGTCCTGTTGTTTTCAGTCATTTAACATAATAATAAGATGTATTGATGAACTGTTGCCTCGTCGTAGTGAATTGATTGTGTACGTAGTTCTGCAAATTATATTCAGTCAGTTTATTACATGGAAGCTAATAAAGTCGGTATGTATGTTACTGTACGTCAGCATGCATGGATGTGTACGTGAGCAGCGGAGATCAAATGTTGTGGCACTGAGACTCGAGCATCTTATGACCATGCAGAGCCAGCATCTGCCATCTGGTGGTTAACCTTTACATAAACTCATGTTTCATTGTCAGATACACCATTTAAAAATGATGCTGAAATTCAATATACAAATGAGAATGCCCCAGAAGGATTAAAGGTTCATTACATGTATATATACACCATATGTATTCACATGTACACCCTGGCTATAGATATTCTTGTAAATGCTGAGCTAAATGTGCCAAATGACCACCCTTCCCCCAAAGATGCCATCTCCCTCAACCTCACTGGTTTCTATCAAACAACTCAGCCTGACACACCAGGAACCTTTCTGACTCTCTGTGTGTTGCTCTCCTCGCTGCAGGGTGAAAGAAAGGACAAGGTCCTTTCCAGTGACTCAGATGTGCAACATGTCAGGAATGTTTAAGCTTGTTTGTGTATATGTAGGAATTATGTGCAGAACATCAAAGGAATTTAGCTTGCACACATGATTTCAGATGTGAGACTGAGAGCATCAGTGTTTTTTGTATAACATACAGGGTGTCACACCTCCACTGTCTGTGTGTGTGTGTGTGTGTGTGTGTGTGTGTGTGTGTGTGTGTGTGTGTGTGTGTGTGTGTGTGTGTGTGTGTGTGTGGGCGGGTGGGCGGGTGTTTGTCTGTCTGCTGTAGCGTGGGCACTCTGCCAGAGTTCCACTGAGCTCTGGTCGTGTTCACAGCTTGGTCCCCTGACATTTCAGTTTGAAGCGGAGCCAACCACAGACTAGAGACATTTTGCAGCACCAATGAGGATGCAGATCATGGTTGTGAAGAAAAGGGTGTCAGGCTGCACAAGCCAATCAGGCTGATCTGAAGGCCATCCAGAACTCAGCAGGCTAGTCTGTGAGGCCGACCTGCCAGACTGTCTGACCACTGACTCCAGAGAGAGGCCATATGAAGCCTCTCTACTAATTATTCATCTGTAATTCATCAGCATTCGTATGAGCCCGCCACACATCCGGCACATATGCCAATGAATGGTATTAGCATTTAAATTAAGCTTAAATGCCTCTGTGAGGATGACACTCCTCTATAATATGAGTGGACAATTGCCTTGTAGCTCATACTAATTTCCCTCAGTAGATCATAAATGAAGGTTTCCTGAGAATGAATTACTAGTATTCCTTAAAGGCTTCCCTTAAGTGTTCCTGAAAGAATGTGGTTGTTAGTTCCAACCTCCCACAAAGCGGTCCCTCTGCTGCTGCCACTGTGCTGAATGTTTCAGCACCAAGGACAGTTCTCATCAAACCATCATTCATGTTTATGTTTGTGTTCATGTACAGGGAGGGTTTTTATTTCCTCATAGTCTCTTGTCCTCGACGCTCAAAGACACAGCAGAAACATTCATTCTGAAAATGGCAAACATGACCACCAAATATGATGCGTTACTATAGGCGGGGCTGGGTTTGAAAAATGTGGGGGGAAAATGATAAAAGTGTAAGAATGGCATAAATACATTTTAATTTTAATTTGTTTCCTCACATGGACTCACATTGATCTATTCTCCTAAATCTCCCCTCGCTCACTGATTTTGATAGAAAGTTCTGCACTTCTGCTTCGGTGCTAAGGGCTCTGGCTTTTATCTCACACATCTAAAAAGCAGGCGGATGCAGTTGGAGAGTAATTCCATAAATATATTTCTTCTAGTGCTCTCTGACATTTCTTTGGAAATCTCATAAACTGAATAAACTGAATAAATATTAAATATATCAGGATTCTCTAAAGAACATTTTACATGCGCCCACGCCTGTTAAAGGATTCATCAGTGATGCTGCAGGAGTCTAGTGTGCATGAGGCACACTCGTGTGTTTATGCATTTTTATCCACATGTGTAATGATTCAAATTGCGTGTTTATACAAAGCAGCCATTGCATGTGATCCCCATTGTGTTAATGTATGTATTTGGGTCTCAGCAGCATAAATGTGCTGTTAGTCTTTGATTCAGTGGAGTCACAGGGGAGCTGTGTGGATGAGATTGTTGTTGTGATGTTGAGTGCTCCCTACATGCAGATACAATATGACATGGAGAGAAAACTCTGTGTGTGTGTGTGTGTGTGTATGTGTGTTGTGCGTGTGTGTGTGTGTGTGTGTGTGTGTGTGTGTGTGTGTGTGTGTGTGTGCGTGCACGTGTGTGTGTGTGTGTGTGTGCGTGTGTGTGTGTGTGTGTGTGTGCATTTGCATGCAGCCAATGATGTAATTATGTTGAAAAGCAACGCAACAACCAAACCCATTTAGGAAGAGAGTTACACAAATAAAGTCAAAACAGAGGAATATGAAATCAACAAGCTGAGATTTATTTTACAATTTAAAGAGAGAGGATTTAACAATCGTATCCAACATCTCATGTACAAAAAACCTCCACACATAGGTTACATTAAAGTTGTTTTTTGTCTGTATTTTTTTGTGTTGCAGGAATGCAACACAATATCAGTCTGCTCTGTGTAAACTGTGTTTTCTCTTTCTTCCTCAGGCCACATCTCTCCTCTGAAGGCCAAACAGGTATGATGATTGAACCACATGTGTTTCTGCTTGTGTTTAGGTGTCCATGTGTTTGACTGAGAGGAAACAAACATAGTCGTAGAGAAAATATATTTGTTTGTTGAAGCAGAGAGGTAAGATCGAAGCGTGTAAGATCAGCGTTTGTCATTGAGGCTGTGTTGCCTTAGAGGTGTTTGGCTTTTATTGTGAAATGAGCCAGCCTGTTGTGACCTGCTTATTGGTTTGATCACATCAGATCTCACACCTCACTAGCTGGGGAAAAGCTCTTCAGATTTGGACTTAAACTGCAGCTGCTGCTGCGTATGCAATCAGCACTCATTCATGCTATTAGATAGAATATTAAGACACAACGAATCTCATCTAATGCACTTGATTTTAATTATTTTAATTTGTTCATCATCTGGCAAAAATATTTTGTATTTAGTTATTTATTGTATAATAATGTTGATCATCTTCCATCATCAATGTTACCTGTCTTTATTCTCTGCACATAGTTAGCTTTGGATTCGTTGTTTAACTTTTTTTTAAATTTTGAAAACAACTTGAAAAACATTAAGCCTTTTTTTTTAAGTTTTATAATTAGCTTTACAGTATTTCCCTAAACCGGACTGCAGTGATTTAATAAGCGTTTAGATCATTTTTATACCGCTTGGAAAAGACTTACATTGCATTCTTTTTGTTTTTTTCTCACACATATGCTAGTATAAGCTCATTTGAATGCACCTCCCACCTGTTTGCACCTCTCCTCCCACCTGTGTGGTATTTTGGTGGCCAGCGCAAAAGTGCAATCCAGACCAAGCATATTTCAAGGTCAAAGGAAAAAACCAAGTGGTCAAAGCGCTGCCTACCCAGGTTGTTGCGCCAACACAATAAGGCCCTATAACTTAAATAAAACATCGTTGTTGGTGTTTTCCTTGTAGTTGCCTGACCAGTGGGATCCACATGGCAGCCCCCAAGCACATCTGTCCGGCCCAGTTTTGCCACCTGGAACCCCCTTCCCAAACCAGCCACAGCATCGCACGTCTGTGCCTGACTCCACCGAGGGCTTCGATCTTAACAAACCTGACCCCTATGACCTTTATGAGAAGTCGAGGGCTATCTATGAGAGCCGACGTAAGTACTGACATTTACTTCATGGGAAATTAAGCATTATGTTGCTTGAATTGGCTTTTAATATCGTGATTTGAAATTAACGAAAGAGTCAACCTTTGGTGTCGCTATTTGTGTCTCAGGTCCAGAGTATGAAGAGGTGGAGGTGCACCTGCTGAGAGAGAAGACCGGGTTTGGCTTTCGCATCCTAGGGGGAGACGAGGCCGTGCAGGCTGTGAGTCCGGACGCCCGTGACAAGGCTCGTATGGGACGGGCTGGACCACACACATATTTAACCTCATACACACCACCCTCATCCGATCTGCTCCTAACCTCATCTCACACTTCATCCAGTCACATACATTTGACCAACATACACGCACACACTTACACACAAGCACTCCTTGGTTTTACCATACTTAAGTAATGCCTTGCTAACTTGTCCAAGTTTACAACAGCATGCACATTATGATACAGAAGAATGTTACAGGAGGATGATAGGAAGGTGGAAACATGTTACCATGCCCCAAACAAGTTTCCAACCTGGATTGAGCAATTACTGGGTGATTCGGCTGTGTCTTGGTTTCATCCTCTTCACCTTCATTTATGCTGCTAATAGTGATTGTCTTTGAACAGATTGTTATTGGGGCTATAATAGAGAACACCCCCGCTGAACGCGATGGCCGGCTTCGTCCTGGGGATGAGCTCATTTCTGTGGATAAAAATGTGGTTGCTGGGAAACCGCACAAATACGTGATAGACTTGATGCACGCAGCCGCGCGCAACGGTCAAGTCAGCTTGACTGTGAGAAGGAGAGTGCAAATGCCTGGTAAGGACATGTTTTAGTTCTGTATTTGTTGTGTTTGTTTGTTTCACACTTTAGTGAGATTGGAGAACGTGCTACATATTTCACTGGCATCAATTTATAAAAACAACTTGGACCGGACACATGCTGACAATCTGTGTGCAGGATCAGTGTGTACTTCTCTCTCGCACATCTTTTCTGTGGTAGTGGTATGCGCAAACACTGTATTTCTATGTATTTTTATTATTCACACCATTTGCCATTTGTCTTGCGTGCGTACGTTGCATGGGGCAAGACGTTTTCAGGGACTATCCAGTGTGTCTTGGAACCAGTTCAGCACTGAATATTAAAGGAACGGTGTGTAGGATTTAGGGGTATTTAATAGCAGAAAAGCAATATAACATTCAGAACTATGTTTTCATTAGTTTATAGTTACCTGAAACTATGAATGATTGTGGTTTTGGTAGCTTAGTTTGAGCCCTTCATATCTTCACAGAGTTCACCATGTTGCACCGCAATGTTTTTACAGTAGCACAGGACAGACAAACCACACACTGGCTCTGGAGAGGGCCTTTCATGTTTTCATACTGCATTTATGTTCAAACAAGCTTTAAAATGAATAGCCACTGATAGTAAATTGGTCATGTTTCACAGTGGTAGTCATAGTTCTAGACTCATCCTCCTCTCTTGCTTCTTTTCCTCCAGGTGAACTGTGTCCTGTGAATGGCCGCAGCCCTGGCTCTGTGTCGACACAACACAGTTCTCCACGTAGCGATGCAGCCTCAGCTTCGGGCCCTCAAGTGGTCATCGTCCCGACTGCCACCTCTCCTCCAGAGGGATCCGCCCTGCAAACCAGTGACGTGGTTATTCACCGCAAGGACAATGAGGGCTTTGGCTTTGTCATCATCAGCTCCCTGAACAGACCGGAGAATGCCTCCGTCATCAGTGAGTTTTTGCTGTCTGGAGATCAAAAGAATGTTACTGAACGCAAATGGTGATTTAATAAATCGAAGACCAAGGATCTTAAGGGTGGAGACTGTCCTAGAGGGATGGTTCATGAGATTTTATTCTATTTCTATTTTTATTTTTCATGCATTTAAAGTCCTCTCTCAAGAGACAGGGTCAGAACAATATACCTGATTTACTAATAACCAGTGAGCTTTATCCCTGAAAAATTAATTTGCTTTTGTAGTGTTTCTTATCCCAATAATAGCTTCAAAACTTGTTTTTGTTGCGATCAAACTGAAATAGAAAGTTTAACTTTTTAATTCTAGTCATAAATTGGTCTTAATTTAATGCCTCTGTAGTAATAAACAAGTCTTTTAAAGCCTTACATTTGGTTTTATTAAACATTGGTTTCATTTAAGGAGGCTGGTAACAGATGGTGGGATTCTTGAACCAGCATTGCACATTGAAGAATTTGATATATATAATATCATGCTCTCAGTTTCGGCCTACACTTGAATATAGAATATGCATAGCCCAAAAGTGTATCTAGTATACAGTAGTTATTTTAATATCAAACATTAGTTCAGGATGTAATGGTGGATGTTCAACATTTCCTCAGGATTTTCTCTGCTTGGGGTCCAGAAATGGTGGAAAATTCAGATTTCTATATTTTCTATCTGTGTGAAAAGAGTTGATAAAAGGCATCGTTATTGTCTTAAAAATAGTAAGGATTTTTTAAATTATATCTCTGAGCAGGTTTTACCAATGTAAGTGTTTCTGTGTAGTGGCAGTGCATTATAAAGAAGAAATATATTTGGAACTGTTCGAAACGGCCTCATGATGTAATCCAAATCTACATATTTGTCTCTCCACTTTAAAAGTTTGTTTCATCAGTGCTGTTACAACATCTTTCTTCAAAATTGTCGTTGACAACCACCTTGTTATTGCCTGTTTCCAGCTGTGCCCCATAAAATAGGACGTATCATCGAGGGCAGCCCTGCGGACCGATGTGGGAAGCTGAAAGTGGGCGACCGGATCCTGGCTGTGAATGGACAATCCATCATCAGCATGCCGCACGCAGATATTGTCAAGCTCATTAAAGATGCTGGGCTAACAGTCACACTGCACATCATACCAGAAGAGGGTAAGGGATTGTGTTTGGCATGAAACCCAATTATGTTACTTCCCTTTAGTGTGGAAGCTTGTTTAGATTTCTCCTGATAGAAAAAGATGCTTATGTCCGTCTGCTGTGTCTTTTATGAATATATTTCCTTTTACTTGGCCAAGGAAATCCTTCCACACAAACTGCCTCAGTATTGTGAAGTAAAAATGCCCTTTCACATACAGTAAGCCAGAAAGGAGCACATGGTTAGGAAGAGTGGTGGTCCCCAACTGTTTTGGTTATCTTGACGCTGAAGCATAATCTTGATATTTCAGCCAGAACAACAGCCTTGTTTTACGACATTTTAGGGTCTTCTCATTTTGAGCACTATAACAAAGCTAAAGGTTGCAATGCTCCTTCAGGTTAGACATCGGATAAAATCAGATTTCAGAACAACAACACTGCAGTCTTCTTTATTCTGTACATGTTTCCTTTGTCTGTTTATTCTAAATCCTTCTCTTCAGAAGGATTTAACAGGTGAAACCTTGTGTCACTTTCTGTCCATCACAGGATCCCACTCTGGCCCCGGCTCAGAGAAGCAGAGCCCCATGACCCAGAAACACAGCCCACAGACCCAACCCAGCCCAGTAGCCCAGCCCGGCCAAGGAGGCACCCTGCCCGGCCAAACGGCCACTCAGACAGGTCAAATACCTGGCCAGCCGGGCCAGACACCAGCACAGACAAGCCAAACTGTAACTGGTCCTCCTGCACCAGCAGCCTCCCATCCTGCACCAGCTGGAAGCCAGCAGAGCCCAGTCATCCAGCCCTCAGGCCTCCCTCCACAGCTCTACCTCCATGACGGCAGGTAAGACGGCACTAAAGGGGATGTTCTTGTTTGTACTCAGCAGGAGCATTTTGTAAGATTCCTTAAGCCTGTCTTGGTTGACTGGAAGAAGGAGCTGGAAGAAGGAGCAAGGAGTTTTCAAAGGTGACAGATCTCACACTGTGTATATAAATGAGTGTGTGCCATGCTCTCCTTGCATGGCAGGAAGTTCAGAAGAAAATCCGACTCCAGACAACTTTTGTCCCAGTCAGACACTCTCAGGCTGGTTTCTACTTTGTTGCGTAACACCACTTAGGTGTCAGTGAATAATTTACTTTAAGGTATCTCTTCTATAATGCAGGAACCCGGCGTTCAGGCCATCTTCCATATTAAAACTCTAAAAGTGTGAGTGTGTGCATGGATGGGTTTGTGTGTGTGCATGTGAGTCTCCCAGAGCTGTGGATTCATGCCCATTGTAAGCGTGGGACCTTGATAAAAGTTTAAAAAACACAGCGATATTTCCATCCTTTTTTGTAGCAAGCTTTCTTTGGTGCACACACTCATCCTTTTACAGCAAACTAAGCTCAGATGTTACTTTACAGAATTATACACGGTTAGGGATACTTACCACTCTCACAAGAGAAGTCACATTTGGACATATGAGGTTGTGTGCCATCGGATACCTCCTTTTTTTATGCTTCTTCAAAACAATGCTCTGATTGTTTGTTGTTGCTCACTCTCTGTCTTCTCACAGGTCAGAGGTTAAAGCCAGACAGGATGTCAAACCTGACTTCCGGCATCCTCCGTTCACTGATTACAGGCAACCACCAGTAGACTATCGTCACCCACCGGTTAGTGATTATAGACAGCCTCCGACGCTGGACTACAGACACCCGCCTGGTCTGCTGGACTTCAGACAGCACCCTACAGCTGCACAGTTTCCTCTGGGGCTCCCTCCTGACTTCAGACCACAGGTACAGCTAGACCAAGAATAAACTGCTCCAGTTCAGTTGTTGAGCATTAAGTGTACATAGTCATTTTTTTGCATTCGGTTTGTTGCAAGTTGTCTACATTCTTTTCTGCAGGACTATGATTACTTTACAGTGGAGCTGGAGAAAAGTGCAAAAGGTTTTGGATTCAGTATCCGTGGGGGCAGAGAGTACAAGATGGACCTATTTGTGTTGCGCCTTGCTGAAGATGGTCCTGCCATACGCAATGGAAGGATGAGGGTGAGATGATGACATGGAGAGATGATATGTTGAAAAGCTGTTTGGGAGATGATTGGAATTGCTGTCAATGAGAACAGTTGTTTTGTTGAAGAAATGAATCCAGTCACAGACGGGCATTGAGGAGCAGCAACATGCCAGTTTGTCCATCTTGACCATCGAAGATAATATAACACAATATGCTCGTGTGTGATATATTTATTTCACAGAATTTAAAGATGGTCTAAAATTGAAGACAGCACAGATGTTTGCCTTGTAAAAGATAACCCTGCTGTGTTCATTCTGCAATATGCGTATTATCTCTCACTCCTTCTGTTAATTAGAATCTTTATTTGACTGTCTTCTTCATGGGACAGGAATAGCATTTAGGTTATGAAAGGGTGAACGAGAGTAGGTGCATGTGTACTCACAGATTAAGTAACCCTCTGCTCACTCTCAACAACTCCTGTTGAGGTGCACTTGAACAAGGCACTTAATGGCACTTATTCTCCAGTTGCTCCAGTGGAGCGACCCACCATGAGAAGACTGTGGCTGTGTCTAAAAGTCAACTTTCTATGAATAAACGAGGCTGACAGGAATCGACCTTATGCTCTGTGTTTCTCCTCCAGGTAGGGGATCAGATTATAGAGATTAACGGGGACAGCACTCGGGACATGACTCACGCCCGCGCCATTGAACTCATCAAGGCGGGAGGCAGGCGGGTCAGGCTGCTGCTTAAACGAGGCTCGGGACAGGTGCCAGAATATGGTGGGTTTTTCTGGCATAAAGTAAAGTCTCTAAATGTCCTTCGCTTTCTACTCTATCCCCTTAGTCTCCGACCTGATCTCTTTCTCACTTTCATATGCAAGATTCATTATTTGAGGTTCAACCTTACTGTTTTAACCAGAATGGCTTTTTCCGGCAAATGCTATTTGTTTTACTCAAGAACATATTAACATGCATTAATATAAAACTGCATTTTACTCCTCGCTCCTCAGTCCTGTCTACTGTCTTCTGAAATTAAACTATTTTGATCAAACAGTAGGATAGCAACCTTCTCTTTAGCCATTGTGTTTTAACCCCTCTGCCTTAAGTCTAATGATTGGTATAGGCTTTTACTTGCCTTCCCTCAGGAATGGTACCTTCCAACCTCTCCATGTGCATGAAAGGTGACACACTAAGCTCCCCCTATTTCTTCCTAATGGGCCACTCTAAAGACACGGTTTGTGAAAAACTGCATGTCTCTCTCTCCATACTGATTAATCTGTGTGCAGTGTAGCTTTGCTCCTGGCATGCATTCGTGTATGCATGATCATGAGTGTATGCGTGGGGAAATAGCAGCTCTGTGTGTATCCACGTGTGTGTTTGTGTGAGCGAGTGCTTCTGCGTGTTGTAGTAAGAGAGCAATAGGGTTTATAGTGACCCTCCAGATGAAATTGTATCATCCTGAAGAGGGATGTGAAGTAGACTGTGTGAAGTCAATCTGCTCAGGATCAGTCTGTCACACAACTACCAATGGTTCAAGCACTGAAGGAATACTGTCCCACATGACATGTAGATTAGCCTACACATCAGGTGTGTGCTGCTTACACACATTTGCATGCATACTATATTAGGATGTTGTGTTTATTTGTATTATCGTGGACGTCTTTCTTTCTCTCTGCCTTTTTCTCTCCTCAATCTCTGTGTGCATGTGCATGCTGCTTCGTGCCACTCTGCTTTTATCTCAGTCCACCTGAGCATGTTTTCTTCTTCTTTGACAGACTGTGCCGGCCCCTGGGATTCCTTTTCTACAGCCCACTCTGCCCTGCAGGAAGTGACCCTCGAACCCTCCCCAAATCCATTGCTCTCATCCCATCCAGCCTCAGCCCCAGACACCCCTCATCAGCTCTCTCTAGAGGCCACAGTCTGCATGGCAGACAAAGCTCCACAGCTGACAGACCACAGCTCCATGAGAGGGGCTACAGGTGGCAGGTCCACCCAGCAGAAGTGCATCATCAGGGGGCAGGGAACCCAACAGGGATCTGGAGATGTGGACTGTGGCCCAGGCGAGAGAAAGCCTTGTGCTTTGCCTCCCAAAGCTTTCCTGGGGAGGTCAGTTGAAAGAAGAGAGAGGCAACGGGAGACTTGCTCTCCCTGCTGTGAGAGAAAGGGCCTGCACACACAGGCGATGAGCACTGTCTGGCCGTGGGACCCTTATGTGAGTGTGAATTTCAATGGAGCCTCCCTTGGCAGTGGAGATGGACATGTCAGCCTCCAGGAGAGGCTGGTGTCCAGAGGTCTGTTCCCCAGAGAAGATGAGAGGGCAAGTGGCCGCAGTGGGCTCTGCTGCCCGTCTAAAGCCATGGAAGATCCTGCTGCAAGGAGCGCAGCAGCCTCCCCTGGGCCCTGGAACGTCCCTGTGTCTGATAAACTGCCTGGCACCTTGAGGTCCTGGACCTCCACAGTTAGCAGGTAGAATGGATCTTGCTGGTTTGGACTGGATCCCACTGTCTGGCTCCTCCTTCAGTCCACCATCGGATGTCTGAGAGAAGCAGTACATTTCCCTCACACTCTCTTGCTGTCCTGTTTTCTTCTCCAGCCACTTCTAAAATCATATTTTATGTTTCATTTGTTCTTACGAGATAAATATTACACCCACCACCTTAAAAACAGAGAAACTTCACAGATATTGTAACATACAGTATAAAACTGATGGTGACTCCTGGATTTGTAGGCATTTTGGACCCTCAGATGCGACAGTTAATGTTTTGATCTCAAACGGAGCAATGCTGTCTGATTCTGAGTGGAGCTCTGCTTTTAACGTTTACCTTTAAAAGCTCGACCGTATCTGGCTCAGATTGGTTAGTGCAACGTAACCTCGCAGGAGAGAGACATATGTACATCCAAGAGATTTACTTTTGCTCCATTTTCTCTAAGCAGTGGGAAGAATGAGACTACAAATCTATCAGAGGGAGGCAGGGACACTGACACTCCTGGAGGACATGGCACTGATCCAAGTGACAGCCTGGTTAACCCAACATATGTTAGATCTCACATGCCTACCAATATATCATATACTGTAAATGTATAAAGATGTGAAAAATATGTACATTTGGTAATCTCAAAAACATACCTGTTGGTGTTTTTGAGGCAGTGTTGTAGTTAGATACATTGTAAATAAAAGAGAAAAAAAAACGGAACAGTATTTTAGGATCACTATTTCCATGGCCTCGTCTATTACTACATATCAAAGACTGTGCAAGTCACTAAACCCAGACCGCTGAGGGAGGCAGCGGCTGTGTGCATGGATATAAACCACCATGACTTTATACAGGGACTCACATGTCTTTTAGAGGTAGAATTTAGAGAGGATATCCTCTGTGGAGCGAACCAGTTGGTTCTCATGAGAGACAAAAATATCTTTTTTTCATCAAATTGAACTTTGGAGTGACTGAAAACAGCTGACTTAGCAAGAACTCATAATACTGTTCTGAGTTATATACACAACTTGATCACAAGTCAACCATGCAGCCATTGTGCAGAATTATAAGCCTTGTTGTATTCATTTAATGCTCACGGAAGAATTTTGTCCAGTCTATATTTCCCATTCCTATGCCTTTTACTGTGCTAAGTGTACCACATCACTGTGGGAGAGGGGCATCGGTGTGGGGAAGAGGAGGCCGATGGTTATGAGGTGGGGCGGAGTGCCTTACTCAAACTAATGCAGAGCTGTTGTGATTTGTTTTGGGAACTGAATGCAGATGTTAATGATCATGCACACATATCAGCAACCTGTTGAGTTGTGGAGCCTGTTTTCTTCTGACTTAACACCAAGCAGTATATATACAGTTATCTTGATGCACTCTTATCAATGTCAATGATTGCCCTTGTCCCCTAGTGCTTAAAAGGGGATACAATGTAGCCTGTAGCATTACATCCTCTTCTTAGAGTGATCTGGGAGAGTGGAGCTGTGAACATTTATCCAGACAGGGTCATTATCACAGTGGACCTATGTTTCTGTTTCTGTCTAATTTCAGCTTTATCCCATAAAGAACATTAGTTGGGTTTGTTTTGTTGCAGGTGGAACCAATGCACCTGAACCCAAGACTTAAGATGATCTGTGAAAAACAAATTCATTTAAACCTGTGTTTGTTCACAAAGTGTTGATACTGGCAGAGTGGAAGCATGCTGCTAATAAACTCAGACACACAATACCAAGTCACTATCCTTCTGCATTTCTACATTTTGATATCGTCCATTTCTCACAACAATATGTTTGCTCTCATTACAGATAAATCACCACAGCTTTTGATTACTGGAGGAGCAGAATTTAAAAAAGAATCACAATGCATTGTGACAATATGACTGAATGCAGCACGATTGCACATCCAAGCTGTACTTGTAAACTGGTACAGGCCTACTGGTTAACTGGTTAACTGGTTAACTAGGACAATGCACCTGCCGACTGGAACGCTAGTAAGACCTGAAGAGTTTAATACAACAGTGGTCCATGTGATTAACTGGTTCATATGTTAGTGAGGAGCATGATAACATGCTATTAGGCTGTAGAAATGTGTTTACTGTATGTACAGATGTCAAAGTTCAGAAAAAGGTGAAATGATATGTCATCCAGCCCTCTGTCTCCGTCCAGCCCGTCCCCCTGCCTGCTGTGAGTGATTTTGTATACTAAAACAAAAAAAAGGCTTTATTGGAGCCTGTGAAGGATGGCACGTTCATAAATCTTCATTGAGATCAAGTATAACTGTGTAGTGTTAATTGTGTATTATTCACCTTGTACAGCTGTATTCCTACAAATATGGTTTACTGTATCATTGATACTGTAGTTTCAAAGACGTGAACAACTATTTTTATGAAATGCGACAGTACTGATATATTACATTTTGCTAAAAAACTAAAAACTTGTTTACTGAAAGATATTCTGAAATACTGTCAAATAAACTCTTGACATGGTGTAAAATACTCATTTGTAGAGACTGTTTTACTCGTAACCACGAAGGTGCGACTCGAGCAAACCCATCAATCGACTGATCAGTAACCATTTTGATTACCGATTCATTGTTTTGCTACATTTCCTACAATTCCTAAATATTTTGGTGAAAAAGTACCTTGGACTCTCACATTTGAAATATGGTAAAGACCAAACTATTAGTTGGTTAATAAAAATCAACATATTAATCTATTTATCATAATGAAAATAAACATAAATTGCAGCCTATGTGAGACTACACCAGAAAATGTTAAATATAAAAAATGTGTCTACATCCAAGTTTGAAGGGGATTTTATTAAGCAAAACAGCCTCATATTTTCACAAACAGACACACATGAAAACATTAAAGCCCTTTCACACGATTCCTCTTTATTGGCCCTTCACACCCACACAGGTTGTCTTTTATTGAGCTGATTGAGCAGAGCTATTCTGGGACTTTTCTGAGGTCAACGACCTACATGATGGAATCAGAATCAGGTTTTATCTGTCAATCAACATTAAACGAGTCGACCACATGGTCCCAGAACAGGTCTAATCAGCCAAATTAAGTGAAAACACCTGTGTGGGTGCGCCGTAGGAGCTCGAACACCAGGCACCATCTATTTAATGAAGTCAGATCCACACACATGATGACAATCGTTTGTGTTCGGTCCTCCTTGTGCAGATTTCCAGTGAAAGTGACAGTTAGTGTAAATATTGATTATAATCCTTCACAGGTGGATCAACAGTAACATCTGAAACCTGCACCCACCCAATAAAAATTTAAAAAAATTATACAAATATTTACATATTTCTGAACAAAGCAGGGACGTATTCCATAATAAAACAACTTGTAAACATGTTCCCAGAATCACGTTGCTGTCTAGATGGTTAGGCAGAGATGGTGAGCTGACAGTGGCTGTCATTATTGAGCATCATTTTCTGTTGGAATCAAGGTTTCACTGTTTTGCTGCTCATTTGGAGGAGCCTCCTGAGAAAGAGGAACAGAAAAATGTAGTTATCACAGTAAAATACATTTTTAAAAACAGCCTTTCTATTCAAAAGTAATAGTGACTACTATGTTGAAGGTCATGTTATTGGTTTACCTTAAGTGGTCTGTAGATTCCCATTTGGAAACGGCAGCAAAAAACGTCAATCAAGAATCCTACCACACTATGAAGCATGCCTGCAAGGGAGAAAAAGATCAGATTTACTGTAGCTGCTGATGATCAGTTTTAAGACTGAATGTCTGCCCTCACAAGCAGAATTGTTTCTCTACAAATTAAACTTGGAGCTTGCCACTAACTAAGTCATCTCCTCCTACCAGCTTCTAATCACTCCTTTGAGAACATCTCTCAATTCAGTTTTTAAAAAATGATTTGCTGAAGTCAATGGCAAGATGGTTAATAGTCTTTATTCCTGTTTTTATTGGTAAACAAATGGGGCTTGAGGCATGACTGTAAAATTAGAATACCCAGTAACTACATGCTGTCTAGATTTTAAATCAACTGCATTCTCATTCAGGAACGACATGAAAAGATTTAACATTACCACGGCTAAACTAATATTCTCTGTGATGGTTTACTTATATTTCACACCTTTTCAGTCTCTGCAAGTTCAGTTACATACTAGTAATATATAAATAAAAAGCAACGTTTATTTACCTGTTGTAGAGAAAATGCCTCCAATGATGCCACAGAGTCTGACAAGAAACTGCCAGAGCGGCATGTGCTGCTCGGTGACTTTGACCATTAGTGAGCTGATATCATATTTCATAAAGATTCCTGAGACTCCATGGCTGCCTGCAGCATGGTTTATCACTCGTTCCTGCAGAGCATGAAGAGGAATACAAACATATTCATCATAACAATACATTGAATACTACACAAATTTACAACGGTGTGCAAAATGTAAACCTACCTGCTCAGTGACTGAGTACTGGTTTGTTTCTGCAGAGACCTTGTATGTGTTCAGTTTGGTGGGCACAATAGTGATGAAGTACTGAAACATGTGGTTAGCTGGAGATAATAATCATAGATATATACATTAGCTCAGCATAAAGGCATGCATTACAATAAAAATGGATTCTTTGACAACACAGACGTACATTCAGCAGAGACTTTCTCTGTGCCGTCCAGAGGGTTGATGATCCCAGGAATCACTTCTCCAAAGGACAGTTGGTCAATTCGGTGAGAGAAATTATAAGCTGTGCAACAATGCCAAATCAAAACAATTAATCATCATCAAGTGAATACAAATGGGTTTTTAACATGTGTCACAATAACTACGCTATTAATTAAGCAATAAGGTACTGTATCGTCAATAATGTACTGTTCAAGGGTGCAAACCCTTGATGCCCGTATGCTCTTATAATACGGCTGTCAGCGACATTATAAATAGTAAGTAAATAGTAAGCTGCCTTTCAGCACAAAATAGTTGTAGCCACCAAATGTTGTGTATCGGATTTCAGTAGCCGAGAGAAAATAGTGTGTGGATGTTGCTATGCAACAGACAGCATTGGGAACATCACGTTTGTTTGCCTAGCTAGATCTCGCACCATCTCATTCATTCACATTGCTCATTTTATAAAAGTTGCCATTAAAATAACAAAAATGACAATGGGACACTTTCAATAAAATGATATTTAATTTAAACATTAGGCCTAAACATTCTAAATTAATCATAAATGCTTCGTAGGCACTGGGAATAACAATGTTAGGTTAATAAATAGCCTATGCTGTTTAAACTTAAAAAACTAAAGTTACGAGTGACTTGGGACTCGATAGACTAATCTCCATTAATTGTGCATCCGTGGAAAATGTCCCCTTCGTCTCGGATTATATCGCTTCCGACCACTTCTTGCTCTCTTTCCCGGTGGCTCAATGTTGGAAGGGCCTTCTCCAGCAAGGATATCACTCCAACGCGGTCTTTCATTGAGATTTGGTGCCCAGTAGCTTTGAAGGGAGCTTTCAGATTTATGTCCACTCACTAACATGATTTCTCTTGCTTCCAACCAGCATTAGAGAGAGTTTGCACCAAGGTGCTGCGCAGGCAGTGATCACTTGAAATGACAACCAACAGTCACGCAAAATCTACCTGTTCTTTTGAGTGCGCACAGATATCGAACGCTCAGATAAATGTAAACGGGTGTACAGTACATTCTGGCTCAATACAGTACACCCTGTGACTCACTCTCAACCAATCAGAATGCTTGATTTCATCCACCCATAATATAATGTACAATAAACACCATTGCCTTGTTAGTATAAGAACATTTGTAAAGTGGATGTGTGCAATAAAGAGTTGTCAAAAAGATATAGAACTCACTGTCATGGCTGACCAGTGCAGCTAGATGGGCATGGCCTCTGGGATGTGGGATGGACCTGTGTAGAGATAAAAGGATCAGGGGTCACTCAGCCTCTGCAAAATGTTTAATCTCTAAATTTGAATCGCCGTGGAGATACATACTTGCCAACAGTAACGTGGAAATTTCCTGCCACTTTGTTGACATACATGTGTCCATGTATCCTGCAGGCCCTAAGGCTAGAGGGACTGTCCTCACTATGGGCAAACAGAGCAACACAATGTGATGGGGATATAGTTATCACAATCTATCGGAGGTTCAAACTCTTCATTGTTTATCTTTGCCATTACATGTTCAACCATCTATCAATTCCAAAGAGAAACAACCTTATCTTAAGGATCCTGTACCTTTGAGGCTGAGCAGGAGGAGCTCCTTTTATCGCAGCCTTGAAGATTAAATCCTGGAGAGCGTGCTCCACTCTCAGACGCTCCTGGATGTGCAGAAGTGTCCTAAAAGAGAGGGACAGAACAATTAGGGAAACAAAAACTCACTTGGAATAGACAAAAAACAATCAAATAGATGAAAAGGCATTATGTTTTGAAAAGAAAAAAAAATGTGAGCATGTTAATGTGTAGACACTGTATGAAAACTGGGGATTGTAATGTTTGAGTAACTAAATGACAACTGAGTTTTAAATGTAATGTAAATATCATAGCTGAACTCTGGATGAAAATGAGGGAGTGATCATCAACAGACGTTAAGGGGTGTCACTGTAACGCAAGTTAAAACCTTGAATCTTACATGTGCCATAACCTTTGCTCTGGGGAGAGCTCAAAGTTGACCTAAAGTGTGACAAAACACAATCATCAGACAAGCTTAAATTCATTCCTCTGCTGTTACGCAAAGAAAAAAAGATTTAATGCATTTTGAAAACAGTGAACACACTGAAATAACTTATACTCACCGGTTCATATTTTAAACCATCGGAAGCAACCATATTCTCTGCCAGATCCAGGACATCTGCCCCGATATCTGCATTCACATGAAGAACATCCATGATACTTTTCTAAAACACACAGTCAGAGCTGAAGTACAAATACACTTCCTTTGTACTTACATTGGCATCTCATGGCTACTGTAATGTCAACATTTATTCTCAGTTTACTGAAAGTGAAGAGCAGATACAGTTAGTAAACATACTAAGCTAGGACACAGGATTAATAACCACAACAAACTCTGCTTCATCTCTCACCTGCTGAAGTCCTTGTCCACCTCATACTCATACTTCATCCACGTGTTTCTGTACACAAAGAACTCCAGGAAGGCGAGGACAGCCATGAGAGTGAACGCTATCAGAGACACTGGGGGCACAAACACGACTCACTGTCACATCGAAGTCCACCCCCTCCGAGTGAAGGTCAACGTGTGGCTGTGTACCGACAGTATCCATGGTTACGTTACCTGTCCCCCCGCTGGCTGTGGACTCCACGTAGCTCTCGGGGACTTTGGGGAAAGCATCCAACTCCTTCACCAGAGTCAGAGCCTTCTTCTTGGTCAGTCTCCTCATTGTGGGAGCAGCAGGGACGCAGCTTCAGGTGACTCCCTCATAAAGTGGATGTTCTCTAGCAGCCAGTGGCCGTGAGTCGTTCTGAGGGGACGTGGAATGTTCGGCGTGAGCAACGTGGAACGTTCGGTGTGAGCAACGTGGAATGTTCGGTGTGAGCAACGTGGAATGTTCGGTTGGTCTACTGCGGGTTGTCGCTCGTGCTGACGTCGAACATGACAGCTGTTAGCAGCCGAGCTCACGGTTGACGCGATTGTTAACTTATTCAGCTCGCTAGTTAGCCGGTTCCACGGGAACACGGACGGCTGGTGTGAGTGTTAGTAAAGTCGTTATTGTACCGTCATCATTCCACGGTCAAAGTGCTTCTTCTCACAGTGAAACATGAAGAACTCACGTAGGCTACGTTACCTGGTAGGTGTGGTGTTCGGACTAGCTAACGTTAGCTAACGCTGACTGTCGCCTGACCCCATTGTCGAAGAATAAACTGCTCCCTTTTGGACTTAGCGCCCTCTAACGACAACTGTCGGCTCGGATGCAGGTTACAAAAGCACATTTCACAGTTTAAAAAAATAGTTTCAATCGTTTTCAAGATACTGTTGATTAAAAAATAACGTTATCTCGTGTAACATATCGAAAGCGTTAAAAAAGAGTTAGGTGTTTGGTGCTTTTTGAGCCACACAGCATTACCAACTGGACAAAGCATGCAACTGTCTCATGGTCCCAAGAGCCTCAATTTGTCAGTGGGTTTCTCTTAATAATACTTTGTATTATATGTATTATTTGCAAGTGTTCGCTAATAACCGCTATGGTGCAGAGGCTCATACATCTCGCTGTCTATCCTGCTTTATGGGTCTTATTCTTAGAGCATGGGGTCAATACTGAACATAAATGAAACATAGTCATGTTACATAAAACCAGTGGATACAACTACCTTTGAGGGTGTCGTGTGGTTTTGTTGGGACAACCTCTGAGTGAATGCTGAGATTTAACTTTTTCAAGACTATATTCCTTTGCAACTCAGTTGATATTTTGATTTAGGAGCCCATATTTCCAAACAATGTTTTCATTACTTGTGTTACCACAAACAATTGCCACACTGTGATTCTTGTGGCTTTTGAGTACTAGAGTGGTTGCCAGCATAGCCCCATTGACATTTCTGCCATGAATGTACTTTGTGTTGCCTCATGCCTACATGTTGACAGGGCCTACACCAGCCCACCCCTTTCTGGTTATTTAATCTGCTAACGTTTTTTTTTCTCTTTGCATCTCAATTTAATTTACTACGGAATTTAAGGATGTAAAAAAACATATTCGGTTCATAACAGAGCGGTAAGTCACACTTTTTTTTAATCAAAGGACACCGTTTGTCAAAGACATTGTTCAAATACTTGAGCCAACAACAATCCCAAGATTCACATTAACTTAAAAGAAAATACACTGTATGAATATATGTATATTATGCCATTGATTTTTAGATAGTAGAGTCAATACAATTATTCTTATTACATTTTTATTATTATGGAACGTCAACTTTAATCACTATACTCTGTCTCTCTGCTTTTCAAAGAGATCCTTTTTCAAATACACAAATAAAAACTGAGATTTACAAATATGACATAAATAACCACTAGTAGTACATGTAAAGCTAGACTTTCCCTTTTACACCCAAACAGCATCTTCAATGGAGTCTGAGGAGTGATTGGATCCCGTACTCGCACCACCCGGTTTCCAGCTCCCGTATCAAAGAGCCTTCACTCTTTTCATGTGTCCTTCAATAGTTTGCTGAATCACTGACGACTAAACAATTAAACCCCTGGCTTCCTTGCGATGGAGGCGGAAAACAAAGATAATTTCTCGGCAAGGATCAGTAAAGTATCAGATTAAATGCTGCTGAAAACATTCATGAATGCATTAACAAACATGTTCTGGTATTAACAGAGGCCCATAGAATAAAAATGCAACAGTACAAACAAAAACATTATTAGATATGCTTAAAAGTGTTTGATGAGTGAGGGCTTTTGCTCAGTATCACTGTCAGTACTTAAGATATTCATTTATAGTGAGACACTATACAACTTCAAGTTTCATGTGCATTATTTTAGTGCTGTGCAGGCCTATGACGAAAAAAGCATGCCAACCAAAATCCAGCGTCCTCATAGATACATGTAACATCAAGGTTGTGACGCTCTTCTCAGCAGTTGAATTGATGGCTGGAAAAAAGGCCAACACAAACTTAAATATAAAAACACAACCTCCTGCTAAAAGTTTTACGGTTGAAGCTCAAGAGGCTGAAATTATTCACGTATTGCTTGCTCTATTCTGCAGGTACAGAGTCCGGACCCTCGTCCAATAGGATGCCTGTCTCTAGGAAATCAGAGGTGGGTGTGTCAGGCGGCTCTTGAGAGAGCTCTTCAGAGCATCTGCTCACAGTGGGTGAGATAACATCTGGACTTGTGTCACAGGACTCTGTGCTCTGCTCCGAGGTTGCTGTTGTAATTGTTGTGGCAGCACTGCGGGGAATTGGGTCAAACTCATCATCGTCGTCTTCCAGGATGGGTGACTCATGGATATCTGCCAGAAAAACAAAGATATCTTAGAAAAGCTGATTTGGAGAAAGTTGACTTGTAAAAAAGATGAATAGAAAGGAAATGCTAGCTCACTGCTGAAAGCTTCTGGGTACTGCTTAGCAATCTTCCCTTTTAGTGTCCTGCAGAAGAAGAGCAGGTCAATAGTCAGAGGTTGAATGTGAGTGTGTTTGTTTGCATTGGGGGTGGAGGGTTGGGGGGGATAGTGACTTACCTGATCCTCCTGAAGACGCTGTCTAGATCTTTCTTCATCTCCACAAGGGTGCGAGTGTGGAGGAGGAAGCGCTCGTTCATCTGTTGCAGTCGCACGTTAGACAGCCCGTTAAAGTTGATCAACATTTCATTTGTTTTCTCAAAGCGGTCAAGCCTGTTCACAAAAATTCAGCAAAGCAACAATTATCTTCAGGTGCCAGTCAGATAGCAGCATCACTGTCATATGCAAGTGAACTGACCTACACCAAACAGCACATCCATTTTATATTTAGCAGTGCAAAGTAGCAACATGAAGCTAAACTAATCCCACCATGACACTCACATGTGTCTCTGAGCCTGGATGATGGCGTTCACGTCCTCGGAGTTGACCATGCTCAGCATCCTGTTACAGAACACGCCAGACGCTGTGGGCTCCACCATGATGGGGATCAAGACGAAAAAGCTGCTAAACAGACCTATATCAAGAAATGCGAGTGCATAAATATAAAACCCATAAAAACAAGCTAAATCGTGAAACTGGACGTGTATCGGCTTCTACGGTGGCAGTTTTACTGTGAGATTTCTCTGTGACACTGTAATGCCGCATGGTTAACGGTGAATAATGTAATTTAATGTAAAATAACTTCATGAGTCCCTAGCTGTTAGCAGGCGGGACCATTGGTGATACGGTTAGCTGCTGGAGAGCTACACCGACGAATGAAAAAAACAACATTAATATGAGTTACCTCCGCGCCCACAGGAGTTATATGCGTCGACCTCTGGGTGATTGAATAGACGATTTAAATGGAAATGTACAGCCTAAAGGGCCATCTGACAGCTGGCTGTGTAACAAAAACAAAGCACTTCCGTGTTTTTGTTAAACGTCCGGTCATAGGACCAGCGCTTCCGGTGCCTTTCCCCAGCATTTCTTTATTTAAAACATTTGTACATTTTTAACAAATCTAAAATGTTTGTATAATATTTTTCATATATATAATTTTATTATAATAATGATGAATGATCAGGCCTGTCAGTAAAAAAGTTTATTTTATATATTTGTTTTTATATACAAATGGATATGATGTGCCCAATGTCCATTATCTTCACATATAATACAGACTATGCTGTTTTCTGTAATCTCTTGGTTATAATCAGTGTTTCAATACATACAAAGGTATAGAGAAAATCTGCACTTGTAGTATTAGAAGTACTCCACAGTTGTGTTCCTGCTTGGACCTCTCGAATGTCAAATGTTCACATGTTGCATTCCAGACTTAAACCTATATGTTTTTAAATAAGTCAAAACAAACTCAGGCATCCTAGTTTTCTAAATTACAAACAAATGTTTTTTCCAAACTGACATAAGACAGTTCTATACCTTTTTAAAGATGCCGTCAGATGCATGAAATGAAAAATGACTACCCTGAAATCTATGAACCCATAATCCTTGGTTTTTAAATCTCAAGCAATTGAGTAGTGTGTAATTGCACTAAGGTAAAGTAAGTAATATGAGGTACATGCATACAACATTCTCCCATTTAAATCCTGTATATATATATATATATATATATATATATATATATTTATTTATATGAGTCCAAAACACTGATGTGGACAATGCCCTAAAGAATAATTCACTTTTACTTTATTTTACATCATCTTACATCACACACTGACACTTAAAATATGTCAATGCCATTGAAAGTAGGTCTTTTAAAGGAAATATAATAAATAATAAAAAATGTAAGTTTATGGTGCTGAATTTGGATCATCCTTCCGAGTTAATTGTTAACCATCTACCAACCGTATACCAATAAATCAGGTACTCCATACATCCAGAAAACTCGAAAAATTACTTTTATTAAGGGACAGGTAAAAAAAGTACATGATTTATAAAAAATACAAAACCGCTTTGTCTAACTTGTAAGACAAGTAAATGCATAGCAACAGTACATGCAAGTCTAGAGTTAGGTCTACAATTCTGTGACATTTTAAGCTACCAGCTAAAAAAGAGAAAAAGTACAGTTTGGTTGCAATCTATCATTCGTTTTAGTCTACATGATATAGATCCAAAGTAATGGTACAGAATAAGTTAGGTTGCACGCAACTCAACTGATGAGTAAATAAATACTTAACATTTCACAAATATTGACAACCGGTAATTCAACGCAAAGTTGTGAGAATTACATTCGATTTCTTAAGTACAAAACCATTCTACATATAAGCTAAAGATGAACATAATTCATAATATTACACTTGTAAGCAGGGATGCAGTGATACAAATAAATATGAAATAAATAAATAATGACACCCATATAAGAGCCATATGGCTCACCCAGCCCCTTATGTACATGTCACCCGTTGCTCCTGACTACAAAAACACATGTATGAAAATTGACATTAGTGTTCTGTTTAGAATACCTTAAATATACATACAAATGACCTTGGATAAGCACAAGTGTCCATGGAAAACCTGCATTGATTTGACATTGGGTGAATTTTAATGTGCTTTGGCTTTCGGTTGATAAATAAAGTAATATTAGGCAATATACCACAACTCATCTGTGGTATATAAGAGGCAATGGCATAGAATTTCAACTTGTATAAAGTAATTTACCTATACTGACCCAGGATTGACAGGAATCACTGATATTGATATTGCTGAATGACTATAGACCGTTTGTATGTTTTGCTGTTGTACTACGTGGTATTATGGGAAGAAACTTAATTTTTCCTTTTTCTTACATATAAAAATAAGTTAAAACTTCAGCAAAATGGATTAAAAAAAATGTAAGTAAGATTTACAGTTATAAGGCCATGCAATTTTAGTACTCATGCATCAGATCATTAGGTCTTTGGATGAGTGGGCTTGCCATTCATGCAAAATGCACTATGTGTTGCTGAGGCCACAATAAATATACTGTCCCTTGGGTTCCTTAATACCGATCCAGAATTAACACTAGCTGTCTGTAACACATTATTAAGGCTGGTGTATTTGCTGTTGAAGCTGTGAATAGGCCTTGTTTAAAAATGGGACCCACTCACATATTTGCACACAGAGACAAACTCTTTGATAGGAATGGATGTCAATGTTAAAAGACACAAACACAGGGGCTACTGTACATGGCTGTGCTCTGTCGATGCTAAAGTGTCATTCATTCCAAAACGAGATATCCACCATTTCAAAAGAAGAGATATTTACTCTTAACAAAGAAAACAAAAGTAATGCCATTACATTTGTTATCTTAACATATATGCTCATGAAATAGCCACATTGAGAATTGGTTCAGCTGTATGTTTGAAATGTTGAGTAATGAATTTCAAGTGGCACCTTTTCTGTGAGTAAGTGGATCTACTTTTTGGAATAAAATCTTTTAAAACTAACTAACTAACTAGAGCTCCAGCATTTCATCTAAAGTAAATCAAAAACACCAAGGAGTATGAATGTTTGAATATTAAATACAAAATAAGAGACAAAGTGGAAAAACAGTTAATAAATTACCATTTTAACAAAATAAACAAACCTCCATATTATCATGGAGAAGAACGAAAGGAGTTCCAGCTGCTTTATGATTGAATGCTATCTGAGGCAACTTCTTTCTGTAAGTGCTTGAGAAAAACAAAACAGCACACCAAGATTTCTTCAGAGAAATGTTGGCCTGGTTTTGGCTTTACCATCCAGCCTCCACCACTGCCCCGCTCCTGGTTGGAGGTGTTGTTACGGTAACGCAAAGCTGTGCAGGACCGACATTTTCCTCACACCTTGGGGTCTCCTTCACTTCGTCTTCCGTCTGGGATTTATCCTGGCTAACATCCACGGCCACCTGGCCCTCCTCTATCTCCACCTCTTCCTCCTCTTCTTCTTCCTCCTCCTCCTCCTCTTCCTCCTCCTCCTCCTCTTGTTGTTGTTGTTGTTGTTGTTGATGCTGCTGCCGTTGTTTGTTGCGGCAGCATGGTTTGAACAAATGGGGGTCGATGAGCACCTCTCCAAAGCGTCCCTTGTAGATTATTCCACAGCATACCTTTTGCCTAGAAAAACAAAATAGGTTGCATCTATTCAAGCCATGAAGCAACGCCAAATTAATTATAGGGCCTTTTCCAGTGATTTACATGCTTTAGGTCTGTATTAGAATGCAATGATGGGGTAACTGACAAATAGCTAAAGTTAGTGTGAATTTTGTCTCGTGCACACTTGGTATAGAGGAACGTAGGTCAATCAAGTCATTGAAAAGAAGATGATCGCAGAACTCTGTCCTGCATTAAAACTGCAGAGTAAATTAAGTTTGTATGGCCAAAGCATGCAAAAAGAAACTGAAAGTGGTCCATTAAAGAAAGTGACTGTTGGTGAAGGGGCTTTAAGACACTGTGTGAAATAATGTAAATGACATGCTGCAATAAGTCATTAAAAATTGTAATAATGAGTCAGTGCTAGTGCTTCACTGTCTGGCTTACCTCTTCCAGTAAGTGAGGTCCAGAAATGAGAAAACTGGGGAGCGACTGGATCCTGGGCTGAGCTCAGTGTCTGAGCTGTCATCTGACAGGTTGCTGTAGCTAGGTGACTGAGCCGGAGAAGTACTGGAGGTTGTGCTGTGGGCATCTGAATCTGATGGGAATAACACAAAAAGTGAACAATGGAGGGTGATTAAATATGTTACTGAAAGCCAAAAATTCTAAACTCACGGTTTCTTTTCAGCTCTTTCTGCAGCCTGCTGATCTGGCTCGGCCGGGCTTTCTTGGATATGGACTTTATCTTCTTGGGCCTGGAAGTTATCTTTAGGCTGGGACCTCCTCTGGCATCAACAACCTGTATAGAGGGTAAGAGAAGAGTCTGCTTAATTCAGGTATTTTTTAAATCATAACCTAGCAGTATCTCCACCACATCAGGCCTGCAATCCAAACTTACATGGTTCCAGTTCTTCTTGGTTCCCACAGGTAGCTTCTTCCACCGTTTCACCAGGAGCACACAGGCATTACAGATTTCTCCAGATCGCGTTTCACACAGTCTGCAAGACAATTTGGAAAGAAATGACCAGAGCAGAATGTTTCAAATCAATAAGGTATGTATACCCTACACATGAAGGGGGATATTTCTCCAAACCTCACGTGTTCAGTTGCGTTTCTTACCCAAAACAGCTCCTGAAGTCTTTCTCGTACCGCTTACTGTCCGTGAAACGAGAGCTTGACGACTTTGCACGACAGATGCAGCAGCCGTCCAAACTCCTGTACATTTTTGGCTTATGAAAGCCAAACATCTGCATACAAAACATATTGAAATATTAACATTTTAGGCTCTCACTGCAGTAACTCTGTGCCGCCATACATCTCTGGTTCAGAGAGGTGATATTGTATTTCAGTTTAACCTCAATGTAAATTAAACGATCGGAGAGAAGAACAAAATCAGGAAAGCGATTTTGTTAAAGCATCTCATCGCTATGACCCACATGGGGGGGAAGTAGGTCAACAGTCAGACAGCGTGTCAGACAGATCATGTCACCATGCTGCGCTTGCAGGATGCACGCTTCATTTTTTAACCTCAAAATATAAGCACGCGCGAGTCTGATTCTCCCGAATGCAGAAGATCAGTTATTTGCCATTTATATGCGCATTTGCTACAAAATATAAGCGTGAATTGCCAGAGAAATGCAAAAGTATAAATGTGTCCGCGGGAAATCACGCGTAATACAATAAGCGACGAATGTGCAGAGGAATTGTGATTTCTGTTGTGAGGCAAAATGTAATCTCCACAGCACATGTAGACCTGAACTGCGGCAAAACTGCGAGCCGCGCCCCCCAGACTGTTTTTTTCTTCTCTTGCCATCAGTCCTCGGGGTCCTCTGAACAGTGCGGCGCCTCAGAGAGCGGACAGAGAGCAGGGAAAACTAAAGACCTCTCACTCTGCTGGTTATATCAGAGTCTTGGGGGCACTGTCTCTTGATTACTGATGATATCAGTATGTCAATCAGCAGTGAGAAATCTAACAATGCAAATCTCAACTAATTGTAACTGTGGAAGCATATTATTGATTGAAATGCATCATTTAATATTTCCTATATGATTGAAATCTGTGAAAAATAAATACTTAATGAGTTTCAGCCTGCAAAGTCTGATTTGAATGTACAAACTATCATGGAAATAAATCTGTGTATGCTTTACTGATGCAGAAAGTTGATTTGCAGAAACTTGCAAATAAAGCCACGCGTCTATTTAACCGGAGAATAAACATGTATTTTACATGAGAACCCTGCTAAAACCAGCAGCAACAAACCATTTAGATGTCACAATTCATAACACCTTCAACAGACTTAGAATTAAATAGGTACAATTATAAAGATATAACCAATATTAAAACAAACAGATTTTAAGTGTTATTACAATTACAAAACAAAGCAATCTATACCCTCAATTTAATTCTGCGAATTTATATATATTGTATAAAACACGGCGCCTGTATTCTGGGGTACATTACAAGGCCGACCGCATATTCACCTTCGAGTTTCTCATCTGTACGCAGCAGACGATCTCTGCAGCAGAATACAGTACGTGACGCAACTCAACATGGCAACACACTTCAAAAAGGCGGAGGCAGTGTGGAGAAGGGGGTGTGATGCGATTTTCCGCAAAAGCTGTAATAATAAAAAGTAAACTGGGGAAATCCTCCTTAAAACAGTGAGAACTTGCGTGAACGGCATCTGCACTTTTTAAATTATAAGAAGGTGCCGAGAAATCCACATGTTTTCATCGAGAGAAAAGTGCAAGTCGCCAATTTCACCGCCCACTCCAGCGAGGAAGCATGGCATGGCACACGACCTGCTTCATGCGCACCCATTTTATGATGACCGTCCCCTGCTCGACGATGACCGACTTTCCCTTCCAACAGTAACTTAGTATCGTGAGATAAACTCTGGTAAACACAGTTCGGAAGCAAAACGTATTGTTTTTAATTGCAAAGTAACGCCGTTCTCGGCAACCGTGTAATTTGATCTTTACTCTTTGTTATTCCACAGTCCACCTTCAACTACATGTGCACGAAGTTCAAAGCGACGGGTCTCTGAAAGTCGGTGTTTGTTGCGGTTGTCTTGCACTAAAGGGCATTTATTTTACCCAGATAGAGTTTCACAACGCGTTCGTGAATAGTTTCGTATTTGCTGTGGCTGTTTTGTTGACAGCAGCGCCCGCGTGCTGAGACGCATCTCTGGTCCGGGTGGGCGTGAGAGATTCAACTTGTCTTATTTAAGCAAGCGTGAACAGTGTAGCAGACTGCGGGCGCCCCGTAGCTACAATGTGACTGCTCGTGCTTTTTATGAGACTATATTTCCGACCGTATACCGCTCACAATGACCGACTTTAGGCACATTTCGGGAGCAAAAAAAAAAAAGGGAGCGATTTCCTCCGAGAGCCAACAACAACAACAACAGCCACCCCTTGCTAATCATGTGCTCTTCACGCACTATTAAAAACACATTCTCGCGCTCACCCAGCCTTCCTCCCTCTTAGCCCGGTAACTTTGCCCGTTTATAAAGGTGAGCCACACATCAAGTTGAGCAACTCGTCGGGTTTGCAGCAGGCCCCAAAAGAGCAATTGTCCTGACACAACTCGAAGCTTGTTTTAAAGGACACATCTGAACAGACAACTACGGCTGTAAACCCCCCGAAAGCTCCAAAGACCCAAAACAAGCACAAAGTGGCTGCATTTATTACCTTGTTGCAAGCTGCGTGAAGCTGATTCAAAGCAATAGTCCTTAAAACGCGTGCTCGCGATGTGACTGTTATGAAAATCAACCCGCATCAGTAACCCGCTCCCTTGTTGATGTCTGCGCTTGTGGACGGGACTGGAGAGTTGTGGACAAAGTGCGCATGCGTCCTATCCACACCTCCATTTCAGAGGAGGGCAGAAGGCTTTTTTTTCTTTTTCTTCAATCAAACATTTACATAAACGACGCGTGACGTAGCCGTGCGTCTGCGTTCAACTGGCCTTATAAGGATGGGAACATTGCGCGGGAACAGGGGGCTCGGCCCCGGTTGCTATGGCACATTGGAGCGCGTCATCACAGGGGCGGGGCCTGTCGTTTTACTACGGAGCGGCAGATGGCCAGTCTGGAGGCCGACGGTTTTTAGGGGGCTCGGCGTCTAGCGGGGAGGTGGTGGTGCTTTGTTGATTTGAATTGCGTGACAGCGGACCACCAGATTAGTGGTAAATGAAAGGCGGGTGAAACATGGCCTCCCTCCAGTGATTGGTTCAGGGCGAACAACCACTTGTACTCGTTATCAGTCACAAACCAGTCATCCTGCCTCGGTTTGACAACATTTACTAAAATGTATAGGCCGTCTACGCTGGCAGTAATACAACAAATCTTAATGCAAATACAAATGCAGATAACATGTCTCCGTCTATATGGCTTGAATTATAAATAGATGGTGAACATAAATAGAAGTAGCACTCCAATACAATTCAATTCTGCAATAATTACTCTAACACAGTGTAGCTTGATCTAGTTGTGTAGCTTGATCTAGTTGATCAAGATTTTATTTGGCACACTATAAAATTAAATTATGTTTTAAATATTGGATACAATTAGTCCAATGTCAGTAACCTTTTTGCAATTTAATTTAATTGTGCATTTTACTGCACAATAATATATTTTTCCGACAACAGAGATTTGAGTGAATAGCTAAAAAAACATGATCAAGTCAGTTATGTCAATATTAACTTTAATCTTTGACAACACATTTCATAAATAACAATTCATTATTGCTTTATCTAATCTTTATTAAATTATAATAGAGGCTTGGTCATTGTGGTTACATAGTGCTCGCAGGACAGTGCAGGAGACAGAATTTTCATAATTCTTTGACTATTAAGGTAAATGAGACAACATAACACAGAGTTGTGTAGAAACTGACAGAACACCTTAGAAACAAACAGCATGACTATTATCCACATAATCAGTAAAGTGTGTCCATAGTGTAATCTACTGTTTTACACACACAAACAAGATGCCTTCATACAGAAAAATGTGCCACAAATTCATTACACTTGAACAAATGGGAGCAATTATATCAAAGGTCTAATGAAGAAACTGATTTACAATGAGTGAGGGAAAAAAATCTTTCTGACAAAGTCTGACACAATTAGGACAGCAGTGTAGTTTCAGTGTTTCACCAACAGAGGATTTCAGGAGTATGTGACCCCAAACTATAGTAAACAATAATAAACAGGCAATATGTTACACAGCATAACAATAGCATACTAATAGAACATTTTGTAACATATCATTGAATGGGAACATTATCTTTGTAGAGTATATTTACTAAGATATCCAATAAATAAAGTCAATTTTTTGTACACAATAAGGCCTAATCAAGTCCTGATTTTTCAGATCACAACACACTAAGACATAAAACAAACAAACCGATTTTGGCCATGCATGTGCTTAGTCAAGTGCAAGCAATACGAGCAGTTAAAGGAGAGTTATAGTTGTTCTAGGGTCAGGTACATTTAATGGTGTGAGCTGTTGAAAGATCTACTGTAACTGTGGGATAATGGATGACTTTCTATTTCTCCTTGAGGAAACAGAATTTCACAGTGTAAACAAGCATGGAAAATCTGACTATTTCCTGAAGCAAATACAGTATATACGACATTTACATCAGTGAACAAGGCAATATGTTTGGAGCTTGAGCTGCCAGTGACTTGCTCTGGTCTACTGTCTTCTTTTATGAAAAAGTCACATTTCTCAAGTGTCTGAATGTCCTTCCTTTCCCCACAGATGGCAAGATGAATGTTTTAACCCATCTGCATTCCCGCAGTAGGTCACAGAATAGGGGCTTATCTGTTAGGGTCAGAGGTCAACTCCTTTGACCAGTGCCGTCTCCAGGGTAATGGTAAACTCATTGAGTGTGTGCAGGATGCGGGAGAGGGAGTGTACAGCAGCTCGGTCCTGCAACAGAGCACCGTCCTCATATGTCCGCACTGTCAGGGAACAGTCAGCCAGCAGGGGGAGCCAGTGAGAGAGAAGCCGGTCCCTGCCAAGAGGAACAGGTAAGTGGTCAATTATGGTCCCATAAAAGGCTGATGAAGCTAAGGGTTGAATTGAAAGCTGAGTCAGCTGACTACAGGACATAACTAGTACATGTACCTTCTCTTGAGACAGTACCACAAGAAACAATGCTTTCAGTGATCCTTCAATGTCCGGCCATAGCACAACAACATCATTAAAGTTACAAGCATTGGAAACAATACACCTCCAGGTATATTACTAAACTGTTCTTACTATTTTAAAGCAGTTTACTTTAATTGACAGAACATATGGAGAGAAATAGAAAAGGACAGTAAAACATATGACCTCACTGGTAGTTTAGAACCAAGCCCACTTAGATTTGATTGAAACCAATCTATATTAATTCTATATAATTCTGATTGTTGATGCAGAGACATGATAGCAACCATTTTTGTAAATCTGGTGTCAGCTGATGTCAACTGAAAATAAATAGAAGCTAATTTAGTTTAGTTAGAACAAAATGTTCCTTTCATTCAAATTAAATTCACAGATCAATTAAAAAGCTATTGTTGGATTACAAACAACATTATGAGCACTGACCTGATTCCCAAGCAGACGAATAGCTGAAATTTGCCCTCTTTTCCAATGTTTCGTGGCGAGGCATTGATGGCATTGACATAGTGACACAGTAAATCGCAAGGGGGACCTTTTGTCAGCGTTGATCTGTGCAGGTCACCCATCTGATCAGCTGTCTCCACGGAAAATACTGCCTTTTCTATAGGGAAATAGTTGGTCACACTGTCAGATCCTAACTTATTAATATACAGACATTAAGGGAACAATAGGTTGTAGAAGAAAAACACTACAGATAGAGGATGCAACACTGGTTGTTAACAAAACACATCCAGCATGCAATTTGATATGTGAATTTTATATTCATCCCCACTAGATGGGGACATCAGTGAGAAGTAAAACATCACACTTAATGGACTCACACTCGCAGCACTCACCAACAAAGTCCCAAACAAACACGTTCCTCTGGAAAAGACGGTTAGATTTGAGCCCGTGCAGGAGGAACTTCTCCAAGGAAAGCACCAGACCGCCTTCACCACACAACAAGACGGTCAGGTTTCCCCTCTGGGATGAGAGAAATGGGAGTTAATAGAGGCACTGCAAGCAAGAGGCTCATCTTTCAACTTCACTAAATCCCCACATATGCAATTTCCCAAAAATCCTCCACAGCAGAGAACAATTTGTTTATTTTCTAATCCAAAATTTGTTTCTTTCATTAACTAGGAGGAAATGCTTGTACATTAAAGCCTGAAGATGTTATGTTAATGAATAGGAGGCCGATTAGCGATAAACGAAAGTGATCCATGAAGTCTCTTCAGCGCTTTTAACTTGCTGTGGAGATGAGAGAGTCTAGTCTGATACACGAACAAAACAAACAAAGCCTGGGCTGGAGAAGCCAGGGTAGCAAATCATGTTGGAGATACAAATAACACAAGCAGGAGGTTGACAGTATAACACATTGCTGTATTATTATGAACCATTTTCACACCTTTTTAGCTAAATGAGCTAACAGGTTAAATTAATATAGTTTAATGTGGTATGCACATTCACGATTTACAGTCACATACCTCTTGTTCAGGTTTGTGGAAGTGTTTAACAAGGTTATTTGCTGCCTCCCTCATGTCCTCTTGTACTTCAACAGACAGTAGTCCTGACAATATAAAATCAAGAAAAGTTACAAATGGAAACACGAGGCTGAATGATGACAGACACGACCGGAGCTAAACAGAAAGGTGATCCAGGGGCAGAATCTGTTATTGTACCAACAAGTAGGTCAGCTATTGTACTAAAGAATGTGTTCTTTGTCATTACGCACTGCTTCGGCTGCCAAGCGATTCCAGCACTGCCCGCACAGTCTGAGAAGGAGAGGCCAGCTCCGGAGGGGTCCCCGTCCACCTTCCAGCATCCTCCTCTCCTCCAGGTGACACCAGCTGACCAATAAGAACTCTTTCTAAGCTGCCGTCGCCCACGCCTTTCCCCAGCCATCGGCCACATGGGAACCTAAAAAGAAAGAAGACAGTGTCATTATTATTCAAAACATACAGTATACAATTATTAAGTTCGAACCATCGGTTCGAATCAGCTCGTGTTGTGTATCGGGTGTGTACAGTTGATCTTTCTAAATAACTAATAATTTAGTTCAGATAACGGACAACAATTTTGAAGATGATAATTGGCATCAGTTATACATTATGGTATTAAATGAAGTTGCAAAGATTCCCATGGGAGTATTTAAGGAAGCTCAGACATCCAATAGAATGAGCGTCAGAATGATTCCAATGTCGTTGTGTCTTTATCAAACGGGGAGCTGTTGTCCAGTAACACACTCTTGTATAGTTAGCCACTGTGCTTTGAGGTCCCAGTCAGTGTTAATTGATGAGACCAGGGTCAAAGTAAGCAGCTTACTTGTAGGTGTGTTCAGTGATCTCATTATACACCATCACGCAGTCAATCAGACACTTGGCCAGCAAGCCAGAGTTCTCCTGTCCCAGCTGCAGCGTGCTCAGCCTGCCCAGGTTCTTGCACTGAAAAGAAAAGCACAAACAACAGTAAGTGTATCTAGGCACGTGTCTCTCTATGACATGATGTTGACCTTACTGCTGCAGAGTGTACGCAAACCTGGAAATAAATTTCTTGTGTATTCTTCGGGATTTGTCTAATGTCTGAATCACCCAGTTCTCCCGACACACACACCCAAGGGTCAACTGTTGCCATTGCAATGCTCAGCTTCTTCATGGGTATTATAACAACACGGTATGGAATACCTGAAGAGACAAAATTCAATTCAATTCAGTTTATTTTGTATAGCCCAATATCACAAATTTGCCTCAGAGGGCTTTACAATCTGTACACATACGACAAAGGGGACCAAGAGCAAAGTTTCAATCATTTATGTCTCACAATACTCAGAGTAAAAATTATTTTCGCAGCATTGGGGCAGTTTCAATGTCTTTTGTTTGAAGGTCTAAACTTTAAAGGGTCTGTGGGAACCCATGGGATACAGGTTGTAATTCAAGTATATAAAAAGGTCAGTGGGTGGAGACATAGCCCAAAGGCAACTTTCAGTGTCCTCGGAAGCTGTAAAGCTGCCAGTAAATTCTAAAATGTTGTTGTTAGAGTTTACAGGACTTACTGATGGAGGTGAATACACGTGTGAAGCAGAGGTAGTCCACAGTGTTGAGAGAGAGCAGGTGGAACAGAAACTGCTCCCTTTCTTCCTCACAGAGCAGGAATGCATGATGTTTATACAGCTGCCTGTCAGGGGACAAGGAGAAGGAGACTTACTATACATCCAGAAACACTAGCCCTGTGTCTATTTGTCATTAAAAGTCAATTTTGAGTGAATTCGGACCTGAGCAGCTCCTGGTTTGTAAGCAGCTCTTTAAGGTGATGGGACAGCATTTTCTTCTCCAGAGCCAAGTGGATCCAGGCCCGAGCTTGACCCATCTCTGACAGACCCTCACGCATGGTCTGGATAAACCTGGAATAACAACAGATATGTAAAAAAACAGGCAGAGATGCACCACCGCTTCCAACACTAGTGTATGTTTGATCTGGTTACCTCATATCCTGTATTAACGATCCTCTCAGGAGCAGAGTGCCAACATGAAACGTTCTGTGCTCCGAACCGTTGGACCCTAAATAGACAGAAAGTTAAACACCTATTATAATCCATCCCATAGCTCACTGATTTACACAAGAAAAACAAAGCTGTGCTCTGACCTGGAGACTCAGCTGCTGTCTCAGTCTTCACCCGGGCCGCCTGGTAGTGAAGCAGATGGGACCAAAGAGCAGACCTCCCCTGTTCAGAGTAAACACACAAGTGATTATTAAGCCTGTTCATAAAGTTGCCACTTTGTGTTCGTATGTATGATGTGAATTTATTTATTTACATCATACATACGTTTTTTTAGCTGACAAGGCATGTTAATGTATGTGTCCGACCTGTTTCAGCTGCAGACCGTGGCCCCAGGTTCTCTCCAGTAGGTCACACAGACCGTGGATGAGTGTGTTTTCCTGAAGGCCTGGGATGTTGGCTTCTCCCTGACCCAGTTCCACGTTCTCCTTCCCCATCCTCTCCATCAGCATCCGTTTGGTCTGAAAAGCCAGAGAGCATTTTGTGGCATTAACTTTGTACAACGATTTAAGAAATCAGTGACAGCAGTGCCTCCATCACCACGCAGATAGAGCTCTAACCTTCAGACGACACTCGCTCAGCAGCCCGTCGACAAACTCACGGTGAGTCTGAGTGACAGCTTGAGGCGATGAATCAAGTAGCTTAGCCTGACGAAGGTTCTTCCTCACAAACGTGTGCTTCTGTTTAAAAGGAAATATATCAGACACATGCTTCCTATGGTTGGTGTGCGTGTGTGTGTGTGTGTGTGTGTGTGTGTGTGTGTGTGTGTGTGTGTGTGTGTGTGTGTGTGTGTGTGTGTGTGTGTGTGTGTGTGTGTGTGTGTGTGTGTGTGTGTGTGTGTGTGTGTGTGTGTGTGTGTGTGTGTGTGTGTGTGTGTGTGTGTGTGTGTGTGTGTGTGTGTGTGTGTGTGTGTGTGTGTGTGTGTGTGTGTGTGTGTGTGTGTGTGTGTGTGTGTGTGTGTGTGTGTGTGTGTGTGTGTGTGTGTGTGTGTGTGTGTGTGTGTGTGTGTGTGTGTGTGTGTGTGTGTGTGTGTGTGTGTGTGTGTGTGTGTGTGTGTGTGTGTGTGTGTGTGTGTGTGTGTGTGTGTGTGTGTGTGTGTGTGTGAGAACATATGAAAGTACCGGTCTCTGGTCATTGTCCACTCCTAAGTGTTCAGCCACACTTGATCTCTTGAGGTCAGTCCTGCGAGATGCTGTGACACGACCAGACCACCTGTCAGCCAGATAACAGCAACAATAAATTCACAGTTCCAAGTGTGTGGGCCGGTGTTTGTCTATTTAACCCTCCTTTTACCTTCAAATGTACTAACATATTTTATCCTTGGGGTCAATTTGACCCCAGCAATTTAAAATGCATGCATGTGTATTTTGGTAGGTAAAATAGACAACTAGTGATATTCTAATGCTCCCTTTTGTCCGACGTACCCACACAGCCTCCATAAGATGACTTCACGTATCCTTTCCTTGGTGTGGCAAGAGCATGACAGCTATTAAACCATTAATTCATTACTGTTAGCTAACTATTTTAACTGTTTATTCATTTCTTTTGGCTTATTTATTTCTACTTACTAATTACTTTAGCCTAACTATATTAACTGTTTGTTAATTCATTTTAGTTTGGTTAATTATTGTGATTTTATACAAATTTATAATTTATAAAAAGATAAGCAGCAAAGCAATTTCTAAATTGGATTTGGATGTTTATTTTCCACCTAAAATATGTGGATGTTTTGTGTGTGTTTAATCAGAAATTGAGCTCCTCCTTGTAGCCCCTGGGTTAAGGTTACAAGTGTCCATGGTTGGGAATCCCTGTTCTAATGTATTCTCAGTGAATAACAGCAGAAAATAAAGGCTCACTTGTTGGTGTTCTGTCCTTGTGCAAGGACATCAGCCTGCAGCTTCGGGAAGTAGCCCGGATGGTGACGACCCTGGCCGATCCTCATGTCCAGAAGGTGGGGGTGTATGGCTGTGTGGTCAGCCTTCAGCAGTCTGCGCTCGATGACCTGAGCTGCAGTTACAAACCCATCAAAAGGTTAGGATCCAACAGGGATATCTACTGTAGATGAGTCATGACGAGTGATGGCAGTGACAAGAAGTGGGAACATCTTGTATTCAAGTTGGTCAAGTGCTATGAAGTTTATTTAGTTCCAAGGAAGACTGGAGCCGTGTACAACAGCATGGAGTAATATAAGCGACATCTCCGAAGAAGCCAGATTGAGATGCAAGCAGTGCTTTTTCTGCAGAGGTTGGCAGGACTTCAAAAGCAGAAGATTTTAAACCGTTTTCATACAACACAAAGCCCTGTCCTCCACTTATACTTTATAATGCTCATCCCCAACCGCATTCCTTTAGTTCACCCTTCTCTAATTCCCTCACTCTACCCATCTTTTCCCACAATAATATCCCATCTCTTTTGTGTTTCAATTATTCTCCATACAATTAGATTTTATGTTGTTTTAAGAAATCTTCCCATCGGTGAGTGCTTAATACAAATTGAGAGAATGAATGGTGGTTGCAGAAGGGATAGCAACATAATCAACATACAGTATGAACCCAAACAGGACAGATGGCAACAGAGTTGCACATTCCCTCTCGACAATCTGGCATCCACTTCAATACTCATGCTGCTCAATCTACCAATTGGGAACTGATTGTCGAGACTGATTGGGGAAACTACTTTTTTTGCCATATATTATCTAAATGCTAAAAAGAGAGTGCGGAAACATCCAGATGTTATGCTTAGTTTGTCATGGGTTGTCAATACAATGTACAGCTTCTTCAAATGACTGCATGTAATAATTTAAGTTACTATTAAGTGCCAAAATCTATGGAAAGCAAGCTGTGAAATATATAGATTTCCCTGGTGACAAAGACAACTCATAGCAACATTGATCTATGATATGCTAACCATAATCTTTGAGCCAGATTCTTGTTTTTGTTGCATATTTTCCCTTGTGGTCCATGTTGTAGAACTACAATAAGTATGTGACTCCTCTTGCAACAACATGCATGTCATAGTACTTCATGAACACCGTCACAGTACCTGATTCAAAGACTGTGGTGCATTTCCTGTAGCGACAGTTACGGGAGTCCTCTTCGTCTGTGTCATACAGTCGTTCTCTCTCCAGGCGGCTGTCAAACAGCTGCTGCAGTGGTTCTCTCTCCGCCCAGCGAGAGATCACCTTCCCATCCACGAAGGAAGAAAACATGGATGTCTCCAGGAACCGGGACAAGAAGTGCAAATGGGTTGCAGGCTGACCTGAGAGGAAGGAACCCTGAAACATTGACAAGCATAACAGGTTTAGAAAACATTTCAAAAACACACCAAGATATCCTAATATATATATATATATATATATATATATATATATATATATATATATATATATATATATATATATATAGAAATAATTGGCATCGACCCAGTAGTTGTATTCGATCTATGATTATAATTTACTGAAGTACCTTGTCAAAGCTGAACGTTCCCTCTCGGTTGCTCAACCAGGAGTCCAAATCAAGAGCGCTGTGGATGACAAACTCCTCATACTGGCCAAACATAGCAGCGAAACGACCAGCAAACACTTCCCTTAGCTGAATGTTCAGCTTTGCAGCCTTCAGCTCTTCCTCCTCCTCCTCAAACACGTGTCCCAGCGTCTTCCCTCCATCGGACATCTTTTCTCCTCCGCACCTCCGCGCCAAAGCCTGCAGCCTCTCCAGCACCTCCAGCTCCTCGCCTCCGAGGTTCCCGTTCCTTCTGTCCTCCATCAGATCCTCCAGCACCAGGCTGCTCAGGCGAGGGGACGCGGTGGCAGGCGTGGTGACCCCACCACCGCCTTGTGGAGGAACCCCAAAACGCAGCAGTACTTCACTCAGCTCTTGGATTAACTCGGTTTGGTCTGGAAAAACGGGGAGGTCCTCGGGGGCATCGACACAGCGGTTGTCAATGTCCACAAAGCACAGGTTAGTCTTTGAAACAGAAAGAGACCAAAAAGAACATTTTAAATCATGAAAAACACTTTTCAACTGACTCCATCAGATAATCATAACAGCGGAAGAGCTTTAACATCCAATTAAGATCAGAAATTAAGATTTTCTCTCCATTCATAGAATCTTGGCATTTCACCACGATAAGCCCTCAGAGGATATTAGCATGTGAAGGATTATCTAATGATTACTGTTATCACTGCAACAGAGGGAATTGTGGAAACCTTCAATATCAGGCTTTCATGCTGGCAAACAAATCAGAAGTACGTGCCAAACTGTGCCCATGAAGCTGCTGAGCAAATAGGCACCGATTTAAAAATACTGCTTCTGTAAGCAGCTGTCTAGCAAAGTGCAGTCAGCTGCACTGCGACCTTCTACAGTGACCTCAGGCAGTCAATTTTACAACCTCAGGGGAAGTTGGTGTACTCTACACATACAGACGTCCCCCTACTTAATGTCGGCACTTTTTACTTATGTTTTGCCATCATCTGTTTCATTCGGTTGCATTCAGGTTTTTCCTGCGTATCAATAATAAAAGATGGCAATATTAGTGTAGGTCTTTTGTTGAACCAAACGAGTCAAACTGTGCCCTTGTGAAATTAAGAAAAGAAAAAAAAACAATCTAACCAAACCCTACATGTGTGATTAAAGTATTTCACACTTCTTTGCAAATTACCACCCATACATCAAACTGCACAACTAAAGAAATAAGGGAAGATCCCTAATTATCATTAATTATTCATTGAGTCCCATTATTCTGCTCTGCGTTTTTGATCAACCCCTCGGGCTGTCTTTCAACTGCCTCCTTTCTGGGTCAGAGCGACTTCAAAGAGGCTTCAGTGAGATATTCATGCAGCATAAAGTAATCTCAGCTGCAGGATTTGTAAAGAGGGGGGTGGGGTGGGGGGGGGGGGGGGGGGGCACTGAAGAAGTGCATTATCTTTTACTGAAATGCCTGCTTCCTGAACTCCTGACTGTCATCTGTCATGTTCACACGGGGAACTACAGATGAAGTTCCGCGTTCAGTTGCGTACCTCGTGTGGCAGGTGGAGGGAGGATCGCTGAGATCCATCTCTGCGCTGGATGCCCATCAAGAATGGCACAGGAGCGTCCAGGAGGTGATGTAGTGGTGCTGAAACAATGGGCAGGTAGATGTGTTGCCACTGGAATGGGAAGAGCAAGGTGGTGATGCCCTCTGCCACTGTCATCAAACGTTGGTAGTCTGAGGAGATGAGAGAGGAGAGGAGAGGAGAGGAGAGATATACAGGGCATTAGCATGACGAAATCACCTTTAAGTCCAAAGGGAAGGACTGATTTAACTACATCCCCTTTAACCGTCTTTTAAGCTGTTCACATGAGTTGCTTAGAAAACTATTTAATTAATATTCCCGTTTACGTGCCACAGACCACAGCCCAATTAATGACTGAGGATGTTCCACATGCATTAAGTTACAATGTCAGTTTCTCAACAGTGTTTAACTTCAAACCCATCTGCCTTGTAGACTGGTGGGTAATGTAGGTTACATGTAGCGTAGTTGTAGTGTACATTCTGAAAAACAGAGATATCTTGTTTAATGTTGTGCCACGTACTGTACTTATCTTGTATATTTTGATTAGTTTTACATTTTTATATTAAATTTATGTGATGCTATTAATGATTGTTATGAGTAAAAATGTCTGCTTTGCTAAACTGACATTAATAATGTCAACCTTTGACTTTACTACGACCTTATTTGCTCTGAGCTAATAACTGCGCTTACCATGAGAACAAAGCAGGACTTGTGTCTCCAGAAGTGCACAGGTAAGTAGTTGAACCATATTGTCCACACCCAGCAACGAGAACGCCTCTCCAAGAGGATACTCTCCCAGCGGAAGCTCACCCGGGCCGGGCCGCTGGCACACGATGGGTCCCTGCACCCCGTGGAACCTCAGTGACCTACCAGGGGGAGGCAGGGGCACCTCGTACAGGATGTTATGGATGTAGCTCTCTATAGGGAGGGGTGGGGCTGTGTGAGAAGTCACAGCCTGGTGCAGCTGAGACAAAAACTCTCGAGCAGCTTGAAGGAAGGGGAGCGGTGTGAGGAGGCAGAGGGCTTTGGACACGTACAGAGTGTCACGAGCTGGATCAAAGGAGCCCGCGCAGCCGAGGCAAGCAGAAACCAGAGACTCAGTGTCCGACTCATCCAAGCTGCTCACTAGCGAGTCCATGCTGGAGGTGGAGGGGGAGGAAGCAGATGAAGACGAGGAGGAGGAGGGAGAGGAGGCAGATGAAGCTGAATGGTGCTCCACGTGGTGCATCTGGCAGAGAGTCTGCATAGCAGTGATGATCTGAGCACTGGTCACCTCCTCATAGAAGGTGTGGACAAAGCCGTAGGAGCGTGTGCCGTCGTCAGAAGACATTGTGAATGAGTGAAACTGAGAATCAAGTCTTTCTGCCCGCGTACGGAAGGAGAGACCCCTCGGCATACAGAGCTGAGGAGGAAACGGAGAAGGAAACATAAAAGAGAGGTTTGGAACAACGTGGCAAATGTAGCCCTTAATAACTGACAGTAGTGGTGAATTTTCTAAACTATACACTTGCTTTTTGTATTTATAACTAAAGCCCATCTGTGACGATGTAAACACAACCGTAAAGACCATTATAGAATATGGCATTCCAAACTACTGTGCTGTAATTTAACTAGTGAACATTGAGGAGGCTGTACAAGAAGAGACGGATATCTGGAGAAAAATTAAGCTTGTGGCCAGCAAAAAACTAAATAAGTTAATATGAAATTGAACAAAAGCTTACTGAATGCTGAATAAGTAACGTAATGTTAAATATACATGACAAGTATTTGTTCTATGATCTGTTGTATTTGTGCAACTGGTGCATGCAGTTGTTTTCGGGTCTGAAATCCCAATAAGATTAAATAACATTTTTCGATAAGACCACACAACTTAATGACACCATAAACAGATAACCGATAATATTGTAGTGACTACTGGCAGACTACATTTGGAGATTATGCTTTTATCAACCTGACCTTAACAACAGAGAACAAGAAAAGAAAAGAGAATATAGAATATAAAGGCAGCAAACAAGCAAACATTTGTCCTTCCATGTCCACTGTTGTGAGAGGAAGAAGAACAAGAAGAAGAAGAGTGTTTATGTCCAAGAGCTCACCATGTTGACGGCATCTTTATTGAAGGGGTTTCTGTCGGTGCTTTCAGGGTAGTGCACCAGAACCTTGGACTTAAACGAACGTCGAATGGGGCTCTGCTCAAAGCCTTCACCTGAAAGATAAACAGACGCAGAGAGGAAGAGAGTTACCGCGATATTATACGAGTATTGGTCTTTGACCTTCGTCTCTGCTGAGACAGACTTCATGTAAAGGACAGAACAGAGGACGTCACAAAATGACAGCCGCTATGATTTATGGTAATGCTCGGACAGGACGACCTTGTCTGACATGGGCAGAAAAAACAGCAAGGTCCATTCTGCAGGGGAAGCCCTTCCAAGAGTTATGTAACTCATCTCCTTACCATAGAGATAGATTTGGAAAGCAGAACAACACCCCTCAGGAAGCTCTTTACACTTGTAGAGCGTGCACTGGATGAAAATATGATGCTTTTTCCATATCCAGAGCGCTCAGGCTCAGGATTAAGGAGGAGAGATATTTATATAACAGCTATACGCATGAAAGGGTTGCATTGGCATTGCATGCAAGAAAGCTCACAATGCAGATTTGATGCATTGCCCTCTCTAGCTCAAATTCCTCCTCTCTTCAAGCTTCTAACTAACAGAGGCGTAATGGACTGACAGGAGTGAACGAGGCCCTTTCATTATTCATACACTTGGGGGATGCCCTTGAAGAGTACTCCATACACTATATTCCACCATGAATTATCAGAGTTCATGTTCGGCTTCAACCGACATCACCGTGCTACAAGAACAGAAAAAAAATGCAATTAACTAGTCTTCTCTTTCAGCTTTGACGCACTAATTCAGCAATCAGGAACATCCTGAAGTTCACCTGCCTACGAGATGACGCACGGCACTCCGAGAGAGGAAACTGCGCCACAGGCAGTGTGAGGAAAGAGCACCACTTCAAGTTAAACTGAGTCAGGCTGGTAGGTGGGAGAGAGAAGCTAATGGATCACAGTGACGAGAGGGGGAGTCAATGTTCTTTGCTAAAGATACAAATTGGTGTTGGCGCTGAGACGGAGAATCGAGCACCTAGTTGCCATGGTAGCACTTTCCGCTGTGGCCTCACAAGATAGCCATCAAGACAAAGCCCGTCGGCGGTTTACGTCACCTAGAGTTTCATCAGCTGACCCAATTAACAGCCACACTCCTCCTAACATGGGCTCCCACCAAAGAGGTTGTACAGACCACATTCACGAGGGCAGAGGGACGTTTGTTTTAGTGTTTGAATGAAAGCTTAAATGTCTGTTTCACTTGGCTGTGAGTAAGATGTTTACTCACACACACACACACACACACAAACACACAACTATTTATCAAACCACAATGAGATATGTCTGTGTTGTGTGTGTGTGAAGTCATACTATATACTGTACCTTTGTGCAATCCTCATTACAGATGTGTCTGTGATGAGACTGCAGAAACTGACATTCAGCCTTGTAGAATACTTTACATCAAACATTCATAATAATTTAATCTAACAAATATTTTTGACAAATGTCTCTCACAATGAACTAAAACCCAATGTGACATCTTAACATTGCCTGTTTTGTCTGACCAACAGTCCAAAAGCCCAAATATATTTAATGTTCTGTCACATACAGTAATTCAAATAAATTGAGCAGATCCTCACAATTGAGATGCTGAAACTAGTTAATGTTGATTTCTGGTTTTAAATTAAGATTAACTTTCTGTGGACTAGATTATTCAACTTGTTGCATCAGCTTCACTACCACTATAATATCAATAATCTCAATGTATGTCCCCGAATGGTGCCCCTTCCCTAAAACAGGCACACTTCATTTGGGATGATTGAAGACATCTGTCATATTCACCAGCTGAGTTACCCTCAATGTCCCATTTATCACATAAGTAAATTAGGTTAGTATAAAAAGCAGAAAGAGATTAAATTACAGCAAATGCCATTGAGGATGAGGAGTTATTCATTATTGGCTCAAACTGTTTAAATTGAAGGTTCATGTGACAAAACACATCGACACAAACTCTCTTCATCTCAGCTGATCCACAGACTAAAATATATGGGCTTGTATAAATAAAAAGATAAAAGTACTATTGAGTGCCTAAAAATAAAATAACTGGGGTGGACTTTGTGTCTACAATAAGACAAATGCAACACATGTTTATCTCTTTGCAATCAGTCCAACATTATGATGCAGCTTTCTAATGTTCGGTCAGGGAGTTCTCGCTCTCCAGTGATGTCATAGCCAGTCGGGTGCTTAAGCCTCGGCCATCCAGCGACAGGCAACGTCAAGTGAAATTTGATTAGGCTGCAGAAATACAGTGGCATCCATTGAGAAGCCAACAAGGGCAGATTGTTTCTCGGTAGGCATTCTCTAATGACACACAAGAAGAGACACTGTACCACCCCATACATCCAAACACTAGCATAAAACATCTCCTGCTTTTGACTACAGCTGACAGAATATGGATGTAGATTCACACACAGAAAAAGAAATCCCTTGAAAGGCAAGCAGAAGCCCCCTGCTGCAGTGGGTCTGAGATGACCCGCTGTTACATAAGCAGATTGGTGGAGCTCAGATATACTCGCCAGCAGCGCTGTCACTCACCACAGGGAGCCACATATCAAAGTAGCCAATGGTTAGTTGGAGCAGTACTTAGTCTGCAGCACAGCCGTGTGTTTCAACGGGAACAGAGCTCTTCCTAAACACACAGTTTTCCTTTTCAAAAAGACATTTGGCCGAAGGAGAAAGGAATGTCTGGTTACAGCTATGTTTCTGCTACGAAAAACACAGGGAGAATACAGGGTGGGACTATTGTCTGCAATCCTGGACGTGACGTTCAATGTGCTGGTACACCTGCACGGCTCTTTTTCCTCACAAAGACCAAGAACACGTGCAGACGTCACAGAGGGCTCCTGGTAAATCTGTCTTCAGTGTCAACAACTCCTTGTGTGAGAAAGCAACGCCACTTCATGTCTCAATTTCTAACAACCAGCAGCTGAGAAGCTTTCCATCAAAAGCGTCATGCAGCCATCGTCGTGGCAACCCTCACATCCATCTACTAACCAGCATCCATTTCCTCCCACTTTGGGCTTTTGGTGAGAAAAGGACGCATTTAGCTTGAAACGAAAAAGTCCATCTCTGTTTAAGAGCATGAAGAACTGAACAGGCAAACCAGCCATCACAAAGATTATCACTGCTTTTACATTTCATTCTATTTATATCTGGGAGCTCATTCTCACACACAGTCCTCCTGTGTTAACCATGAACCACTGCCTGGATGCTCCATCTGTGCTCTAGCGTTAAAGGATAGGATGCTGTTGTCCTCCCTCTTTTCAACCCTTTCTCCACTATATTCCTCCTCCAGGCGTAGCAGTGGATGACTTGCAGAAACCAACAACGCTATAATCACATCTGACCTACAGTGTTGTCTTTAAAATATGAACAAAACACAATATTCAGGACTGTAATACGTTTCCCCAAGCAGAGACACTACCAAAGGGGGATTATATGGGGTGACACAGTACAATTGTCCTTTTACATGATTGAATTTCGTGTTTTTGTTTATCTGCATTTATAGGCTACTCAAAAATATACATTTTTAGACCATGTGTTTAACAATACACAAATTGTCCCAAAAAAATATATTACGGAATATATGAGAAATAAATGTCATTGGCCTAAATATAGGCTATTCTAAAAGGACTACACGCAGATATGATGTCAACAGCGCTTTGTGAGGAGGACCAATGTGGCGTCCAATCAACACAGATTTCAATGGATGTCACCACTACACACTCATATAGGCCCACATGAAATGTTACATAAAGCAAGACGTGTGTTTTGGTGTCGTGTTTCTCGACCGTCTACCTGCTCCATCGTCCGGCTCCAGGCCCGTCTCAGTGTCCACTCCACACTCAACAAAATAGTGGGCGAAACGGCAGGAAGCCGATCCCGTGGCCGCTGCGGTCCCGTTCATCCTCGACGCGTTTATGGTGCGAGAGCTCCGTTGACTTCTACTTCACGTTGCGGCTGTTCATAGCTGATGCGGCTGGTCCGAAATGTGTTCGCCCCCCTCGTCCTTCCTTTTCCCGATCCGTGCGCTGTGATGCACCCTGAGAGTCTGATGGAGCTCAGTGGGATCCACGATGGTCATCTCACTGCTACAGGAGGGAGGGGGGGGGGGGGGGGGGGGGGGGGGGGGGGGGGGAGGGGGGGGGGGGGGGGGGGGGGGGGAGAGAGAGGGAGAGAGAGAGAGAGAGAGACACAAAGACCTGAACGCATCACCGGCAGTGTTAAATCAGCCTCATTTTAAAGGGTGTTGACCAAACGCATCATCCACGCCCACATCGCTAAAATCACGATTCCTTTTATCACAGTATGCATATTTTATTATTTAATTAAAAGTACTTCACGTTATTAAGACATTAAACGAAAGCTAATTAAAACGGTAAATAGCATACATTTTTAGATGTATCCTTGATATAGATGCAAGTAGGACTACAATGTGTTACATGAAGGTCAGTTTGTGGCTATAGAGGGAGATTTCTAAAGTATAAAAAAAAAATCGTTTAAAATTTGATTTGAGTGCTTAATTTCTTTATTTATAGGAAGCTTGAATTATAAACTCGGGGTGAGTTTGAAAGAAGTGGGGTTTGGGGTTTTTATCAGTCAACAAACCCCTACATTCACACTGTGTTGCATCAGAGTTTGACCCACTAGACTAAAGTCAGGATAACTGCGTTGAGTTGGACCACTCTTTTAAAATCTGTCTTTTTTTAATCCTCCAACTTCATGGAAGAACAATAATAACTTGAGTGCTACTTTAAGGCTGAGTCAAATATGTATTCCAACTCTGTAGTGCACGTAGTGCTAAATGTGGCATCTCTATTTTTAGTTTGGACTCCGATGACCTGAGAGGTCAAGAACATTTCTATGATAGACAATCACATATGGAGGCCAACAATAGTCATCGGCCACTGAGATTTATAGACACGCATCTGTAATATAAACTTTATTCTATGCCACACTGGAAACCTTGAAATATACCTTTAATAAATAAAATGTGTTCACTTTTCTTCAACTTTGTTATGGCTCTAGCAGTAGCACCCTGAATTAGATGACAATGGGCGGTGGTGGAAGATACCTGCAAACAGATCTTCATAATAATTAACAGTAACTTGCTGGAAATTAAAGCAAGATTCTCGTCATCATGTCTGGACAGGAATCCTGATTCTTGCTTTATTTTTTAACGCGATATTGGATATGCATGGCCAAAAGGCAGCTCATGTTTCACAGCAGAGTTTGTACAGGAATAAGGATGTGGAAATCTATAATTTGTCATATAGGGCATTTATTGAAACATTCAAAACAGACCAAACATATTTCATATTTTATAGGCAAAATACTGACTAGCTCCATTAAATAAATATGATAATCTACGTCACAAGTAAATCAGCCTCCTGCTGTATCTGCTCTGGTAAACCATATTGCCTGAGAGAGATTTAGGATTTGGGTTTAATAAAGTCAGTGTCCAGACTTAAACATGTGCAGTATTTCTTTACACCTGGTCTGGCTCATGCCACAAAATCTATAGCATAAAAATAATATTCTGAGATATGGCATTTTTCATGCAATTTCGAGGTTAACAAATTGGCAGATGGGTCTACAACTCCGGTCCTCCAGTTGGACAACATGTGGATGCGTCACCTACAGCCTGTCTCATTATAGAAAAATGCCTAATTTAACATAACACAGCTTGTAACATTCAGTCTGTTGTTATTCAATAATCACTGTCTGCAAAAACATTTTCGTATACAGTAATTATTACTAGAATGCTTTGTCGAGGTCAAGCCCTCCTCCATTAATTTTCAATCTGCATATCTGTATGACATTTGTGCTGGCTGAACCAATAATAGCAGTCCAGACATTAATTCCCCTTGCAATGTCCTCCAGCTCCACCCAGGGGGATTCACTGGTGTTTCTGAGAGTGCAACCCCACCAGTACATCCTGGATCAAACATTGGGTTTTATCCCAGGCACCTGTGCTAAGTACAGCTTTGAAGTCAACGTTTGCTTAAGTTGTGGCAGGTGTCCCAACCAATTGTACAAGGTCTTCTTAAGTTAGGGGGGAGGCAGTGTTTCAACCCCAAGTTCTTCCGTGATGCACTGATCTCGGGATGCATCGACTAATAGAGTTCCATTCCAATATTTGTGTTGAATTAATAAACTGTATGCCTCACTGTGTGGAAGAAACAGAGATCATTATTTTATGTGAAAGGGACATCAGGCTCAACTTAAAATGTGTTCCCAAAACAAAACTTAACAAATAAATATACTATTAAATGTTCCTATTAAAATAATAATTTCAGATACCTGATCCAGCTATTTGGGTCAGTATCGGACTGATATCAGTATCGGTGCATCCCTGGACTGAACTTCTCACATTGACACAGAATGTGAGGCCAACCATCCTGTATGTTGACCTCACTTTAGCTCTTCCAAAGTCATGATCCACCGACTCTCACACTAAATTCCTGGATATAAAAAGTCCATGATCTTTAAAGCCAACATGTTGATAAATTAGGACAGGAGTTGTAGTGCAGCCATTCATTAGTGTCTCCAATGCATGCTATGTGGCAAGAAACCTTATCAGATTTCCATTAAAGTGTCTCTCTAACCCACAGGAGGGTTGACAGTTAGGTTGTGCTGCACAGGTCATTCTGACACTTTCTCTAGAAAATGTTTGGCAGTGGGTTTGGGTTCAGAAATTTTACCTGGAGCATGTCTTCAGAGAAAGCAGGTGACATTCTCAGAAGAAAAGGGCACTGTGGATCTTTGAAGGAAACTAGTCTCCGGCAATGAGAAGAAAACTCTTGGCGAGGTGGCATGTTTTACTCTCTACCAAATGATCCAAATGACCAAAATCCTGCCCACTCATAGCTCATCAATTCATTGTAGTGAAAGAACGTGAAAATCAGTGAAGTGTGGCTGGTGAAGTGGAATAGCGAATTGACTTGTGTGGTAACAATAATAATAATAATAATAATAATAATAATAATAGTGATCTAGGAAATACTGTAGATGTAGAGAGAGAGTGGGAGTGCAAGTTGAGTATCCATCCACAGGAGGCTATGCAGCCTTGTATATTGTGAGATGAATGTTAACAGATATAGAATTTAACTAGAAGGGTGATGGCTTTGGCAAAATGTGTGGAAGCAAACGCTGTGCTTGGAGCAACAGTGCAGAGAGGGAGGTCTATGTCAAGATGCGGGCCACCTGCGACTGAATCTCAACATCAGGGTGTGAAAGCAGCTGGACCAGTCGGCTGTGTAGCTGGGAAGACTCATCCAACATGACCCGGAACAGGCAATCCTGCTTGCGCCTCAGTTCATTAGCCACCTGTGCAGAGGGCCTCCAGGCCTTTAGGTTCCCTGCAAACATCAGCAGTCGCAGAAGCACAGCAGGGGCTGTCCGTGAATCAAAGAGCAGCACAACTGAAGCTGGTGCCTACGTCAAAAAGGAGAAAAGAACATCATCAAAATGAGGATTTATAATCAAAACCTGGACTAACAGTTTGACTACAAACTAATTTGACTTATCCAATCAATCTGTTTTGAAGACCTCTGAATGCAGAACCATGCTTACAAAATCCCCTTATTCATACCTGAGCTTGAACAATGTCATCCATCATATGTGGATTGGATGACAAATTCACAAGGACTTTCAAAGCCTGAACCTGAAAGACAAATATTAGAAGTGCTTAATTCATACATATTGCATTCACAGCTCTAATGACCTTGTGTTTTCAAATGTTTCAAAATGTATTAAAAGTGTGAAGACGATCAACCAGGTGTAACCTGAAAAAACACCAACCTGTAATGCTTCATAGCTCACAACAAGTAGAGAGAGTAAAAGTGTAACCGATTCCTTCAGCAAGTGTTGGTGTTTATCTGTGACTGAAAGGTTTGTCAACAGCCGGAGAGCACCCAGCTGAAGGTCGGAATTCACTGGTGACATCTCAATCAGCTCCAGCACTTGTGGCACATAAACCTATAAAAAAGGCATGGACATGAATATTTAAACAAGATATTTTCAGCCAAAGATTGCATGATATTTGGTGTACAGTATAAGGCAACATACCTTTATTTGTTCTTGGTTTGGGATGTTCATACATAGATTATTTAAAGCATTCAGAGTCTGCACTCTAACCTCTGCTGCAGGATCAGAGAGGAAACCAGCTATGATATGAATCCCTTCAAATTCCCGTATAAGATTCTGGAGGATCAGTCAAAAATAAAATGTATAAATTAATAAATGCATGACTTTAAAGAGATACATAATGTGCACGACTTTTAATAGGCACCACTGACAAAGTACATCAGCTACATAACTTTCTAATTAGATGCCGTACAACTTCTCATGAAGCAATCAGAACTAACCTCACTCGCAGAATGGGTGTGAGAAAGTGTACTTTTACTGTACCTGATTCACAGTGAAGGCAGCAGAATTCCCTAACGTAAGTAGTATCCGACATCGGTCGAGTGGATTGTTGCTGGTCTGCAGACATGACAGAAGCATTTTCAAGTGCTGTGGATCCAGGTTGCCAGGTGACTGGTGGATGATTTCACCTACGGAGCAAGATAAACCATACAATAAACATTTATGGATATTAAATAAGTGTTTGCACTGGAAGAGACAGTGTATGCTCCCCCTCTGAGTTTACACACAGGGCAGTTTGAGGACTCATCTTTGGATATTCACTTTGCTGAAACAATCAGGTTTATATGTAGTTGCTGTGCACGCGCTATGAGCTCTTCTTACGTTACCTGATGCAACATCCACAGGTCGGGGACAGACCACGTCCAGTCCGGACACTCTGGCCAGTAGGCTGCCCGGTTGAAGGGTGACTTCACTGGGCGGACTGCTCCTGGCACCAGGACTTTCACTGGCAGCACTTTTCTTGTTCCTCTTGAAGCTCCCCCCGCTGATGAGTTTGTACAACCCGTAAGAAGCTCCAGCTCCAGCAACTATTCCAAGCAACGCTCTCATGTTGCCCAACCTGGGAGTAATACTAGCATCGCCCATGGTGCGTCTGTAGGTTAGCTACGCTCTGTTAGCTGACGCTAAGCTCCAGATGCTCTGAAAAGTGTCTCACTAACCCGGCTCCTCAGTGAACTAGAGCCGACGACAACCCCTCAGTAACGCACAGCAACCCACCCAGACTAATGTCGACAGAGTCATTGTTGTGAAACCTGAACAAGTTGGCTGGAAAGCTACAGCTGCCCACAGTGTTCTGTTGCGTAGTTCCGGGCAGCTCGTGTTGCCAGATTTGACTGACAAAAAGACGCCAAATCAGAGTTTAAAACCCGCCCAGCGGACTAGTTATTATTATTAATAATGTGTTTATCAGAGAGCTTTGATAGAATTATCGTCGAAAAAAGATTTTAGTTTCAAGTTAATTAGTTACAAACTGCCCAGACGGTACAAACGGAGCCCGAATCACCCAAATCAATGTGGACCCATTAATTTACAGGAAAACCGCCCAATCTGGCAACGCTGCCGAAGCTCCGATCAAATGTTTCGCTGAATGATGAGCAGTTTGGAACCAGAAGGAACGCTGTCGTTGTATATTTGGCAAATGTACAAAGACAGCGTTCACGGTTACCGCAACTTGTTAGCGTAACTAAAAAGTCGCGTGCGTCACAGTTGATTTTGTGCACTTCGCTACTTGATCAGTTGTCCAAAACGTAGCTAAACGTGCTTCGTTACCTGGCAACGTGGAGTTTTCAAGTAGATGGAGTTCCAGCAACAATCTGACAAACGCTAAATGGAACGAATTTTGCCGAAATTTTCGATTCTGCAAAAGTGTTAAAGACTAAATAGCAAACGCAAAGCCCGTTCTGAAAGAGTGCGAACTGACACACTGCGTGCCACACAAACTATAAAAGGTAATCTAGGAATGATAGAAGCATAACGTTACAGAAAACAGAACGTGAACTATTATCACCATCACAATGTGAAAAATCATTGCTAAGTAAATGTCACATCTTCTGACAATAGGCCTTGACAGCTTAATGTCATGTCCCATTCATCAAATACAAATTCTGAAAAACACTTATGGCCTACCAAGGACAGCTGACCTTCAGGATGTCGACTGGTCGGGAACTTGGATCTCCTTTCTTGGGACTTTCCCATACAGTCAACGAAATTTCATGAGACTGACACTTGGTGGCTCACTTGCTCAAGTTTTCTTTTAAAGTTACTGCTTGGAGTGACATTCTGTTCTTATCTGGTTAACTTCATTGTCCATTTCCTCACATTAACAGATCTTCAAGTGCCCCTTTACGTACATATTAGCTAATAAAGAACTGGATGCACATGTTCTATTCCCTCACCGTTATATTTATACTTGGAGCAATACCCTTGAGGATCTTAAGTAGTCTTTAGTACTCAAACATACAGACATTCTGTATTCATGTCCTATTGTCTGTTTGATAAGGCTGTTATCAGAACAATTTAACAAGCTCTTGCTTCAGGTAGGTCTACAGTATTGCAGGCAAGATCAACACATGAGGGTTTGAATAATTGAACAAGGTATTTTGAGAGAGAAAGAAGACAAAGATCATTAGACAAAAGCTCCCTCACTATTCATGTCGTTGTGTTTCATTGGCGTGTTTGACTTAAGTGCTACCTACAAGCAATAAGGGAAGCTTCAACTAAAGAGTGATGTTTAAAGACCATTTAAAACATGTTTTAATTTAAAAAACACCTTTCATACTAATTATCAAATTGTGATGCTCGAGTCAATAGCTTTACAATGCTCAAATATTGTCAAACTTGTCAATCGTAACTGAAAATGAAGAGTCAACACATTGACAGTTGATGAGTTTATCCCATTTGACACAAGTAGGTTTAAAAAAAACTAATATTGCATGCCTTTAGTTACAGAAGATGTGTAGAACTGCAGAAACTTGATTTTCCTCCTAGTTGAACAAAAAGAAATAGGACTTTCAACTTCAGTTTTCAGTTGTGTGAGCATTAGCATTCACAATGTGAATACTTACCCATATTTACAAAAGGACTGTCAGCAATTTCACCTGTGTTTGAGATGAAATGTTTTTATTCCAAATAAGCACAACAGTTATATTGACAAGTAAAATATCTGAACGGTTTCCATACCATGTTATCTCAGTTTAGATTCTTTGACTGTTCCAATCTCTGTACATTGAGGGATCCAATGTTCTTGTATTCATCCAGCGGATGGTGTATAATAGGTCTTTGACCGAGATACTTTGCTCCTTACGTAGCGGTTTCTGGACTGCACAACGTACGAGTTTACAGATGGTGGTGACATGGCTGCAAGTTTAGGACGGCGGTAGACCACATTGCCAGGTTTTTTATTCATAATGGCTCGACGCTTCCATAATTTTGTCGGTTTTCTGAAGGTGTGTAGGCCAGGTCTGGTTGCACTCGCATAATTCCTATTGAAAGAAATGCCTCGTCTAAGTGGGGAATAGGAGGAGCCCAGGGAGTTTCTGGCACCACGTATATCCGAGATTTCATTATTGATTCCATAGTTCCTGGACCTGACATCATTGGCAACTAACCTTGAAAAGGGTCTCTCTGGTGCTGAGGTTGGAGCCAAGTTAGTTATTGAGTTGGTATTTGCGTCACCAACTTGAAAGAGAGATGAGATCCCAGACTTGGTGGAATCCAAGCCACTAGAAACTGGAATTTGGGTATTTTCAGCCTTTTGTGTTGATCCACGAGAGGCAGAGACTCGATTCTGCTTGGAGAGGTCTGATTTCTCATCTATTGGCTGGGCAGTTAGGGTGAAAGGACTAACACCATGGTCTTGGAGATAGCCATCATGTCTGCTTGAGCCATGAAGAGAGCTGGAAGGTTGCGCCGTAAGCGTTGTGTAGAATCTAACTGGCTTCTTTCTAATGAAAGCTAGATTCTGAGCATTATGTGGGCTGCTGGTTTGAACTCTCACAAGAACACTACTATTCTGTGGTGAAGGTTTATTAGAAAGTAAAGGAACATAACCAGTAGATACAGGCAGGTGGGCAGTGGGCATGAGATTTATAGAATTTGATTGTTGGCCAACAATGGGTTGATAGGCCCGAGATGATCTGGCTGCACTTTTGCTATGTTCCGGTTGATAATCTGGGATGTAGCGTTGACCTCTTGGTACACTGACATATACAACGTGACCATAGGAATTAAAAGATGGGGGCATTGGTGTAGTCAGGATATCGTCTGGAGCCACTCTGTTTAGTTCCTGATTTTTGACATCTTTCCAAAGTTTTAAACCAGATCGTTTTCGATCCCCTGTTACAGAGGCTTTACTGTTAAATGTATATTTTGGTTGTTGCTGGATATTCTTCTCAGTGGTTTGAGTCTTACTTGAATAGTTGCTGAAATTGTGGGATGGGCTGTTTGGATGGTTGACAGGGGATGCAGTCACATGGCCACTGAAAGACAAATCATTTCCAAAGAATGAACCATAGGGTATTTGTTTAGGGGGCTTGTAGCTTGTTGACTGAACAGCTTTGTTTCTCTCATCAGGAGCCCTTGTGAAACGATCAGGGTTTCCCCCCAAAATGCCACCACGATCAAAACCTCCATAATTACTTGAAACATCCTCTGTGGCTGCTAAATGATGGTGTGGGTAGAAAGCATAGCCCGGGCTATCGCCTTGGTTGTCATAAACACTGGTAGAAATGAGACTTGCAGCAGAGTCGACTGTATCAGGGTACGAGAGGCTTTTACTTGGCATTTGGTAGTTGGCGCTCTGTTCAATCGCTGTATTCATAGCTTCACTCCAGTCTTCATTTCCACTGGCGCCATCACGGACGGTGTCTTCTTTTGCAGGATAAGACCTATAGCCTTCGCCATGCTGCCCCATAGTATTTACATTTTGGGTATTGGATGCCATCTCGTTTTCAATAATTTCCCGTGCAGTTTGAAAATGTCCACCCATGACATTTCCTGGCATTAAGAAAGATCTCTTCATTGATTCTATAAATAGTTTTAAATCTCTGATTGTTGAGAAACTGGTGCTCGACTTAGTTTTCCCTTTTGTGTGCTCCTTCACTAAAAGGCCAAAGGGGTGTTGACCAGAACTTTCCCGCTCAGGGGGGGAGGACGGGACATCACGGTCCGACTCTGGTTTGATTTTTTTCATCTCGTCACTGAGACTAACAAAGCCAGCACGCTTATTGTTTTCATGGTCGACTGGTCCTCTCTGAAGGGGAACAAAGCTTTGGTGTCTCAGAGCTTGCCTGTCGGCCTTTTGACTAACAGAGTCTTGGTTTGGGTTTAAAGATGCTGTAGCATGAAACTGGTTTGATGCTTGTGGACCAAGCACTCCTGCATGGCGACTAAATTCATCATCGAGAGAGTAGCCATGTGCAATATTGTAACCTAACAGGGAATAAACAGACATTGCATTTATTTCATATGGTTGAACATGGTCAGGAATAATACAGAAATTCTTACCTTTTTGAGGAGGAAAACAAATACAGCCCCACAACAGAGCACGAAGCAAAGAAACCCTAAAAAGCAAGTCAGAAAGATAAATAACACAAGGCAAATTTATTGAAAAATACACTTGTATTTTATTTACCCATAAGAAAGAGCCATGGCAGTGAGTTCACGTGCAGCAGCAAACTGTTACAATTACCAGCACAGTTACCAATCAGTCATGCTCCCTCCTTTGTTTCCCCTGAATGTTTGGGAGCCAGTAAGGATACTAACATCTTTTGCAGACTCTGCTCACATTGATTGCAATTAGGTGATTGTCAACAGCTGGTGCTGTGTGAAAATCAACCACATTAGACAAGCACAGGTGGAGAATTTATTCAAAGGGCTGCATAGTGATGGCTTACATGTCACTAAGAGCAATCCAGACATTAATCTGGATAATGATAGCTTTAAAACACCTGTTACCTTTCTTCATGTCTTGAATATACACATTATATGTAAATTGTACATTTCTGATAAGAAGACGATAACAAATAACCTTTCACTCAAAAAGTTCAAACTTCTGACATGAATCCAAAGAAATATCCATAAAACATTGATAATGCCAAGAGAGAGACACTTATATGTCCCTCAGAAATGTGACCAATGTGAATGAAAGTGCTGAACTTTTTCTCTGAGTCATTGTTCACAAGTTGCTGAGCTCATGACGATATTCTATTTCACATATTGCCTTTCACCTGTCTCTGTGTAGCAAACCTCTTCCACTTCCTGTCACCAACAGCAAACACAGTTCATCATTAATTCAGTGGAAAAGTACACAGGCAGACTGTCAGACACACCATTACCTCAACAGGACAGGAGTCAATAACATGGAAATAATATAACTATATCTCAAATGTTTAGAATTTTCTTCTCACAATGATATCAACTGAAGTTTTTTTAAATATTTAGACAGGACAAAATGATTAACTGGACAAAAGGTCAATGATGTAGAGGTATGTACTAACAATAGTAAGAGAGGTACAATAGAGCTGGCTCTGAAGATGGACATGGCAAAGAAACATTATGAGAGGAAATGCCAGCGGGTTGCACTCACCAAATGGTCAAACTGTGTAAAATTACACAAGAAGAAACAGGCCGGTAGGTGGTTACTTAATTATTTCCAAATGACAAAGTAATCCTGAGGAGTTTTGACTGTTTTTGCAAGCTGTGACTCTGTTGTATATTTGATAGCCAGAGAAAACATGCAGCATGGTTAAGAAATGTATCTAAACTGAAAGTCTTTCCTGACAACCGTTTCTTCCCCAACGTATACACCCACTCGTATGCTGTCTTTACTCTGAAGACTGAACTCTACATTGTTTAGCTAAATTTGTCTTAAAATTGAGAACAATCCAACTTTATGATCATAATATTGTTGCCATAATTTAGCCCACGTGTTACCCTCTGTTAAAAAAGATGGCAAAATCTAAAAACGTGTGCTGTTAAAAAATGATGTAAAATATTTTAATTTCTTTTCAACTTAGTTGCCATCGAGAAACTTGCGAGCCTTGTAAACGCTGGCCGCCTTGAGCGTATCATAGCAGCATGGCGTAATGTTGCAAAGGACTCAAAGAGGGCAAGAGTGTACTTTAAGGTAAACATTTATTTGGAAGTAGAGCAAAAAATATAATGAATTGTAACAATTTTCTACATTTCTTTATTTTGTGTGAATCCTGCAGAGGTTGGAAATGGGGTTTATAGAAATCGGCTACAAAGTCCACCAGATCGGGGAGGGATGTGATGGACTCTCAGTGCTCCCGACCAGCCTCGCAATGAAGGTAGTTCCTCTTAAACCACCATTCACTGGTCATTCAGCCACACAGAGCTATGATAGCTCTGGATTTAAAGCTGGAGCAGCTTCACATCTCCGTTTTCTAAGCAGTGTTGAGATCATATCTGTTACATAAGACTTAAAGTGGACTCCACCGTAAACAGCCTTCAGTCTCTGTGAGGCCAGTTGAGTAACGTCCGTTTAAGCTCATTATGGTCTAATATACCTATTACCCATTTCCACAGAGTGGGTTATGTTTATGGAATAACTCTCTCATCTGTTGCTCTTATGTTGTTTTGCATATTGATAATAATATTTGTGTAGGTATTATATAACTATGAGAACACTTTCATACTAGTGGCCCCAGTAAATCTTTCTGACTTACCAGTCATAGCTCCTGTTTGTTTTGGATTCACATTCGCTGGCAAAGCGAGTGCAGTTCTGGTTTTGTTTGCTCTGGTGTTTCTGTCCAACACTTCTCCTGAGAAATACTTTAGTGTTCAGCATGACTATGTTTGGAGTAAGAAGGAGACTTCTTATACAATTACATCACACTGCCTTGCAAAGTGGCAGAAGAGGCAGTGCATCCTGCCTGTTAGGATTTGGGTGTTTAACTGTCTCCTTGACATTGCACAAATATTGAGTGACAGCTGGTTACTCAGGTATGGGTGAAATAAATAGAAATAGGAAATTCATAACTTCCCACCTTTCCAAATGATCAATTATGTCATATGATTGTTTTTTCTTCAGATCTTCCAATATTTAGAGTTGCGAACCTTGCTCAATTGTGCTGAGGTATGTTGCACATGGAAAGCTATCATCCAGTCAGGCACACTGTGGAGTCAGGTCTGTACTGGGAGATTGGGTCTTGTATTTATTTCACAGCGGTGTCTAAAGTCCTATTTTGAAATAGGAGTATAAATGTTCCCTGATGTTTGTCCCTGTTAGATCAACTTCTCTGTAGAGAAAGACTGGATAACAGACGGCACAATGAAGCAGATTCTGCAGAACTACCGCCCATTTGTCATCCATCTCAATCTGCGCGGCTGTACGTTTCTAAAATGGCCCAGCTTGAAATGTATAAGTGAGTATTTCAACTTCTGTTGCCAGATCTGCAATACCCATGTTTCACTCAGGTGTGCATTGACACATACAGATTATTGTAATAATTTGTCAAGAGAGTCAATGAATTGTCAACTCTTATATTCTGATTAAAAAGACAACAAATATGAAAACAACACGGAAAAATGTAGTTTCTCCATCTGATACAGACAGTTTTATGATAATGAAAGGAAATAAATGAAGGGAAAACAAAGAGACTTTTCAAACTCAAATTTTAGGACAAAGTTTCACTTGAATCAGGACAGCCTGATGATCTGGTATTTCTGCGGGACTCTCAAGTGGCTCGGCTCCAGCTCCTCCTCCAGTTCTCCCTGCACTTCCATTGGTGTGTTCCATAGCTCAGGGTCGGTTTGGTCTTGATCTGTTCTGCTGTGCTGTCTGTCCTTTGGACACTCTCTGTTGTAGGAATGCACATACTCCGCTACACTCTCCCCAGTATGCTCAGGAGGAGATCGACACAAGAGGCCAGAGTGTCTCACCCCTGGGTGCAGTCGCAGCCAGTACACCATATAGTGGATGCTGAAAAAAATGCAATAGCTTTTTAATAATTATTTGCATTTGTCTAAAGAAAGATATTGCAAACATTCAAGGCCAAAAACCTACCTATAGTCACACACCCAGGGGTTTCCTCCCAGCTTTAGCTGTGACAGGAAGTAAAGGTCTTCAAGAACACCGTACTGGACCGAATGCAGGCTGTTGTTGGACAGGTCCAGCTCTCGCAGATGCAGCAGCCCAGAAAAGGAAGCTAGGAGAGCAACAAGAAAGAGCATTAGCACATCATGCATTCACCTCTTGCTTCTCTCAGTTTAGTTATATTAAGAGAGATCTGTTGCTGTTTATTATTTACCAAGAAAAAACAGTGATGCAATCCAACTCTGATAGGAATGTGCGAGTTGACGTTCAGTTTGTGTCTGAATCACTTAAGCACAGTGATCACATTATGTCCCTCGCATTTCCCACTATAAATAAAGCCAATACTGTATACACAAAGATGTCTCTAAAAAGGAAATATGGGAAACAGAAGTCAGCAGCAATTGTATAATGGTTTTCTTAACCTCCATATTTGATCTATCAGCCAGAGAAAAACTTAGTTGTATCATGGTAGATATTACTGCTGGAAATATTAAGCACACACTTTAATATTTACTGGTGATGATTACTTTGTTATACAGAAATAGTAGCACACATACCTGTGTTAATATGCTCCATGTTGTTATAACTGATGTTAAGGCTTCTGAGGCCCCTTGCTCTGTGGAAATCTCTGGCTTTGAGATGACGGATTGAATTATATGACAGATCGATATGAACAACATCCTCTGGAATATTTGAAGGCACCTCAGTTAGACCTGAACATAGAGGAGAACAAGTTACTTATACGGTTCTCAAATACATTTAATTACTTTGCCTCTGCCATGTATTGATTAGAAGTATAGATTGATCATCTTTACCATCCACAATTGTTAAATAAAAGACTGCATAAAGAAATCATCTTCAATTTCCACTCTTAGAAAGTTTCGCAAGTGAAAAATTGGTGCAGATACCGATTAATGCTCTGCCTCTTTCCATAATCTGAATTTCCTCCTGCCGTTATGAGGCAGATAGTTGTGACACATTATTTGATTTACAGTCATTTTTGGGTAAATTTAAAATGCTTTCGCAGGTTTTGCAACAGAGTTATTTCGATGTATAAGCCAAACTTTGGTTGCTTTCCAAGTTGTTTACAAGGTGACACATGACGATAAAGTAGAGTCAGTCACAGATTAAGAATGCAAACAACATAACGTTGAATAGAAAACACCTGCCTAGCCAGATGTCTCTTTGATAGTCCTGAGTCTGGCCCTGAATATATTTTGAGAAATGCAAGTTAGTCATTCCAGTCATGCAACACTAATCTTTAATCACGAACATACAAGCTCTATAATGTGAAGCACCATTGTTTTCTAACCCTTCTGTTGCATAAGAAACACATGTGCTGAATTTATTTTTAAAAAACATTAGAGTAAGTACAATTAATGAAACTTGTTTTGGGAAAAGCTGAACTTGCCTCTGTTACTGCAGTCCATTCGTATTTGGGGGAAAAGATAGGTATGGCAAGATGTGGTTGCGTCTGGTTTCGTGCGAATGTGAATGGGCTCTGCCGGGTCTATGGGATCTGTTTGGTTACCCTGTTGGTCGCCGGTTGGGTCTGTCCCCTTGCAAAGTAAATTGGGGTCAATCTGCTTTAACTTCATGCCTTTTAGCCTGGTGGGCCCTGCACACCTAGAAGAGGAAACGATGTTCAGTCATGATGGAATCAGATGTGATTTTTGCAGGCTCCTCGTTATTCTGATAATCTGAGTTATGGCTTGCGCAGCTGTGGAATCAGAGCAACAGATATATTTTTGTGGAATCTCTCACCTGGCATGATTTCCTAGATTACGGTTGCTTGGGACCTGAAGGGTGCGTATGAGACTGTCCATAGGGCAGAGACAATTCCAGGGATTATCATATAGACGCAGGTAGCGAAGGTTTGGCATGGGGAGGAAGAGCTCCTCGCTAAGTGTTCCCAGGCGGTTGTGCTGCAGCAGCAGGGTTGTAAGGCGTGTCAGGCCCTGGAAGGCCCCTTCCGCCACTAAAGAGATCTGATTCTGCTGCAGGTCCAGACTGGTTAAACTTTCAAATCCAGAGAAGGCATCTTCACGAAGGACTTTGATCTTATTACGGGCCAGAAGGAGGTGCTTTGGTTGCTTGGACCAGGTCTGTGAGGTGGGAATGGAGGTGAGGCGTCGATCCTGACAGTCTATGAACACGTCTTCAAATTCTGTCAACTCTGAGCAGTCTGGTGTCACATGCCTTGGGGGGCCCGATCTGCTGTGACGCCCAACACTTCTCATCCTGACAAAATGAATACATGGCTTGTCACAGTCTACACGTGGTTATTAGAGTCAGAGATAAATGGTTTGAACAAACATGGCCCACAATTAAATCCATACCTGTCCTGTGTGAGTTTATGTCTTGCTCTTCTGAGGCCTCTACCCTTCCCTGGTCTTTTCATCTCGGTGGACGGGAGCAGGAGGAGGAGCAGGGAGGCTAAGAGGAGAGAGGAGGTCACTTGCATCCTGTGCCCTGCAGTTATTGTCTTTTCAGTCAGAAGAGCTGGAGAAAAGTAGGATTTTGGGTTACAAAGAAAACAGGCCTGGACACAGAAGCAATGTGTCAAAGGTGAACATTGTTATTGATGGAACACAGCTGCTGCTTACCCTGAGGAAGAAGAGAGAGGTGGCACATTATGTCAGAGATAAGCGCTGTTCAGGAATGTGTACACAGCTTTGAAGGAAGGCAGAGTACTAAGACAGAAATTGTTCCTTACATACTGTCGTTTTATACTTTATTATATCACAATTTGCATATAAAATTTAGAGCAATGCATTTCCACTAAAAGTGGACATCATTGTAGTTTGACCAGCTGTTTCTTCTGCTTCTTACTTGTTTTCTCTGCATTGTGTTTTCTTAGGTGAATGCAAAAATATCCAGGACCTTAATTTGTCAGAGTGTTTTAATGTTACAGTAAGTAAAACATGTATAAGACTATGATGATACTGTATAGATGAAACATACATAATCTTCATATAACATTAACGTTTACAATATTTTCTGTAGTTGAATGAAAACTAGATTGTTGAAATTGATCATAATCGGTCCTTTAATAAATCAATGAAAATGTTGATTGACATTTTTTGGAAAAATGTAGTTTTACTCTGATTGTTACATAAAACTGAAACTTTTAATACAAGTCAAGTAGTTTAAATGTTTGTTAATGCATAGTTGATTGTGATATTAGACCGTGCCATACATTCTTCGAACAGGTGCCTTTCTGAGAGAACTTGAAGTAACATTTCAATCTCTGCTCTTCAACAGGATATGATGGTTCAGAGAATCGTCGAGGGCTGTCCCTGTTTGCTCTACTTGAATCTTTCTTGCACACTTATAACAAACAAAACTCTAAGAGAACTGTCCAGGTAAACCTTCAGTTATGGCAAACTGCCATGTCACTAAGATGTGTGCTCTAAGTTGTGGTCAAGCTCACTCTCCAAGTTGAACAAACAAATTCCTGTATGACACTCCTTTCTGGCCTCCTGCCCCTTGGTTATATAATATCTTTATTTCTGTTTCTCCAATGTGCTGCCGGCTCGTCTGAGAGCCGCCTGGCCGGTGCCAGTTTAACGATTTAGCATGCATAAACTCAACATAGCGTCTTAACTGTTTGATGACATTGATGATAGATTTGCAGGTTCAACAGATTTCCGTCATTAGCTCTCTCTGGCAGTATTATACAAAATACCATGCATGTATTCAAATTTAAACTTTTGTCAAAAAACAACAACAAACCAACCAACTATAATCTACAAAATATTAAACGCAAATAAGTGTTGTATATAAACTAATCTAACTATTGATTTTAAACAGGAATTGTCTCAACCTTCAATACCTGAGTCTGGCGTACTGCTACAGATTTACAGATAAAGGCTTTATGTACCTGACCACAGGGAATGGCTGCCACAATCTTGTCCACCTCAACTTGTCCGGCTGCACTCAGGTCAGTTGGTATGCTCTCCTCAGTTTGATATATACTCACTCCACAAAGGACACTGTTTTTCTTTGAGCGTTCAGTCCACCGTGGATAAATCCAGTCACTCCTCTCTGTTTCCACGTGTTGGAGTTTCTGGGAGTATTCTGGTGACTGTTTGTACTCAGAGCTCAGAGTAAATGAACAAAGATCTGAAGGAGAGGGAGGGTAAAAGGCAGCTGTGGCCAAGAGGAGGGCTGGGTTTATACCATCAGCTATGGCCCACCAACTCTGCATAACATAATCACATGCATTGCAACATAATATGTACTTTTCCTATGGGAATGTGGATTAGTTTACCTCCAGATGTTTCACTTTATGGGCCCCTGGCAATGTGTGCAGCAAGGAAAACGGCTTCCAGGAAATTAATTCGGATTCCAACACGCATATTTTCCTCTCTCTCCTCCCAGATGACTGTAAATGGGTTCAGATACATTTCTGCCGGATGCCCTTCACTCAAGGAGATCGTGATCAATGACATGCCCACGCTATCAGATAGCTGTGTCTTGGTATGTTTTTTTCATTTCTAATACATCCCGGGTTTCATACAGGGTCAACATCCTAGCCCTGCAGCGTTGAACAAAGACACAGACAACAAGGAATAAATTACAAAAAGAATTTGCATGCATATTGTTTTTGTCCACACACCCCTGGCATCAGAAAGAGGTGTTGAGTCTTACTCTTTTCTAACAGGCGCTGATTGCCAGATGTCAATGTCTGTCTGTCGTTTCTCTGTTGGATGCTCCTCACATTTCCGACGTTGCCTTAAAAGCCATCGCTGAAGTCGCCAAACTGAAGACTTTTAGGACGCAGGGTGAGATCTGTTATTCTATTATTTACACATCCACAGAAAGGACAGAGGTAATTCTGTTCCACTTATGCTGTCTGTTCTGTGCCCCATGTGATGTGCACTGCAGGTAACAATCAACTGACAGACAGGAGCTGGAAGGCCCTGTGCAGCAGCTCACAAGGCCTCCGCAGACTCCACGCTGCAGAATGCTCCAGAATGACTGATGCCAGCCTCAAATCTGTGGCCAAGCTCAAGAACCTGCACAACCTGGACATCTCACTTTGTAACAAGTGTGTGTGTGTGTGTGTGTGTGTGTGTGTGTGTGTGTGTGTGTTTGTTGCTGCTGTAGTTTTATATTCTTTTTTAATTCATTGATGGAAATTGGTGGTATACAGAAAGTAAATTGGGAGGCATTAATGGTACAATCTCCATGTTTTTTTTGGTAGTAGTTTTATATCCTATGCGTTCTTTATACATGACTTAATGGAACTGTGTGTATTTCAGGGTGAGTGATACTGGGATCCAGTATCTGACAGAAGGTTCCTCATCCACCAAATTGAGAGAGCTGAATGTCAGTTACTGCAGTCTCATTACAGACACATCTGTAATGAGGATTGCACAAAGGTACAGTATATAGTATGACTTCACACACACACAACACAGACATATCTCATTCTGGTTTAATAGTCTTATGCAACCGTTTTTTTGTGTTTTGTGTGTGCACAATTCATCAGGTTGTGTAAACTGTACCATCTCAACTTGAGTTATTGTGAGAGACTGACCGATATGAGTCTGGAGTGGGTGAGTGGCAGCTCTATCTGCTCTCTTGACATAAGCGGTTGCAACATCCAGGATCAGGTATTGTTTCTTACTCTCACAATTTCCTGAAAGAAATACAATACAATACAACTGGCCTTAGTGGAGAATAGTCTGTAACTTTGTATTTATAGGGTCTGGCATCTCTTCAGGGAATTTTCTTGAAGAAGTTAGTTCTTGCTGGATGTGTTTCCGTCACAGATGTTGGCATGGAGGTATATTAATCATGCCAGATGTGGCTTTTTTGAAGAACAGCTTATAATGTTGTGTGTGTCTGAGTTTACTTCCTTTTCTAACTGACAGGAAATTAGTAGAAAAGAAATTCCCAAAAAAAGTAAATCACGATTGTTTCACTTACTGACAACTAAGAGATGTGAACAGAGGAAGGTGTGCATGTCTTCTTGAAGACATGGTTTCCCTCCACATTCATTTTCCCCAACAGCTCTCTCATCTCTCTTGTTCTTCACGAGGGCAGAAGCTGTGTAAGACTGTGAGAGATCTGGAGCATGTTGACGTGTCTCACTGTGGAGCTCTGTCAGACTCGGCCATCAGAGCGGTTTCATTTTACTGCAGAGGTCTAGTCACACTGCGGATGTCGGGGTGTCCCAAGGTGTGTGCGCACACACACTCACACGTCTTTAAATGTTCATTCCATGCCAAATGTTTCCTTTTGTTCCTCTTGTCTTGCTTCAGATGACAGATATGGCAGTGCAGTATCTGACAAGTGGATCTCAGTACCTGCGAGAACTTGATGTGAGTGGCTGTGTTCTTCTCACAGATCGCAGTCTCCGGCGCTTAGAGAGGGTCTGTCCTCCACTCGGCTCCATCTCAATGGTCTGCTGCAGCAGCATCTCCAAGTAAGACGGTTTAGAAGAGTCCCGCAAAGTTAGAATCCTGCACAACAGCTTTTAATGACCGGAGAGCATTTATTCCTGTAGGGTGGCCGCTCTAAAGCTTCGCCCACATGTGAAGCACTGGGAACACAGCAATGACAACCCTCCATACTGGTTTGGATACAACATGGGCCAAATAGTGTCTCCAGTGACAAGACCCATCAAGACTGATGACACAAAGTGGCGGATCAGCAGTCAGTGTTGACTGACAAGTACAGAGAGGAAATAAACAGCTCTCAATCGGTAATAAGTTTGTACAAATACAGCCCTGTGTAATCAGTCACCCTACTTTTTGGGAAATTATTTCAAAATAATCAAGGAGCTTTTTCCACAAATAATGTTGCATGATAGACTTGAGATAAACAAAGATGATTCATATGGTAAAAATCCCAAATCCCTGGTTCGTAATCAGGTCGAGTCTCAACCTGTCTAGACCGAGACACGTGATGCGTCAGATGTCATCAGCTCCTCACAAAAGGAATGTCCTGTGCTTTTCTGTTTTGAGTTTACATAAATTGTTACATATTGTCTTTGCCCCTGCAAGGCTCTAGTGGGTTAATAACTCCATGTTAGATAACCGGAGAATAAATTTGTGATTTCCGCTCTGAATTCTTATGTAAGTCTTCTTTATGGATGAGTTTGGGATCCTTAGTTTATGGTAATGCTATAGTCGAAAAAGATGTGTTTTTAGTTTACGACGGAAGATGTAGAGACTTTCTGCTGTCCTGATGTAAGTCTACCACTAACTGTTTAGAGAGGGTGACAACAAGGACACAGATCACTTTGTGGATGGAAAGTTGGCATCTTTAGCACCAAGGCATGACCATCATAGATTTATATGTATATAAGAAATGTTATACTTTATTTATTTATTTATAAATATATATATATATATATATATATATGTGATTTATTTATATATACATAACATGTATTTATATATATATATATATATATATATATATATATATACACATACTTTATTTATTTATATATACATATACTTGCTAAAATGTATTGTATTTATTTGTTTATAAGTCTGTGTCTGTGCACTGTTGTGTGTTCCCCACTAGAAATGTAATTTCTAAATTAAAATGCTGTATTATTGTATACTACAATCTTGGTTTATCCTTTGTTTATATAACACTTTGTAATTGCATTTGACTTGATTTTATTTGTTTCTGTTGTTAGGGACTTACATTTTGTTTTTGTATTTACACACCACACAGAGGACATTCAATCGCTGGCAATATTTCCCATTCAAACCATTCACAGTTCATCACAGACCAACACTGATGTGCAGTCAAATAGTATGCTTTCAAAACGCATTGTATGTACAGTGATTGTTTCTTTTAACGCATACAGGATATCTGTTAAATACTATAGTTGATATATGATGTATTTATTTAAAGTACAGTATATCCTGAGCACAGACTTGTATACACTGTGTGTGTGTGTATGAGAGTAAGTGAGGTAAAGTTACGTCCATTCTTGAGTGATAGAACATATCTGGCTCTGTAAGTATAAACTTCATAACTCAGCTCCCCAGCTTCAGGGATTCAAACCAGCTTTGTGTTTTCAGTCTGACGGAGTTTCTGTCTGCCTGAGCTTTAACCCACTGGTCAACGGGGGGCTTTCCATTGATATAGCCTGAGAGAGAAACAGAACAGGGTAAATGAGGGAAATACAGAAAAGGGAAAGTTAATGTTCTGTGTGGAATTACTTGTAGTATTTAGTTAAGTAACTGTGCCATGGAGTGTGCTGTACTAAAAATAATGACTCACCAGTAACTGTGGTTTGGCCTTCAGCGGTGTTGTTTTTTACTCCATGCAGAACAACTTCTGGGCTGATGTCCACCGACGTGCCACAGAGCTCCATCGCAGCTTTCAACGAGGAGGGGACACGCACACACACCGCTCCTACGTAAAACAGAGGGATAAACTAAATAATATACTCAACAGGAAGGAAAACGGGTGAATATTCTTCTTATAAGGCACATTTACCTTCCTGACTGTGGAGTTCAGCGCTGCCACCGTCTCCCACATAGACATCAATGCCTCCGCTGTGAGAGGAAACCTGAAGGAAACTATTCGAACCATCTGCAAAAGCAGAAGTGTTTTGGTTCTAACAGTGACAGATGGATGCCATACGTAGTTCATTGTGCAATCACTGGGTCAGCTTGCTTACCAATAACTGTATCTCCAGACCCGTTCTTCACAGTGGCGTCACCTTTAAACACAAGGTCAGTTTTAACTTGTATACTTCTCTGGGGTAAACATAGCAGGTAAATTACAACAGTTATAACCGGGAAATGTCGCAAAGAAAAGCGTCTGTCCCAGACTGTATGCATCATAAACCTGCATCACTGAAGCTAAACAAGATGATTGTTTCCATGCAAGCGGCTCGACTGTATCGAAAAGGAAATTAAAAAGATATGTGGGTGATGCATTTCCTTCAAGTCACATCAAGTGCTGTTTGTCTTTGTGATATAATTTCTACGGCCAAGACTTTATACAACTAACCTGAATTATTATAACAATGAATTAACACAAACAACAGGTACAGAGTTTGTGATAAATTGCAACAACATTGCATTTAAATAGACCCTCTTTGGATTAGAGCCCAGGATTCGTGACATACCAAAGCCCTGCTTTACAAACCAAGTTAACATAATGCAGCTTTGTGTCACAATGGCTCATGGGCAGGAGAGATTCTTTTAAAATAAGGACCCACTGACAGAGTGAACTACAAGTAGTAGAATAATCACAAATAATAGTTTCTATTAGTTTGAAGTGCAGCTCAGATGGTAGACTGGATCGCCGATTAATTGTAGGGTTGGCAGCTCTTTTTCTCCCTTTGTTGAAGTATTCTTGAACCAAACAAAGAACCACAAATTGATGAAAAACAAATGTTGTTTCTTCAAGTGCAATGAATACAACATTTAACTTATTTTTCCTCCACTCTAAATTTGAGTTTGGCTGCAGCCCTCATAGCCACACAGACAACATAGATGAGGAATATGCTGCTGTTTGCTCACCGTGTACATTGCCCACTTCTACTCTCCCAGAGCACGAGGAGACGCAGCTGGATTCAGCATATATGGCTTTGACCTTCAGAGGGCCACGTTCTGTTGAAATATTCATTGTGGTACCCTGAAGCTTTTTGACATCCACTCCCTGTAAACAAACAACTAATCGCTGCACATGACTGTAGCCAAGTAATGTATGATCCAACTTGTTTTAGTCTCCAGTAAATCAATGCTGTAAACACGTTCAGCCTGTATGCAGCCTACTGCTGTCCCCTAAAGGCTGCCGAGTGTATTGTCCTTACACTGTCTCCACATGTGCTGATGTCCACATTGCCATGGATAGTGCCCACACCTGTGACATGTCCTCCACGGGAATGGACCTCAACCTGATGACCCTAAGATACAACAAGTAACATTGAAATACAAATGATCAAGCACAATTGGACGAGTCCGAACACATCAGCTCAACAACAACAGTCTGTAGTGGGTTGTTTAATTTAAAAAATAAATATATTAGTTCGCAAAACTAACTTTTGGTGATGCAAAACAACATGTTATTGTTATGGTGATATGGAAGCTATACTTTCCTCCCCATATATTAGCAAATACTGAATCAATGCTTAGTTCTGAGTCTCAGTATAAATATAGCTGCATTTCCAGGTGTCCATGTTTAATAATCATGGTTTTGTGGCTACTTTGGTAGTTGTATGAAATGATAAAGCAATAACAATATGATTGACCCAAAAGTTATATTATGCTTAATACTGAAATCAGCCAATATTAATGAATCGAACATCTCCACTTGTTTTGACATGTATTTTCTACTATAAGCATGAGTTTATGTTGCCATGTCCCCACCCACCTTGACAGAGTGCAGCAAACAGTCGCCCTTCTCCGTTTGCACTTTGCAGATATCACACTCCATTTTCTTCACTTGCACGTTACCTTTTCCTTGAGTGGTAATGAAGAGATCTGATAAAAGGACATCAGACAGCATCTATGATATGCCGACTGCGGAGGAAAACAATGCTGACATGCGACATGCCCACCATGCCCCCTTAGATTCAACGTAGACATGAATTCTTGTAATCGTATCAACAACAGGAGACACTCACTACTTTTGATAGGCGCAGCCAGATCAATCGACACGCTGCTCTTAACCTTCTCGGCTGAGATGAGCAACTCTTTGCTCCGCTCGTCATAGTGGACGTGCAAGTGATCCGGGCCGACCTGCTGCTCGCTGTCCGCTCCGTGAACTGTGATGAAGACCCGGTCCGCCTCGGGGTGTGTGTGCGGGTCCAGCGGACCGATGGAGATGCTGCAGCCTAGCCGTGCCCTCACAGTGCAGAAGGGGCTCACCGCCACAGCCCACTGCTTCAGAGGCTGGTTCACCTCCTCGTGTGTTGGAGACTTCGTGGGGGCGGAGATGGAGAAGAACTGTGCTTCCAGAGGGCATCGAGGGGTCGTGGGTGTCCTGGGACTGACTGTGAGGGAACAGCAACGCAGAAGTCCAACACATCGCGGCCGACCTGCTGAGCTCCAAAACATCTCTATCCGCTTCCGGTACACCAGGTCGTCTTCACCTCGCGCTGCTGTTTCAGCTCACTCACAAGAGCACGCGGAACCAGCTGTCATTCAGTCAACAAGGGGCGTCAAGTCTGTGTTCAGACGGCTCTGGGTTAGGCTGTCAGTACGTGACTGGTACTTCCGGTACGAGTTTTCAGGTTAAAAGTGTGAGTTTAGAAAACTTTACTAATATAATATATTCATTCTTGGTATTAGTAATTGTCCTTATGAATGAACTGTACATTTGAATGTGTAACTATAATACAATGAGAACAATATTACCAGATCCAATAAATAATTAATGAGCAACACATCAAAGTGAAACAGAAACCAATCAAAATGTGAGTTGAGACTGCGTTGAAGATTAAGTAAATATCTCAGCAGGATTTGTTGTAAAATTGACTTTATACTTGTTACACTATACTCATATAATCTTCTCGAAATGTTTACTTCAATCGCCATGACCAGATTAACCTGCTAGAGGGCCCTGAAGTGACAACAAGCTGTGTGCTGGAATACTGCCTGGCATTACTGCAGCCTTACGCTCACACTACACTTGGCAAGCACTGAAGAGGACTCTCGTGTTTCATCCCTTTTACATGGAATAATTGGACAACATATCAACATCATGTACTCTCCCTCAGATTTTGTGTTTTTTTATATTGACGGCAACATATTTTACTTCCGGTATTAGTACGATTTATCGTGACAAACCGGATGTAGTACAATCTGTATAAATCTAGTCCCGCCCCTCTTTAAGTCTTGTCCAATCAGTCTATCTATGTGAGCACCGTCACAGGTGACGTCGTTCTCTCCGCAAAGGCTGTAGGGATCTTGTGTCTTGAAGGATTTCTTCCTCGCGTCCAAAGTAGCAGTCATACTGCATGGAGTACATTTAAACCATGATTTGTCAAAATGTGGATTTAACTTAACTTTACTTGTTATTGAATTCATTGAATTAATTCGTAGCTTACTTTGGATAGCAGGTCATTTCAACAGAAATAAGGAGAAACAAAGGCAAAACCATATTCACATTTTAATTAATTTTATTAATTTTAACAAAACAATCTTAATTACAAAACATGCCATACAGCTTCAACTGGCTTTCCGGTACTTCAATAAAAAAAATTAAAATCCTTCTCCGTTGCTCCATACCTGTCAAATTCACTGAAAAAAAAGATTCCCCTCTCTCATTGTTAAACAAATTCCAATCTAAAAAATACACAAATATATTAATATTAAAATGTTATTAAAAAGTTACAACGTATTTAGGATTATTACTTTTGAAACTATGTACATCCTCATTTATTGTCATATTATCCTGTAAACAAAACATTATTGCAGAATCTATCACCACAAGGTGGCAGCATTGTGTTATAGTGAACAATAACCGTGTGGAGGGTATACTAGGGGTTATTCAATAGAAAAGGGCATCTTAGGAATTTATGGTTGAAGTTAGTAGTTAAAAACCTTAATGTTGTGTTTTTTTCTGTTTTTTCATGCCCTGGTAGTAAGTCAAGGTTCATGGTGCAAAGCTCTTTGGTCGGATCATCATCCTGACAGTTTTAAAAGACTGTCTCTCATTTGTGGGGTAATACTCTGTAGATATGTTCTGCCACGTCCCCCAGAAAATGCCATCCCGGACTCCCTTATAGTTCCCCACATAGTATCTCCCGTTGAGATTTGCAGCCATGCAGGCATCAAACCACCAGCCGGAGTTGTAATAGGCCCCGCAGTTTCCAGACGGATAGCGGTCGTGGTCCCTGTCCGGCGTGGTGAACGCCCGGTTATTGTGATCATAACTTTTGCTGAAGCGGAGAGCATCCCCTGCAGTACCCGAGTAACTGCCCACCGTCAGTCTGTAGCGCATCCTTTCACTAGCCACCCTGAACTGCTTGTACTCTGCGTACTCCATCACACCGCCAAAGTCCTCCAGCTCCACCCGCAGCACCATGTCCCTGTCCCGGGTCAGCAGGTGGATCATGGTGTTGCCCAGCCAAAACTCCCCTCCATCCAGCTCCCCGAAGCCTGATCGGTACTCAGCCCAGGTCCGGTTAAAGCTCACGCTGCCGTCCTGTCTGCGTTGCAGGAGCGTCCACCCTCCTCCATGCAGCTCCATGTCACAGAGGACCGGGAAGCTTCTACTGCGGAGGTCAGGGGTCACCAGGTACACTCCGTTTTTTGTGCCCCCTCTGAGCAGGTGGTCGGAGCAGTCTCTCACAATGGTAACTGCAGCAAAGAAAAATGGAAAGAAATTTCAAAGGATTATGAACAGCTTTTTCTCAAAATCCTCCTAAATAAAACTTGCCCTTCTTCACTTGGAGAGTGATCTAACCGATGTTCTGCTTTCACTCATTTCTTGCAGGTGAACATATAATCTTGCAGCTTTGATCTATCTGTGAAATGTATTGAGTGAGGTCACAAGTGCAACAGGTCACGGCAAAGTACTTTTCCACCATAAAAAGATTTAATGTTTTTGAAGAATTTCAAGTTTCATCGTGGCTAAAGGCCTCCTCTTTCTTAAGAGCTTTTCAGCTCATGTCATACCAATTTGCTGAGTGAGTAATACAATTATAAGCTTTTAAATGCTATTTAAACTGCAGAACAGTATACTGAATTTAATTGTGAAGTTGCATCTGCCTCCCCCTCGATCTTAATTTGTAAATACCTCTTTGTTAATACATTTCTTGACTGAAAAGGTAACCATTACAGTATTGGTGCTGCTATACTTGCTAATTACATGCCAGCTTAGTCAACAACAACTACGATCCCTTCATTAAGTTACCTACTTTATGTGGAAATTCATGGAAGAGCATGCATACAAAAACAAAACCTGATTAAATGCTTCAATAGCGTGAATAATATATCTTGCCTTTTGATGGTTTAAGGGTTGATTGTTTGCTACCTCCGTGCTTGTCCTCTGGGTGGTCTTTTGTAAACCTGTTCGGTGGTCTGTTATTGATGAAAGCCTCCACCTGGTTGATTTTAACACGTAGCTCGCGTGTACTGGAAGTGGAAGTCTCAGCAGCTGGGGGCTCGGGGCCAGAGGTGGAAAGGGTTGTTGACCTGAGGCCAGGATTGATTGTGGGGGTAGTTTGGGCACTGGGGGCAGAGGCTGGAATCATAATTTTGTCTGAGTCTGAAAATGTTCTGGGTTTTATTTCCTCCACATTGTGAAGTGTCTTAGCTTGTAAGTTGTAGTGAGTATTGGAAGCTTGATTTGCCTTTGTGGATCCTGGACTTGTTCTAGGGATAACACTCGGGAGACTCCCACGGATGCTTTTGTTTGGTCTTGTTGTCATTGGGATCGATGCTGGCCGACCGGCAGTTTGTTGCCTCAGATCAGATGTAATCCTTCTGTTGGAGATCTTTGGACCCAGAGTGATAGTTTTCATCATGCTGGGACTGAACTCTTCAAACCCCGGGGACTGACTGACTTCAGCAGTCCGTGTTAAAGAGCCAGGTGTCGGTGGCATGTCAGTTTCAGAATGTTTGATGTCATCTGAAGTAGTGCCGCTGATTTGAAGAGGACCTACATCTGTTTTGGTCTCTGGACTTGGCCTTAGTTGCACTGCAGTTTTTTGCAGTTGAACAGGTGCTCCTGGCCTGACTGTAGCCCTGGTTGGTGGCTTGCGTCTGAGTGGAGGCCTTGGTTTGACTGTTTTGTTGGATTCTGCTTCAGGAATTCCGTCAAGCACCGATTTGGGCTTAAGATCAGGCATTTGGTCAGGCCGAGGTGATCCAAGCCCTTGATCGGTTTCTGCTGTTTGTTCAGGCTTAGGCTTTGCCTTTGGTTTAGTCTTTTGGTCTGTTAGAAGCTCTGGATGTTTAGGCTTCTGGTTTATTTTAGGGATTTTTTCTCTGGGTTTAGACTTTTGATCAGGCGGTTTGATTAGTGCATGATCAGGTGTAAGCTTTGGTCCAGGTGTTGAGTCTTTGACAGATTCAGGCTGAGACAAATGATTTTCATCAGAGCTTTCTATTAATTCTGTTTTAGGCTTTTGGTTAGATTTTGGCACGGGGCTCTTTTTTTCACTTCTTTCAGGCTTTTGAACAGATGTGAAATATTGGTCAATTGTTGATGTTTGATCAGGTTCAGTCTTTTCTTCACTTCTCTGATTTTTCTGAGGTGTTTCTGTTTGGTCAGGCTTGTCGGTTTTGAGAGGATGAACCGTTTTTTTCTCATGTTTTGAGTTTTGATTAATTTTGGAGATTTCAACAGATTCAATTTGAGGGTCAGAGCCCGTTGCGTTAACAGTTTGAGGTATTTGATGAACAGGAGGCAGAGGCTTTTGATGAATAAATAACTGGCTTTGATCAGTTGTATGTTCTTGGTCGTGTTTAGGTATTTGATTGTTTTTCAGATTTTGATCAGTTGGTAAATGATCAGGTAGAGGTCTTTGGTCAGGTTTTGGAATCTGGACTCGTTTAGGGTCTTTGCCAGGTTTTAATTTTTGGTTCGAAGGTTTCTGTTTTTGGTCATGTTTAGTTTTTGTCTCAGGCAATGGAACTCGTTCAGGTTTATAGTCACTCTTAGGATGTTTAAGCTTTTGGTCTGCTTCAGGCATAATTACAGGTTTAAGCCTTTCACCGCTCTTTGGTCCTCGGACTGGAAGGAGTTTCACGCCGGTCTTAATGTTTGAGCTGCTATTCTTTTTAGCCGTCCATCGGCTGCGGTCTGCAACTCCTGGGAATGTAGTTGTGTATACACTCTGACGAGGTGTTGTGGTGGTTGTTGTTGCCGAAGTTGTTGTTGCTGTAGTTGAGCTAACCCGACCTCGGAAGCCTGCCTCAGGTCTTGCACTGGCTGTAGAGGTGAACCTTGAAATGGTTATCTGGAGGCTAGCACCAGCCAGTGTGTTTGTTGTGGCTGTTGTTGTTGGCCTGCTTGTGGTCCTAAAGCCTTCCTCTGAATCAAAGCTTGGGTGCTCAAAGATGCCAGTTGCTCCCGGGCCTGTGCTTTGGGTTGGTAGTTCGTCAACAACTTTTGTATTTCCTTGATTGACATCAGTGATCACATTTGAAGTGCAGCTGGACAAAGGAGGAGATGGAAAAGATGATGTGTAGGTTCTAGCTTTGTTTGAGTCCAAGGAGTCAGGCCTCGGAGCTAAACTAATGGTAGAGTGAAGAGTCGGGCCAATTGAAACAAAGTCTGCCTTGTTGGATGCAAATTCTCCATCACTGTCTCTCTGTACACTCTGGACCGTCTTTTCTCCTTCTGTTTTGATCTCCGTTCCCATCTCCCCGTCCTCCACCTCCCCCTCTTTAATAGTCTTTTCTGCGCGCTCAATGCTTTCAGTCTGTTTTGGTTTCTCATTATTTCGCCCCACTTTTATTCCCTTTTCCATTTCCTCCTTCCTCTCCTCGCCATCCTGCTCTTTCTGCTTATTTGTATGCTTACCATGACCCCCAGACATCTTTATTCCATCACTGGCTCTGTCTTCTTCAGTTTGGGTCTTTTTATCTGTTTCCTTTCTTTCATCTCGCCACATGTGATGGTCACTTTCTTCTGTTTTATCCTTATTTTTTACATTACTTGTACTTTTACTATTTTTTCCATTCTCCAGTGTATCATCTGGATCTCCCTTTGAATTCCATTTTCCATCTTTGTCTTTGTTTCTGTCTGTCTCCCTGTTGTTTTTTTCAACAACCTTTTTTCTGATCATATCCACTATTTTCTCATTTCCAGCAGAGGTTGGCACCTTTGCCTGTCCCAATTTGTCTTTTCCTTCTGTCTTATTTTTTCCATCTTTTTCTGCCACTTCTTTTCGGGGGTTTTCTCTCTCAGCTTTTTTTAAGACCCCTTTATCGCTCTCTTTCTCTACTTCCCATAACTTTTTCTCTTTCTCTTCCAATATCCTTATTTTTTGTGAGTCAGTGTCACCATTTCCTTCCACTTTATTACTGTCAGTCTCACACTCCTGGCTAAAATCGTTTGGCTTTTTAGGATTTCTCTCATTCAGCCAGTTCGTCTCATCCCTATGTCTAGCTGTACCCTCATTCAGCTTTACATGCTCTCCTTCTCCTTGCCTTCCACACTCATTCACAGTTTGGCTTACTGTACAATCGACACACATCTTCCTCAGTTGGTCCACATTGTCCTTCAGCTTCTGCAAATCCTTCACAATCTTGTCCAGCTCTCTGAGCTGCTTCGGCAAATAGAGCGTCAGTGGCGGCAGACTGAATAGGAATGGGCACATGCTCTCATCCTGCCCCGGTCTGCACGGCCCCTCCGGTCTCAGAGTTGCTGCACAAGGTCCAAATCCATGATCCACCAGGAGTTCTCCTTCATCATCGTCTGCTATGGTTGCAGAAAGGCTTGAAAGGGCCAGCAGGGTCCCGCATATGCACAGTGCTGGTAACCTCATCGCGTCCTAAAAGTAAAGAGTGATGTATCCACCCTCAGTTTGAGACAGTGGCAGTGAGAGGAGGAGGTAAGGTGGGAGGGAGCAGATGAGGGAGCTGTTCGGTGGACAGTGATTCTGAGAGAGAAATGAGGAGGGAGAAGCTTTGAGTGGGAAACAAGTGAAAAAAAACAATAGTAAGAGGAGGAGTGTGTGGATGTTCTCCTCAGTGAGATAGTGGATGATAATCATGAAGCATGAGAAAATTATAAATTATTTAATCTTCATAATATAAACAGAATTAGCCGCAACAGTTCTATATCAGTCACAAAAAATCACAAACTGTGAAAGCATGTTTCTTAATGTAATCCTATAATTCCATTCCATTGTATCTTCACTGTAATCCCAGGACCTAATAAAGACCATTTGGAATGCATTCTTATTCCATGATGCACTGATATTGTAAGTGCATCGTGACTTTCAATATGCATGTGTGTCACATTTGCTTTGGCAGGCACTTCCCGAGCTTCCTGTCATGTCCACAAACATGTGAGTGACAGATGCGACAGGTAAAAAATAACACACAATATTAGCTGCCAGGCCAGTGCCAAGAATTTGTTACTCAGATTTGTACTAAGATATTTAATTTGACTGTAAGACGCATGGTTTAGCTGAGCTTCTGAGTAATGAAAGTCAGGAATGTCAGATTTATCCAGGAACGCCGCTTGATTCAAATGTAATGCCAGGGGAGATAAATATCTCATGTGCTATTGACTTTCTAAGATAAATTAAGATAATCCTTTATTAGTCCCGCAGTGGGGAAATTTACTGGATTACAGAAGCAAAGGTGCAAAGTGCACACAAGACATAGTAGGATCAAATATAACAACAGTAAATAAAACGGTAAACAGTCTACGGTAGCTGAATAATATATACACTATACAATAATATATACACACAGGCATAAATATGGCTATTTCCACAGTGTATTGGTATTAATATTGCACAGCTTAGATTGAATGAAGTGATTGAGTGTTTTAAGTGTGTTGTGGTCTACTGGGAGCTCAGCTGGTTGTGCAGCCTGACAATAGCAGGAAGGAAGGACTTGCAGTACCTCTCCTTCACACACCGGAGATGAAGCAGCCGGTGAATGAAGGAGCTGTACAGAGCTGCCAGTGTGTCCTGCATGGGGTGGGAGGTGTTGTTCATCAGGGATGAAAGCTTAGCCATCGTCCTCCTGTCTCCCACCAGTACTAATCCTCAACAAGTGTTGAGAATTGGGGAGGCAATCTCTGAATCTCTGGGTGGAGAGACTAAGGTTGCTGTGTTCATCCAGGATTTTGATTATTTGCTAATTTATTGTGTCGACAGAAAAAAAATTAAGAGAGAAAACACAGTCACATTAACTAAATGAGGCATTTGCTTGGCAGGGAGTTTAAATATTGAGGCTGTAGTTTCTCAGATCCGGGGTGTAAATGTCAGTCCTACCACAGGATATGAGATATGAGTGACAGTATGCAATGCCAGCATTTGATGTTTCAGAATTGTGTCCATTTTAAATACTGATTAGTCCAGTAAAATGGTCTTATTTTTAGACTGCAATAAAACAGGATCCTTGTACATTCTTGTTCTCCGTCTCTTTCATTGGCCGGTTGCTCTGACTGCACAAAGCTGGAGACATTTCTCAGCTGTCCTTTGATAATGACAAAGGAAACCATTTGTTTAGGGAGATGACTGTGGAAAGCATCAGGTTAGAGATGAAAAACGACTAAAGGTGGTAAGAAACTCCATAAAGAACAGCCTTAACCTGCATGTTGCGTATGGAGAAACGGCACCCTGAATGGGCATAACAACTTAAAATGCAACAGTTAGACAGTCAAAGAAAAGGATTCAATCATTTAATTTTTTTTATCTTGAAAAGAGGCTTTATGTTTCAACAAGCCAATCTAGAGGCTTTGTAGTCTGTACATATAAAGATGGTAACCAACTACATATACTGTACATGACTTTACATTGAAAGTATTTCTATGCTAATGCACTATGAGCTCATTTGACATTGACAACTGTTGGCAGGATAAAAGCCAGGAACAAATGTCCTTTCACCTATCATAGTCACTTTACTACTTCAACACTTACACTGGGAAATAGTGTGAGAGAAATGTTTACACTCTCGAGAGACTTCTCTCTGAACACTAGGCTGTATTGATTTATTATCATAGAGCCACATCTTTTGCAGCACAGCTGAGCATAAATGTAACTTCTTGCACAAACTACAATAATGATTAGTGCAGTTGATTAAGCCGAAGAGAGTCAATTAATTTGATAGTTGCCAATCTAAATGAATCGATTGTGAACTCTACTATTCCCAATAATACCCTCACTACTGGCTTTACCCATTTATGGACAGTAGTTTTTTTCTCCAAAGGGTGCCCTCTTGGGATAAAGTGTTTTGAATTCCCCTAGTGAGCTGGCTTGGCCCACTCTCTGTCTTGGATCGTGTAAACACTGTAGTTTTTTCCATGCAGACTAGAACAAACATCTGACCATCAGTCCAGCTTAGCTGGCTGGGCTTCCTGGCAGACCACTTCATCTCCCTTTGGGCAGAGGAGCCAGTGTCATCGGTCATGTCTGTTATGTGCATAAGTCTCTCATTTCCAACTGAACTGGAGTAAACCCAGCGACTGTCGTAGGGCTGCGCCAGTCCCTTGGAATACCACATAAACCAACCATATATTAATTTAGCAAAATAGTTATATGATACAACACCTGCCTAAATCCTGTGAATCAGTGTGAATCAATTTAAAATGAAAGCATCACATCTCGTCTCTTTTGTACTCTCTGCCACACACACACACATTCATATTCACATAAATTGTCCATTGCCAATATCTTCAGTAACTGATACATTATTTTGCCATGTGTGATAATTTGTTTCTCTGTCAATTGACCATTAGAGATTCTTACAAATCAAACAACCAACGTGTCTCTCACATCTGGGCTGGATTTTCTACAGCTAGCCGAGACCAGATAACAAACTCCAAAAGCCTGGACTTCATTTGTTTTAAATCTTTGTCTCGATGAAGAATATGGAAAGTATGGTTATGTAGGAATGGGTTATTTGCTGCTGTCACCTTCTGCCCAAGGGAAGTTGACTCTGAGGGAAAGTGGATGTATCTGTGCATTAGAAAAAGGCAAGAATTCTTCTTATTGTTTTCCTTTTTTAGTTTTATTGTCATTAACATTTTATGAAGTCATTTGCCTTAAAGGCATTCAATTTAAGCCGTTTGGTTTTTCATCATATCATATCCTGATGTTCATACTGAATGGATGGATATATGCTGCATTCTATGCATTTCACAGCTGTGCTTAATAGAAGCAATGCATAATACAGTGTACGTGCAAATGCACAGAAATGTGTGACTGAGTTATTGTTTGTTTCTTCTTCTCTGTCCCAATTCTACATCAATATATAAAGGAGATTTTAGGCTAATAAAAGTATTTGCATTGAATTGACAATTCTTTTATTTTTCGGAATAGTGAAGGTAATTGGCGGAAGAAGGTATTCATACTAATAGCCCACTGTAAAAATATACCTTTATTACAACCAAAAGTCCTGCACTGAAAATGTTACTTGGATTCGTAGTATTAATAACAATATGTATTTATCAAAAAGTACTCAATACAGTATACAATGGAAATACTGTAAAGTAAGTACTTCAGATAAATGCATTTTCCAGCACGGCTGAAGGTGCTAAAAATGATTATTCTTCCGGCACTGCCTTTTGTACTTAAAATAACCTTTACTTTATTTTTCTGTAAACTGTGTCGTCTTCTATGGTAACTGTTTAAGTGTCAGTGCTGAGTGTTACATTCACCCAATGAACAATTTGGGTCAAAAGAAATAAACATCTCATTTTAGAGTAAGCTAATGTCAGTGCTGATGAACACTGTGTACACAATCTCTCTGGCAGATTAAGACTTCTACTTTTGTGGCAACAGATATGGACAAGAGTAACATATGAATGTGGACGGGTGAGAGAAATGTAATTTTCCACTTCTATGCAGGATTTGTTTCTGCTTTCTGCCATAATAAAAAGGTAACTTTCATCCAATATAAGTATGTTTAGGCATTGTATTGAAATAGTAATCACAAAATGTTGACTTTAAGTGAATAATAATTGGATCTACGATGTAGTGAAAGTGAAAGTCTTGTGCAATAGAAATTAGAGTGTTTTCAATTGATACCTCCCAACATTTGCTATTGTTTTTTACAGGAGCCGTAATAACACAGTTGTGAGGGTCAAAAATAGATGTGATAAAAGCTGATAAGAATGCCCCACATTGAATTTTCATCAATATACTGCCACCTAGTGACATTTTAAAGAAATATCTCAGAATATAAATGTATTCTATTTGGACTTAAACTTTGATACATGTGCTGTATATGCTATGGACATTTGACACTATTACCTCACAAACACTGTGCACACATGTTATAAACATCTAAACTAGTTTAATGAGGATTTGTGATTTGAAGACATTTTTAAAAAGCTCATCAGAAAATGTAAAAACATATGCAAATATGTAATACTATGTTTAGTAATTAATACCAATATATGAATCTGCAAATTAGGTTTAAATGTTTAGGCTAATAAAAATTGTTTTAGAACATTGTGAGGTTGAAAAACCTTTGACGATGCATTTGTTGTTCAATTATTCAACTTTATATTCATATTTTTGTTCATGGCAGTACAATATGATTAAGAAATGTCCCCCTGTGGATGAATAAAGTAAAATCTAACTGTGTAACCATCACACTCAATTATCACAAAACCAAGGAAGTTTATTTTCTGATCCATATTATCCGTTTCTTTTAATTAAACTAGAGGTTTCATTTGGAAAAACTCGACATTCGTGTATGCATTTTGAATAATAAGGATTATTATTAAGAAGTGCACAACATTTCCTTGTTTTTACTCCATATTTGATAAAAGACTGATTGCCCAGCCAGAGCACAGCGTACAGATAATTGAGGTCACGTATGCCCCCTTGTGTCTGCAGACCTCCTCTGTACTCGTGGTAATATTGCAGTCCGTGTACCCGAGCAGTACAGTACTGGGTCTTGTCTTGCAAGCTGAGCGGCTGTAAACAGGCGAGGCTCCTGCCCTCCCTCTTAGTGCGTCGGCACGTCGCCCGTAAGCCCCGCCCCCGGCCTAGCTCTCACGCACCAGTTACGTCTGACCGTAAAAAATAGAAACTTCCAAGATGGCCGAGGCCGTGGACTCCATGCATTTCGCAGCAAACAGCAAAACAAATTCCCCTAAACCCCTGATAGCTAAAAGACCGCCGGAGAGCCGACCGCAGTCTTCCAGCGACATTTACCCGCCGCCCCCTAAGAAGGTCCGGGTGGAGGAGAAGGGCCTGAAGCACAGGAAACTGAATGGAGAGGTGTGCGCAGGGGAAAAACACAACGGGAAGCAGAGTTGTGGGAGCCCAGCGAAATGGAGTTTCGGCCCGGCCCAGGCGAGCCTCTCCACCGCCGCCGCGGTCCCCACTACTCCCGCTCGGAAAATCTTCAAAATCAGCAACTTCCTCGCCTCGCCTCACAAGGCGAAGAAGGCGAAAGAGAAACGGCACAAGGAGAAGGAGAAAAGCACCGAAGCGCAGCGGAGCTCCGCCGCTGCTGTGGAGAGAGTGAGCCCAGCTAGCTGCCATACAAAGACCGAGAACGGCGACGTGAAAATGCTACCGAGAGGTAGGGCAACATAGCCCGGTGTGCTCACTGCAGGACTCCGTTAAACCACTTTACGGTCCAATTAAAAGCTTTATATGAAACAATACTGCAATGAAATGGTTTAGCACAGTATTACATAATGTTCTCCACCACAGGCCAGAGTATTTATTAGGCCCAGATGGTGATTTATACACGTGGAAATGTGTGTTCGTCTGTTATGCTGCGCAGCGCGGATGTTTAGCAGCGTTTCACCTCCCTGTCTCCTCCTCTGCTCTTCTCAGATCACCACGTGAAGGAGAAAGACAGAGAGAAGAAGAAGGAAAAGAGTAAAGAGTGGAAAAATCACACGTTGACACCTGTAACGTTACATGACTTTGCAAGAGAAAACGGAGAAGTGCTTTCTCCACAGAAAGGTAGGGATGACATGTGACGTTGATCAGTGGGGATGAAAAGCATGTTTTTTATTATCTCTGCATAACTTTGAATTACATTCGTCTTATAGAGATGTTAATGTTGGAGGTGTGGCTGAGGCCCTTTGCTCAAGTCACCTCTGATTGTAGAAAATGTGTTCAATATGAGGAAATAGTAAAACAAAAATTAAATGTCAGAAATTTTGATTAAATATTGATTTTAAGAGGGAACAATTTGCATGAATTTACAGTTTATGCAAATAACAACTAGCTGTGCATTGATGTACAGTCACACTAACCATAACCCAAAAGTGTCAATGTTCACATGTAGTCTTGCATGTAATCTCAAGTGTATATACAATAGATACTTCCCCACACTGTCAACACATGATGAGCAACATTGTACTAACTATAGAAATGTCTTATCCACTATTGTAGAGTCTAAAGAGAAACCCAACGCTGGCTCTGAAGAAGACCTCCTGCTGAAGAAACTTAAGAAGAAGAAGAAAAAGAAGCATAAAGATGGCGAGCGAGTGAAGGAGAGGCACAGCCGACCCAAAATGTATCATCGCTCATGCCAGACAGTGTCTTCAGGAGTCTCTCTTGGTCCGCCTGAATTCCTCAGTCGAATTAATGGAAACAACAGCATTAACAGCATTAACAGCAGCAGTCTACTCCACACCTCCGCATCACCACCACCACCACAACAATACCACCATCATCAGGACCCTTCTGTTACTGGCATTATTTCTGCCTCCATCTCCTCCATGGTCAGGGACAGACTCAGCTACAGCTCCCCACTCCACTGCACCCCGGCCCCGGGCCTGTCAGGTCTGGAGTTTGGTCGTCTGATCCACATCGAGCAGCAAGCCAACGGAGGGGCGTCCGTGGCGCACGCCTACACCGAGCAGCTCTCCGGTCTGTCTCCGGCTGAGATGCAGCGTTTCGCCCAGGAGTTTGTGACCCTGTCGTTCAGCGAGGGCGAAGCCCAAGCTGCGTGTTTTGTCATGGGAATCATCCATGGAGCGGCTTCCTACCTCCCAGACTTCCTGGACTACTTCTCCTACAAGTTCCCCAATGCGCCAGTCAAGATGGAGGTGCTCGGGAAGAAGGACATAGAGACGACAACCATGCTCAACTTCCACTCTCAGGTAAGATGATTGTTCTTTGTGTTACGGCTCCTCTCTTCAGCAGACGGCACAGTTTGACAGGTCTGTGTGTCAGAGGATGCAAAACGGTCCACACTGTGTCAGTTGGTAGTCTGGAGACGGGACCAGCACAGACTCAACTGATACAAGCTGAAACGACACATCAACCGTTTTTTTGTGTTTTGAAGATTTTTGTGTCAGTCTTGTTCCGGGCTGTTGATGGATAGTGTTCCTGTCGGCCCCTAGTCGTCTTCACTCCTGTGCCCAAAGTGTTTCAGCTTGCAAGTGGTTTTGTGGAGCAGTAAGCCCTTCTCTGTGTCACGCTGTTTAGTGGGGATTAAGACACCCTCAGTTGGTGTGGTGCTTTCAAATCGGCCTCTTTAAAAACTTGTATGAGTTCAACATTTAATTTATTTAATTTATGGTAACACTAGTTTGTTTGTGTTGTTGTTGTCGTTGATTCTTTTCTTCTCGTCGGCTGTAGCTCATGGGGAGAGTGGTCGTCCCGTAACCACAAGGTACCCGGTTCGATCCCCGCTCACTTAATAACTAAGGATGGGTCCCTTTCTTCTTTCTCCCTGACAATTGTGGGAGATAATCTTGTGTTTCTTTTGCTTCTTTGTGTTTTGATTGTTTAGGAGTTTCTGATCACATTCTAAATCCTTTCCTACTGAAGAAATTGGAAATGATTGTGTTGACGGCTTCATTTCAGAAAGTCAAGCAGAAGTCATACAAATCTAACATTCTAATTTATTAATTTGACGAGATGAAAAAAGGCCCGCAGGAAATAAATGTTTTTATAAAATATTTGTCTTTGATTGTTTGTGGAAAGGACCTTTCATAAAATAGCACAATATTTATAATCAGAAACCTTTTTTTTTTAGTTCACACTTCCTTTCATGTGAGACTTGACTGTTTGACATGTATTAAAGTCAACTCTTGACATTTAAATTGAGTATCTATTTATTATCTATTAATACATTATTACTAATTACTCTATTATATCTTCAGGTAACTAAGACAACAGTTAAAACTCTAATCACTGAGACAGCACTTAGTTAAATTATATCTTAAATAAAAAAAGAAGAGAAGAGAGAATTAATTAAGGACAGGGAAACTTCATCATGGTTTGTTTTATACTGTTGCTGTTATCAGAAAAACCAAACTTGATAGAACTGTCTGCATATTTTCCTAATTTGGTCTTCACGTCACTTGATGACATGTCCAGTGTTGACGCAGCCGCATTCTTCGCCTCTCGAGCTGTGAGCGAGTGATTCACGACTGTTTGCTGTGAGCGAGTGATTCACGACTGTTTGCTGTTCAATCAATCAACCAAGAGAGTTTCCTACTGGCACTAAGCATGTGCAATCAATGGATGTACGATTCCATAGCTTTGCTCAAGAGTCTGAAATATGCACTTTTTAATAACGCAGCACATTTTTCTAAAAGTGTTTTGTTCCTGCGGGCTATGAGTCACAGACCCGGGGGTCTTTCTCACTTTTGAGAATCACAGTTTTGCAGCATCACAAACGGAGTCCTGTGATGCTGCAGCCTGTTTTCACATGTTGTCTTCTATTTTTATGTTAGTGTTCACATGTTGAGTAAAGTCAAGTACACTTTGAGAGAAGATGGAGCCAAAATCACTATAATTTCAGTACAATTTCTTATGCTGTTTGGGGCAAATGTTGGGCGACTGGTGGTCGTTACTGGAGGAAACGCCATATGTGGGTGTCCCTGTTCCTTGTCTTCAAACCGTCCTGGCATAAGTTTAATGTATAGTTAGGATCATTTATAGAATATAAATCTTCCACACAAAAAACAAAAACACAAAAAAGTTTAATAGTACAGTGATGGTCTACTCATTTTCATTAATTACCAATACTAGAATGGACTAAATATGGATTGGTTTTAAAATTCTAACGTTTCTTAATTTGTGTTACCATGTTAAACATTTTAGGAATTGTGGTATAGTTGACCCAGAGAGGCAGTTTGGTTTACAGACTGCAGTCAGTAACGATAAATACAGAAAAGCACAGCAATGATAGAAATAACGAGTATTTAATTTCATTGTTTAATAGTCACCAAAATCATCAAGTGAAATCAGCGGGAACAAGAAGCCAGAAACTCTGTTGCCTCTCCAGCTCCTAATGCCCTCTAAGAAGTTAAAACCTCTGTCCTTATAAAAGCAAATTAAACCGATTGTGTAAAGCGTGCAGGTCCAATAAGAGGACCTGAGCTCTGAGTGTGTAATACGCATCACATTTACAGTTTATGATTATTTTATATATTGTGTGTGTGTGTATATATGTAATGTATATATTATTTACTACGTAAAATGAGCATCTTTTGCACTATAATTTTCAGCGGAATAAAGAGTCGTATACATGTCATATTTAATACAACATAGCAACATATCATTACATTTTCCATCTTATGTAGTCCCCCCGCACACACAACAAATTTCCTTTTTTTTACATTCAAAGCTTCCATTTTGGTTTTTCAAATCAAGTCTTCATGCCTGTTATCATATTTGATCACCCTTAAAAAAAAAAATCAGTTTGAGTACAATGATTCACTGGATGAAATGATTTGGTCTTTATTATTAAATTAACTGTCTTAATGAATATGACTTGTGCAGACTAAGTGCTGTGACGCTTACTGAGTGTATTTGAGATAAAGAGAGAGACAGTCAGAGGAAGAGAAGGTGGACTGTTGTGCGCGCTATTTTTCTGTAAGTTATTAATAACTCACTTGGAGCGATGCTTAATCACCCAAACCTACTACACATTCACTACTGTAATCTAATTCTACAGATAGTATACTACTAATAATATTAGTGTAGTCTAATCTCAATCTGAAACTGTGAAAAAATACTGTTTAAACAGAATGATAACATGAAGACATGCAACAGTTATCAATGAATGAAGCTTTAAACTACAGGTTTGTTACATGTTGCAGAAAGAGTTGAATCACCCTGATTCTGAAACATAATGAAGGTTTATAAATAGTTCTGAGTCGTCAGTGCTGCTTCATGAGCGCTCATTCACAATGTTGAAGTAGAAACCTAAATGTTGACGTTTATTCTGTCAAGTCTTCCCTTAATGTCTGCTGAGGGACTCGTGAACCTGAGTTCTGATTTAATTATCAGTCATTCTGATTTGAAAGTGGAATCTGCAGTGCTTGAACATTTTAGTTCCACAAATGTCTGTAAGACAGTCTTTCATTCCTCAGTAACAATAGCGTGCCTTTTTATTTGTCGTGTGTTGACATTTGCCTCTCCTGGTGACTGTTGAGCGTCTTGGGAGTTCTTCCAAATACCTAAGTCTTTGTATTGAAAGTCCTGTTAACTCCCAAGCTGATGGTACTTTTACCGAGTGCTTTATTAAAGGCATGTGCTGTGGAAAGGTCACTCCAATTATATTAAGACCACACAGGCGATGCTAGTCTCAATTGTTCGATGGACATGTTTAATATGTATGATGGCATTTTAAGTTTTGTTTTAGACCTGTCCGAGTGGGATATTTTGATGTCTGCCGGGCGAGGGTTTAATCTGTCTTCCCTCCTGCAGGTGAAGCGGACATATTCCCAGGGAACATACCGTGCTGGGGCCATGCGGCAGGTCAGTCTGGTCGGTGCTGTGGATGAAGAGGTTGGAGACTACTTCCCCGAGTTCATCAGCATGTTAGAGGAATCTCCCTTTCTGGAGGTTTGTGTGTTTATGTCTGCATGTACATACACTCCTACAGCTAGTGGATGTGTGGACATCCGTCTCTCTCCTCCCCATGTATGGTGAAAACTCATTTCTTTAACGTAAAGTTTCTCGCCCTATGTTTATGCAGCGGACTCTGCCCTGGGGAACGTTCTCCAGTCTGCGGCTGCAGAGCCCCACTGAGAGCGACGATGGCCCCATAATGTGGGTCAGACCAGGAGAACAGATGATCCCTATGGCAGACATGCCAAAATCACCCTTCAAAAGGAAACGGTGGGTTGACACATGTTAGCCAGTGCTCAGCCGTTGTCGTCTCACCTGCGTCTTCATTTTCTAAAGAATTAGTTTGAATTAAAGCTCATGGAGCTGAACGAGTGAAATACTTTCAGCTTAGCTTTCAACTCAACATTCCATGAACATATCCTGACTGTTGAACATTTCAGGTCCACCAACGAGATAAAGAACCTGCAGTATCTACCTAGAGCCAGTGAGCCCAGGGAGATGCTGTTTGAGGACCGGACGAGAGCCCACGCTGACCACATCGGTCAGGGGTTCGAGAGGCAAACTACTGCTGCTGTCGGGGTGCTGAAGGCTGTCCGCTGCGGAGAGGAGTGAGTACACAGAAACATCTGTTTACCTCATCACGTACAGTACGCACACTTTTGTATTAAATGCAACCTCAGATTAGTCAACGAGACCTAGCATATTATATTGCCTTGTAGCAGTGATGCTCCCGGACGGATCACCAAAGATGTCGTGTGTTTCCACGCTGGAGATTTCCCAGATGTGGTCATGAGGCTGCAGTTGGACCTCCACGAACCTCCGCTTTCTCAGGTGGGTCAGAGTTATGAATCGTGGCTCGTCGGATACAGTGGTACGAATAGTTTTTTTCTTCTACTTATCAGACCAAATGTGTCAAACATAGGGCATTTATCTGCTAAAGAGACGCATATTCCCCTCAGGAGACCAAAAAGAGCTTTTTTCAGAGCACAATTTAAAGTTGTGTTTACAGTTTGTTGCATTGTCCCCAAGAGTATAACAAAGTAAAGAAATGCAGCTTCAAGTGCAAAAACAAAAAAAGTCAGATCCTTTTGTGATTTGGCCTCTGACATGACCTGTTGTCTCTTGGTAGTCCACTTAGAGAAGAGAAATTCCCCAATATAATACTGTAAGCCTGTATAATACATGATCAGACTCGGTAGTTACTTTCTTTCTACCATGAAAGAATTAAAACATTTGCTCGTTTTATTGACGAATTACTAAATCTCGTGTTCACTGCCTCTACAGTGTGTACAGTGGATCGATGATGCCAAGCTGAACCAGCTGAGGAGGGAGGGGATCAGATATGCCCGAATCCAACTCTACCACGATGACATCTACTTCATTCCCAGAGGAGTTGTCCACCAGTTCAAAACTGTGTCTTCTGTCTGCAGTCTGGCCTGGCACATTAGACTCAAACAGTATCACCAACACGAAGAGAAGGACGAGGAAGACAAGTGTGCACCTCGAGAAGACACACTTTATATCAAAGAAGAAGAAGAGGAGGAGGAGGAGGAGGAGGAAGAGGAGGAGGAGGATAACGAGGAGGTTGAGAGGAAGGAGTGCGGGCCTGCTGTACGGATGCTGATGAAGCTAGAGGATGAGGACACTGAGGGAGAGGAAGGGCCGCCCTCACTAAGGCCAACACCGATTTTCAAGGAGGAAGCGCAAGAAAACAGAGCTGAGATGAAGGTGTTGTCAATGACACCATCTTTACCTTTCATCAAGAAGGAGAGAGACGAAGGTGTACTCAGTCACATGCTACTGGAGCCTAAAACTGAGGAAGATGAGAAAGAGGATGGTAAGGGAGGGGAAGACACATGCCAGACACTGCAGAAGGGCCATGAGGAGGGTGCAATGGACAGTTCGTCCTTAAAGTCACTACACCAAATTAGGAAGGAGAATTATGTGGAGGAAGAGAGGCTGCAAAAGACAACTGTACCTGGTCAAGGAGTAAAGGAGAAAGCTAAAGATAGTTTAATGAGCACTTACAACTCTCCACAATTTAAAAAAGAAAAAGGAAAAAGAGAGAGAGATGAAAAGGAGAGGGTTAGGGAGAAGAAGGACAAGGAGAGGAGTAAAGACAAGGAAAGAGATAAAAAGGATAAGGGTAGAGATAGAGAGAAAGACAGGGTGAGAGAGCAGGAGAAAGTTAAGGCTGAGGGAGGAAGAGAGGGCGGTACCTTGATGCAGCCATTGCCGCAGCCATTGCCATTGCCGCAGCCATTGCCGCAGATGAGGAAAAAAGAGGACGAGGAGCGGACAAGAGAGGGAAGTAAAACCTCTCAAACGTCCCTGCCTGCACCGAGAGACGAGAAGTGGGCCAAGGAGTGGGACTTAAAGACACAACCCCACGTCAAGAGAGAGAAGGAGCACGATAAAGACAGGGGAGGCACACAAGGGGCATCCTTCTTACGACCAAACAGAGAGGAGGCCCGGGACGCCTATTTGCATAAACACAAGTCTTCCCACGGGAAGAAGGAGAAAAGCGGTCACAGGGAGGGCAAAGAGGGCAACACGTTGAGTACACAGGGGGTGCAGGCAAAGTCAGGGCGAGAAGACGGGAGAACGGGCATTTCCAAACCTGCAAATATTCAGTTTAAGAAGGATGGAAAGAAGGATAAAGACGTCCACAGTAAAGAGGAGAGGAAGAAGTCTGCGTCTGGTCCTGCGCTACAAGAACACAAACCACCACGGACACTAATCACCTTTGACCTATTTAAGCCAATGGAGGCTCACCAAACTCTGGCCCTTTCCTTCACAGACAGTCGGCCTAAGACCCACCACCACAGTGACTCAAGAAGCTCTTCCTCTAAACCCGGATCTGACAGTCGGACAGTTGTGCCCTCTAAAGGTCCAAAAGTAAAGGACACAGTACAGGGAAAACCTGGCACCCCACTACAGGACACTCGGCCGCAGCACTCGTTAAAACAGCCCCTTAAGACACACACGCCCCAAACACAGAAAGACTTCTTAATATGAATGTCTAGATGTCTCGTCTTTTTTTTTTTTTTTTTTTAAACTGTACAACTTACACTGAGGCTTTGTTAAAGTATTTCAAAATGCATCCTTCTTTCAGACATCCACTGGACTTTTTTTTTTAAATGTGTTTTTGACAGTCACAGCCACATTATTCCAGTGAGGTAGTGAAGAAAGGATGCACCCTCCAAGTATTTTATCAGTGCCTAAGAATGTAAGCTAAGTAGCTCACTTCACGTTTGTTAGCGAATGTACGTAGGCTCTATATAAAATGTTATGTGACCCATGTGTCAGTGCCTGTGCACTACTTAGCTTCGCTCTTAAAGCACCTATTTTAGGTACTGGACTAGCCACTCTGAAAACAACCATCCTTACTCCCTGCTATAGGAATTACACCACAGCAAATCACCAAGCTCATGCTGAAACCCTCTTTGCCATGTTGCTTTAGTAGATGAGGTTTGTTGTTTATAGCACTCCAAAACCGGAGCAAGTAGTTGTTTTCAGACTGGACGTTGGTTGACTCACACAGGGCTGTAAATGATACTGTATGTACCAAAACTGTACAGTATAGATGTTATTAGCACTAATGTGAGAAAATGTATACAGAAATTGCATATATTTTTTGTAAGACAAGTTTTATTTTCCATAGAACTTATTTATATCATTTATTGTCCGTTTTTATTTGAAACCAATGTATGTGAAAATTTTGTTGTAAATACATTTTATTTCCTAAGATAAGACTTGGTAGTGTGATTTATACTCTGATGAGAACCTCTCAATAAATGGTTCAAAAATATTGAATTAGTGTTGATGTCTCAACTGCATTTCATTCTATTAAAGTTTTAGTAGTTGTCTTTTTGCTACATAAGCGGCTTGGGTCTAGAGATGACAACGTTGGTCCAATACTGAAGACTATTGCACCGATGGTCATGAGGTTTGATGCCACAATAGTTGATATACAGTTGGAGAAAATTATGGATTTACATTCAACTTGTGTCAGTGACATCTTGGGATGGAAAGTACTGGCAAATAATGTAATGCGTCATGTGTGTACGTACCATCACACATGGAAGTTGTGAGGTTTCTTTATAGAAATCAGATGTGATTTTACAAACAGGTATAATATGGCTTAGTGGCACACAGTGGATAATGTCACTGTTCATAAGGATCCCACAACCAAAGCTGAACTGAAGACCAACATTTAGTGCAACAAGTAACTGATGTTGGACAATGGCAGATCACGCCCGTCTGTTTGCCAGACTCCACTTCTTAAAGTCTTACCCGGCAGTACAGGTCTAGCTAATGTAAAATAAAAATCATACTCTCCTTGACGAGCTTAAAAGGCAACATGAATGCCAAAACTATGGGGAGGCTGGAATTATTCTCAAGATGCTAAACTACCCATACCCATGTCCTTTAGTCTGCAGCCTGCTGTGATGTAAATGTAACTTGAAGCAGGCGCAGTGAATTTCATGGTGACAAAGAAACTGTATTAAATATGTCTGACTGATACCTGATCCACGTTATGGGGTCAGTGTCGGCCCCGATACCAATCCAGTAGATCCGATTGGTGCGTCCCAAGAGAGAGACACTTGAGCATAACGTCTTGTCACTTGTGTTGGATTTCAACAGTCATTTGGTTCATTCCCTCCTGTAGTGGAAGACACTGTGTCCCAGCTCCACCAGTGCCCCACCCAGCAGCACCCAAAGAGGGACACACACCACACTGACCCACATTTCAGTGAGCCTCTCCAGGCGGGAGCACAGTGTCAGGCAGAAGGCCAGCTTCAGCAGTAAGGCTGTCAGGTACCACAACCGCCTCTTCAGGCTCTGCTCCCCATCGCGGGGGTCAAAGTCCGGCTTGCAGCGCCCCACCATCTTCACTATCAGCATGAGGATGAGGATGGTGTCAAAGGTCCAGACAGGGAGGAAGATGATAAACCAGTTCCAGTTAATCTTAGAGTCCAGCTTGAGGACCAGCATGATGAGGAAGATCAGGGAGAAGATCCACGATAGGAGCACTCGCTGGGCCAGGGACATCTTCATCTACAGAGGACTGGCTCAGAGCCAGTCTCACCCAGAGGGACCGAGGACTTCAGAGACACACGCACACACACAGATCTGAAAACACAAACACAGCAGACTCGATCTCGCTCTTTGATCGGTGTAACGACAGAAAACAGTCGCTTTCTTTGGTCACGTTAACACGAGCCCTCCACTAACGTCCCTGTGAACTAACGTGACTTCCACTTAGTGTAAACCTGAAGCTACTGTACGTTAGCTAACTTGTGCAATGCAAATACAAACATTGTTGGAAGAAAGACGTCTTACCACGTGGACTCGGACAGTCAAAGGCCGGCTCCTCATCAGCGAGACAAATGTCCGCACTTGTGGTCATTCAGTTTTAAACTGGAAGCCGCTCGACCACCGTGTCGTTAGCTTAGCTCGGAGCTTTTAGCGGCTTTCAGCTTCGCTCCGACAGCAGTTTCACTAACTCCAGGGTTTCCGGTCAATCTTTACAAAACAAAAGCATGGCTTCGATCAACTGTGTTTTATTTTGGTACATACCTGCAGGCTTCCGGCACCCCTTCTCAAAGCAAAGTGTGATTTTATCAGCTGATTTGGATAACTTGAGTTCACTGAGTCAACTCTGGTCAATTTACTAGAATTCTAGTAAATGTCAATTGAGCTGAAAGGTATGAAAGAAATGTAGTAAATTGAGTTCAATATTTACCACTGTCAAGAATTAATCTCAAACCTCAACCTGAGGGGGGTTTACAAATATATACACATGCTTGTTATATTGGGTGATAACAGTATGTTTAGACTTTTTTCAAATCCAGATTTAAAATATGAGAAATAATTCTTTATTTTTTCTGGTTACAGTTTCCTGGGATGGAGGTGGGAGGTACATTCAGGGGATTTGGACTCATGACCTCGCAATTTCTCAAATCCTGACTGCAGCCCTATTATACTGTAGGTGGTTGAATGAAGCTTGACTAAATGCATGAAAACTAAATCCATTCTTAATGACCAACCACATCAAAGGTCTGTGTGGCTACTCATACATAGCCAAAGCAATATCAATCAGGGCAAATGTTATATTTATAATAAATGAATTGTTTAAAATAGAAGGCGATAACCCATGTTTTCAAATACTATTCAAATTTATTTAATTTTTACTGGGCTGGTATAACAAATTAATACAAAGTACAACTCCGTAGACATTATAGATTGTCAAAAAAGTAAAGTACAAAGCGCTTGAGGTAAAACATTGTTTGAAAAAGATTCAGTTAAAAAGCCCTTATTTAAATTTCAATTCATTTAAAGGTAAACGCTCACTTTACACCATCTAGCTGTCTTAAAAGCCAGCAATGCATTTTTATTTACAAGGTAGTGGTGGTGCAAAATGTAGTGCGTGAGACGACATTCAGTTAAAAAATGTTCATGTCTTTATCAAATGTAAACAATAAACATAGTCATTCCTCAGAGTGCTGCTGTACAGAGCTAATACAGAAAAGCAAATGCTGTCACACTGATATTTGCTCTAAGAAGAGATGTTTGCATTAAACCTCTATGACACCCGCTGACAATAAAAAACAAATCAACAGTCCACATTTTCATAAGCTATCGCACATAAGAGAGAGAGCAGAAGACCTTATTACTGCCAAGAGGCAGACAACAAAACATAACCACAACATATAAACTGTTATGAGGTTCAAAATACACAAATACAAAAACAAATCCATGAGAAAAAAAAGAAAGTTTCTGTCTGTTTTCCGGATAAATAGTGGCTGTTAACAGCCATCTCCTCAGTAAAGGTAAACAAAACTGGTGCTGTTTGAAAATATCATAACTCAATTTTTTTAAGGATTAACATGCTCCTCTATGATTTAAAAGGCAATATTGTATATTTTTGATATTGTCAACAAATCTCATGAAAAGACCAAAAACCCCAATGTGTCCATCACTCAATACTTTCTGACTTCCCCAACGTGACTGTGAAACTCAGCTCCAAGCCCATTTATTTCTACTAAAGACATGCATCTCTAAAAATGGGTTACAAATAAATAGTTTCATATTCAAGAAAGCAGAATCATTCTTTGGTACTGTACCTTTCACAAATAACAAGAGTAAATAGTGCATTTGTTGGGGACATTTTTGTTGCATTTTTCTACGAACCATCAATGTGAATGTGGCATTGAGTCAAAATAAACTACAGTGGCTACGTTTATACAAGTGAAGAAACATGTGTGGTAGGTTTTGGATGTGTTATTAGATTTAGGATTTGTGGCAGTGGCAAGATAAATCATGCTTCGGCTACGGAGGCTAAACTTAATTGTTGATTTTGGTATTCTCAAACAATTTCTTTGTCAATAAGAGAAATATAGAATGTCACCAGATGTGTCCATTAAGAATATAATCTGACTGATTTTGGTTTATGAAAACATTTGAACGCTCAGGATAAAAAGCCTGGCTAAAGTCACTCACAACTACATTTTCCTCAAGTTGGAAACCTGGTAAAACCTTTCAGTCCATTATCTTATTCCACTAGGATTTGTTTTGTATGTTGTTGGACCAAATATAAAAATTAAAAAAAAGTTGACATTTTAGATCTGCAAGGTTTGCACTCATCAGTGAAAGCATTTGGAATAGACTCGTAAGAAAGGAAGATGGCACTAATTTAATGATATGTAGCTGTATTATTTTTTAGATTTTGCCCTCCTAAAAGGCAACCACAGCTACACGGTGCTCTGTCTGCTCTCGCGGCAGTACCCCATAGCCTCCGAGGAATGAGGTGGAAAATCAATAAATATCCCATCTGAGTCTGAGTCGGCAGACTCAAGCACTTGTCCAATTATGGTTTCAGGGCTGGATGATTCACTGGGCGGTGTGGAGGATGCACCCTTACTGAGATCAGTCATTGTTGTTGTGGCCTCAGTGCCGTGCAGCGCTCCTGAGGAATGAAGGGTAAGGATAGAAGGAGACGAAAGAGGCAAGGCCATGGCACTCGGGCCCGCTTGTACAATACCTGTGTATGAGAGGGTATTGGATTATTATGACATTATGATAGTATGATTTCAGTTTTTTTCAGACATCTTGATCTGTGTCATACCATTGAAGTGAGAGCCCACACGCAGCCTGTTGGAGGAAGGGCCAGACAGTTCAGATCCTGAGGCCAAGTCAGCGTAGGCCAGTCCTTGTTCTTCCAGGCATGTTATAATCTCACAGGCCGAGTGGCGCCGAATTCCTCCACTGCCAACAGAGCTGGCATCTGGGTCATACTCCGCCACAGGGGTCAGGAGCAGAGGGATATTGTAGCTTTTCGATCGTACCACAGGGTTTTTAGAAGGTTGATCTGCAGACTTGGACCAGCCCCACGGTAAACGCTTCTCTGAAAGATGAGAAAAGAAAGCAGGGAAGGTGTTAAATGTATGTAATTTGTCAACCACAGGGCATTATATTACTCTGCTTCTGGGTTCATAGTCTCACCCAGAACACAGCAATGGGCCTCAGTACCATCTTCAGAGTAAAGCCCGTGTGTGCCCAGGTAGGGCGAGACCACCTTCTGAATCAGGGACTCAAGTCTCAGGTAGTCCTCGTTCACGCCGCGCGACTCATGGACCCCCTAACAACAGACAGAGACAGGCATCAAAGTCATACAATAGATTGTTTCTGTTGATCTCGAGCAGTGGTTCTTAAATGGGGGTACGAGTACACCTCGGAGTATGTGAAGGTCCTCCATGAGATTTTAACATGTTTAAAATCAGCATTAATTCAAAAATCCTTTGAAAATAGTTATTTAATAAATATTCAATAAAATATAAGTGTAAGTTAATAAACTGAATTTTATATATTCTATATTAAATCAGACACTGATGGCACAGCGCTGTATCTTTTTTCAAAGAAAAATGATTTGCACTAGTTAGGGGGTAAGAAAATGTCCACATGGTGCACATCATTGAAAATAGGTTGAGAACCACTGGTCTAGACTAATATTGTTTCCATAGTCAAGACAATCTTTACAGAATAAGCCATTTATGGCATAAAAATATCAAACATTTTCTACTTTTCTGTTACATATCAGTGTAAATAAAATGTAAATAGACGATAGATCACACACTGAGAAAATATAAACAATAATAAGAGACAATAAAACAGTAGGAATAAACAATAATAGAATGTCAGAAACCTGTGTCCAAGGATTGTGTGGAGGTAATTTGTTTATTTTTGACATGTTATTGATTAAATGTTGATAATAATTTTAAAAAGCACATCAGATTAATTGATAATGATGTATTTACGTCTAGACATTAGATTGGAGCTGGAAATGATCATCGGTGATAGTGGTTCACTCCTATGTGTTTGCTTTCTCTGTGTTCAAAAACATAATTTGGATACCGTTTTGACTTGGGATCAGAAAGGATAAGCAAACATTGAGTGAGGAAACCGGTTAATAAGTTTGGCCTGCAGGCCTACCTGTAGAATAAGCAGCATCTGTGTAACAGAGGGCGGCACACGGGCCCGAGGCCGAGACAGGGCGTCCTCTAACTTTACACTCAGGACTATGGTGTTCCTGAAGTGAAGCAGAGCTAGCTGTCGGACAGAGGGCTCCTTACCCTGCACACATTAAGGACAACAGAGAAAACCGGTTGATTATCTGAGGTTGTTGGGCAGCAAAGACAAGAAACAGCTGACTCTTAAGATATCTGTGCACCTGAACCGGGTGGAAGATGGCCTGCAGCATCGAGAGAACATCACAGAAGAAGAAGTCCCAGGTCTCTGCCAGGGAGTCAAGTAACTTCTGACCTGCATCAATCACACAGAAACATGTCAAAAAGACTTTGATTCAGACTTAACTCACAGGCACAGAACACTACAAAACGTATTCAGACCATTTATCCAGTCAGCATTACCTTCGTAGAACCTTATTTTGTCCCGAAGGATGACCATGCCTTTCGTGAGCAACTGGTTCTGTGAAATACAGTGAAAAGATGCCATTGAAGATTAATATTGCAGACAGCACTGCTTTCACTTATCTGAATGGGTTTTACAGCCATAATCCCAATCTCATTTCAATATTAAAAGAGTATTACCTGAAGGTACTCTGTGAAGAAAAACCCCAGCTCAGTCTTCAACAGATGCCTGAGGAAACAAACGTGAGGCTTTTGCTTCACTTTATGACTCAAACACAACAGTCATAGTCAGAAGATGGACAGTATTCAACCATTATTATGTGTGAATAAGGTGTTTACAACCTGCAATTAATTACCAATCTGCATTGAATGTGCAATTGCATTGAACACAACCACAGGATGTAAAGCAATCGACTGAGCACCCTGTTTTACTGCATTATAATCGAGAGTTTCCTGTGTAGTTGAAGAAATGTGTGTCAACCTCGTGGCATTTCTGTACATGGAAATATGTTTACTGGGCTGTAATGGCTGATGTGATGGGTCTGGTTTAAGTAAGTTAATGAGATGTCTGGCATAACCACATGACTCTCCAGGCCAACAGACAGTACATTTACACAAACAAACTTATTCACAAGAAAATGTCAGTCAGCAAACGTGGAACAGCACAGTAATTATACAAATTATGGCAAAAAATCATTATAAAAGACATAGACAGCAAAATAAGGATGTTGTTTCTGAACTGTGTGAATGCGTGTGTGCCTGTTTCTGTATAAACGTACCGGACACCTTCGTTGAGGACGTAGAGTTCGTTATCTGCCAAACCTTTCTTCTGGAACACTGCTATGACAGCGTTGTGGATACTGCAACACAACACACGGTTCATCAACATCATGGTTCAAAATGCATTTTAGCCACCACATTGTTTTGCACCTTGAGTGTATGCGACGTACCCGTTCCAGGTGGCGTTGGCTCCTGCCCTCTTCTGCTTCTCTCCTCGGTCCTCTGGTGAACCTTTCTCGCTCTTTCCCAGCTCGCTGAGGCTGGGGGAGCTCATCAACTTCAGCCGGTGCAAAGTCCTCATGAGGGAGATATAGAGGAAGTTGAAAGAAACAAGAGTGTGCACTAAGTAGTGGACAGTGTAGAAAGAAGGTCAGCCTACGAGCTAGAGATAGCTGGAGGGGAGAACATAAGCTGTGTGAATCGGAGAGCTGGGTGGAGTACACTGAGAGGGGAAAAAGAACAATGACAATAGAAAGAACAGCCGGTGACAGAGGAGGAGAGAAGTAGGATAGAAAGATGCACGGTGAGAGAGGGGCAGCACGTTAAGAGCAGCATGGGCGGAGCCAAGTCAGGAGGTGGGCCACTGCTCTGCCCGAGGTCTCAGAAGAGGAGGAAACAATAGCACATGCATTGATGGGTGGGATAATCCGTACAAAACAACCATTGATACAAACACATATTTATGCAGCGCACAGATGCCAGAGGAACTGCAGGGTAACCAGACTGAAGCTGTTGGGACTTTGTTGTGCTTGTCACTGTACAGCAAGGAGGCGGACGTGGAGGAGGAAGTTGTTCGGCTCATTATCAGCAACAACAGGGATAGGAAGTAGTGACACAATGCATGACAATGAAGAAGGTTTTCCGGCTCCTCCATTTTCAGCACAGCTGCAATGTGTAAGACTAGAGACGAACTGTTACTGGGTCGTTGAAGATGATAATAATATTGATATCCAGTTTCTTATATTTTTTACGGTTGAATAATCATCTTTTTTCTACCCATTTATTAGCTTGCTTGAAATATTCACGATGATGTTCACACGATTATCATGGCCAGAAGAACTTAAACTTACATTATCGTGATAGCTATAGAATATTTGGGGGGGGGGGGGAAGAAACAACAAAATAATATTTTCAGTCAAATTCATCTTTAACTCTAGTCTATTATGCGTGTTGTGTCTTTTTTGTCAAATTAATTATTCAAAATGCGAGTGTAGCAAAAGAGTCTAACCATACAAAGCATGATTTAAGAGGTGCTGGGTTATTTACATATTATGTGTATTATTAACATAACACCAATATTTCCTTTTGAAATATGACCTGCAACCCTAGCTTGAACTGTAATGAACGTCATATTCAAGCTCAGTTGTGAGCCAGCGCTGGTAGGCGATAGATAGTGACTGTGGTGGAAGGAAGATTTTTACATTTTGGGGCAAATCTTTTTCACTTTGTTTGCTGAGAGTTAGAAGACTGATACTATTCTCTTTGTGAACAAACAGTTGGTTTGCTAAGCTTAAAAACTGGAACCGGTGGACTATTTTGTGTGACGTCACTGTGAAATTCCCAGAAAACCAGTGAAGACTCCCGGGAGTCACAGCACCCGACAACCAAATAGTCTTGCACACAACCCCTGAGCCGTCTGCAGCTTCTACACTTCTACAAAAACCTTTAGAGCTTTAAAATTAGCATTATATTTACCGTACAGACATTAAATATATATCAATATGCCCGTCTAACTCTCGTCAACAAAGTGAAAGAGAGTATTACCCAAAATGTTAAACTCAGAGATAATAATAATAATTTACAGATAGCAGCACTAAAATTTACAGAGTGGGACATTTAAAAATAAAATAAAAAAACTGTCAGTGCTCTCTGGTGGACAAACTATGCAATGGAAACAACAAGATAACATCAAAAACGTATTTTTGGACCAGCTCCATGTGATACAAATTCCCCTAAATAAATCCTAACTCACTTCAGGATGTGAGTGTAAAAACAAAAAACAAAACAAAAAAAACATTGTTTTCGTATTGTCAGACGGTACTGATGAAAACTAGCACTGAAAAAAATAAAGAAGAAATGAGGAATTCAAACCCACGCAGTCCACAAACTATAAACAACAGACCCTCTTCCACGCCCACGTACACACAGACACAGAACACATGGAATTCATGAGATGAACATCATACAAACATCCCACCAGGAGATCATTATCATCAGTTCAACATCTGTTGAAGCGAAGCTCAGCCTCTTAATTAAATCTTTTGGGAGAAAAAACGTTGGCATTTTTCGGCATGTAAATTAATATTTCATGCATTTCCCAGGATTCTGTGCGTTGTGAAATGTTAATCCCAGGAACTGCTCCTCACCTCCTGATTGGATGCTCACTGCTGCTGTCCATGTCTGGGCTTGGGGGAGGGGCAGAGAAGGTGCTGAAGTTGAGTGACAGGGGTCGGGAGGAGGGCCGCGAGGCGTGCCTCCGCCGGAGTCCATCAAGCATCTGAACATAAGAGGAGAGATGATGGACACATGGTTGTTAAGGTTGATATGAATGTAAACATCTCCTCATATGTACATAAAGTGAACTGTGGGTGAATCAAGCAACTGTGCGATGCATCAGGGAAAAAACATCGCAGGGCCTGACAGTCATTGTAGTACTGCTATCACTTACTTTGAGACAATGAATGAAATAAGGGACAATGAAGCACTAATGAAAGTCAAACTTACAGTCACAGGGACACAGAAGAAAGTTAAGCCACACATGTGAGAATAAAGGAGATGTTGTGTAAAATCAGTTGGGTTCTGTTTCCTTATTCTGTTATGTCAACATTAGGAAGAGTGTTTTGCAATCAGAGCTCAAGCTACGCCCTTACCTTCACACAATAACACAGACATTGCATCAGAGAAATAGAGGAAATGCATGTGTGTGCATGTACAGTAGCCTAAGACTGTGGGTGCGGGTGAATTATTCCTGTAAATTTGCCACGAAGGTAGTACGGTACAGTATGATAGTATATTTGGGTGTCTCCCCATATAAACATATTGGGCATAGTAAAGCACCATCGCCTGGTCAGAGGGGGAACAACAGTCTGGGCTGTCACTCCACAGACAAAGACACACACGAGCCTCCCCTTCACAGCCACCATGCACGCATGATGCAATTGGTGAGTGGTGTGTTTTCGGGAGGGTCGGCCTGCAGATTCAGGAGAGTATAGATCACATCTCAGCCAGATGTTGAGAAGCGAAAGACTGTACGCACTGTCGACCCGACATGCCATGCCACGCCAGTCTGGGCATTTCTGCTTTTGTTCACCCCTCCTCCTTTTCTTTTAGAAGCGACCTCAGTCAGATCGATTGCACTTATCATTTATATCAGTCTCTGTATTGCCTTTCTGGCTTATTGATAGCCCACTACACTATCCTTGTCACGTTTATTCGATATAAGATAGACAATCAATCGCACAGACTCGCAATCCACAGCACACGTTTATCCTACAGGGAGGAATGTACTGCCAGTCGTGCGTACGTGGAGGGTTTTCGTGGTTTTCTTTTTGTTCTACCTGGGTGGACGAGAGAATGAGGCAAAGTAGCACCGTAAACAACGTGGCGGGCTTGTGGACACACACACAGACTGGAACAAACGCATCGCGAAGTCTCCCTTTGGAGGAAAACTACGATAATGGCCACAAAGTTGCCGTATGTCATGTGGCTCTGCCCGCCCACTGGAGCCCGCACTCACCGCGCCTGATCCTTTGGTTTGTTCCTGATGGGATGAAACGGGCATGCAGCTCTGGTGCGAAGTGTTTACGGTCCCGGGCTCATCAGCGGCTAGCTCCTCTACTGTTCGCCGTAGGTCTGCGCACCCAAACGGGCATCGGGGTGCAGGCGGATGGAGGATCCGACCTGCTGTGCGCTAGAGGGGGACTCATTCATGAACCAGCCGCTCGCTCAATGGCTCGCCCCCGCTTTGTTTTGACGAGATGCAAAGCGGACCTGTGCGCGTGGACGCGAACGAGAGCAGCACGCGGACGCGCCTTGTGGTTCTAGGTTTATTCAAAACAGGGGTATCGCTGAGGTTCAAGGCAAAAACATAATATCATGAATGTTGTCCTGCCCCGCATGGACACTAACGGGCACACATAGAGCCCTTAAAAGAAAAAGCTATGTAGTCAACTTGATCCATCGCAGGTGTGCAGACATTGGAGAAACGCCATGTGTCAGGTTGCTTTGGCCTCCGGTGTGCATATGGCTGTATAATGTGTAGCACACAGTGGATGATAGATACCCGATATTATCCACCACTGACCCCAATCTATGCCGTTTAACACGGGGGTTGTCTCACCATCTGTCAACGCATGCAGGCATTTGGCTGATCTCCTATTTAGATGTGCTGTGATGTAAATAACTGGGTCTGGTGAGAGATGTCACTGGCATAAAAACATGCAATTAGAACTGAGGCATACAGTCGGCCTACATTTCAGTTGATCCTTCAATACATGAGATGATTTACTGCAAACCACTAGATCTTGACATGTGTGTGGGTGTGAGAGTTCATCTGGGCTCTTATTGGATCAAAGAGGGGAACATTTACACCATAGGCTATACTCCAAATGTATACAGGGGAGTTTCTTTTACCCAAGATTCTGCCTTTTCCTCTGTACAGATAATTAATTGCACAATATATTTGAAGGGAAAATGTGAAAGTAAAAACTCAATCAACCTTTCTTCAATAACATAAAAAATAAAAAATCACAACATTTCAGCTACTCTAAAATTAGGAGAACAATTAGCACATGTCAACTTTATCTTGAAATCATGAATATCTCTTCTGAATCTTCCTAGTGTAATGCCACTGCACTGCCACCTTGGTTTAATTAGTTTAGTTCAGTGGATTTGGGGTCCTCCCCCAGAAAAATACGAGTGTAATTTCTTGTATTCTGAGGAATTTTTATGCACTAATCTGAATTTTCTTTTGCATAAATTTATGGTGGAAATGTATTTATTTATGTAAAGGAAAACACACAATCTAGACCCCAGGTAAACCATTATGCGTTCAAATATTTATTATGGCACCTATTCACATCAATAATCCATTAATTAATTTGTATTTAATTTTTAAAACCCTGACAGCAATGGCGTTTCAGGAAGATTTCTGCTGTTGTTCAAAGCTTTTTGCACATTCAAAACACATAACACATATCTGTGAGAAGTTGCAATATTTTTTAAAAGAAAGTCGTAAAGTTATGAGAATCTACCTGTCCGGTAGTCTGGTGTGAATGACCTTATCGCTCCGCTGTTATGGTAGTAACCCTTCCAGACCGCCTCACAGATACAGAACCCGTTTAGGTCTCTGTCTGGATGAGACAGCGTTTAGGGATATAGCTGTACACATACACTGCTCTTCATCAGATGTGGAAAACAGAAACTAACTGAAAACATGTCTGATCAAGCAAACAGGAATGTATCTAATTAAAACTGAAAAAGGGCACTTTCTCCCTAGAAGTCCAACCGCCAGGTGCTCAAGCCCCCTTTGAGGTCTATCTATGCACATGTCAGACCCTGATGCACCAAAGCTTAAAAGTGCCAGTCAGGAGGAGCTGCTTGTACAGCAGCAGGAGACGGACGCCTTTATCTTGTCTCCTACTTTTAAGGAAAGTGACCACCAGCTCTTCTCTCTCCTAACTCTCAAGTAGCTGACAGACAATATCAGAAAAATGGTTAAGCATGGAGACTCAAGATCTCATGCAGAGCCAAAATCACCGAAAAGACAATACTTTTTGTGATGTTGTTGTTGTTGTAATACTAGTTTTAGCCAGAAGAGGCTGACGTGCACCACTACCCCATGTTCTAAATGGGATTAACAGCATTCTCACTTTCTTGCAGGAGCCCATTTGTGAGGTGTTGGTGGAGGACCAGTAGACTAGATGGAGAAAAGGGCATTGAGGGGAGGAGAGGAAGACCTCAAAAACTCACCTGGATAATACAGCAACATTTCATAGTATAGTATGTCATAAAATTTTTTAATTAAAAGGTCACAGTATATACACAATAGTATGTCATAAAACAATTAATCATATAGCATGTCTTTAAAATGTCATGAAACTATCATACAAATGTAATTTCAGAAACAACAGGAGGAGACAAAGTATCATACTTTGTCATCCTCCACAATGGTGCACTGGACAATGGTGTCAATGGGAGGACCTGAACTGGGTCAGGGCACCTTCCATACTGGGAGCTCAACAAGCACATAATCACATCATATATAATATACAAATATTTTTGTTGTTTCTTATTGATGCTAAATGTAGTACTTAAAAAGAAATTCCACATATTTGCTGTAGTTGATTATACTTCTGTGATTCTTGCCATTGTGGGTTGTATCCAAATGGTTGAATGCACTTAATGAAAGTGGCTTTGGATAAAAGCATCAGCTAAATTAATGTAATGGTAGGCAGACAAGGTTTCTGCTTGAGATAAGAACGTATCATCAACATTTTGAAGTAACAAAAACATTAAAATTAAGTTTACTTCACAGTTGTGAACAATAATTACATATTTAGATTGTATACGATATTACATTTTTCAGATTTTCCTCCCAAATAAATAATGTGTACAAAATTCTACAAATAAAGCAAAAAAAATACAGACATCCAATTATTGTTCAGAACTTTTATTAAATCACCACTGGATCCCAACAAGAGTGTTATGAAATAAGGAACTGGTGCACTCAATATTTAAAAAAAAAATCTTTATTTGGTATTCAGTTGTGTTTGCATCAGGTGAATGTGTAATGCAACATTTTCAACCAACTGTCACATTACACAGTCATAAAACATAAAACTATCAGAGTTACACCCTCAGAACAAAATATCAGACACTCTTGCTTGGAACAAGTAAATAGATAAATGTAAGGGGTGTCAACTACAAGTCCCAGAGAGCATTGCTGTAGGAAACAACCAATCAGACAGCTTTAAAGTTTACATCAAAGCTTGAATTAGAAGTTGAGCTTTGGAGAGTCTGCTGGATGAATTCCCAAAGTTGATTCAGTTCACTTTTAGATAATTTTTCACCAATCTTCGTCCCTCATTGTAGCAATGAGGCGTTCATTTATCTACAGGACATGTTTATGTCATTCTATAATGACATAAATAATTCCATTTACTGTATAAATTGAATGGAATTATAATATAAACATATGTTATTATGACATTGTACTTACTTTTGACATACTACTATGACATAATATGTTATATACAATTTTTATGGAATACTATATTATGACATTACATATTGTGGCTTTTTATTACGATGACTTTTGTATTAGACTATGCTTTGACATTTTCTATGAAATACAATGCTATGTAATTTGTGTATTACTTAAGTATAACATATAATACAATGTTTATAACAACCTATATTCGTATTGAATGTTCTGGTCTCAGTTCCTTATTTCATTATTGTAGGACTTACTCGGTATCATTACATACTTTTTCTACCACAGAAGTAACAGCAAAACATGTCCGTTAGTACAGATTAGTAGTGTGTAAAGTCGTTCCAAATTTATTGTGGGATTTTGCAAGAAATACACATTTCTACTAATGTCGTACATAATAAAATGACATCAGTTGAAAGCGGACAGACAAGCTCCCGTACTTCCACTGTCGGAACTTTAACAGTGTGACACGAAGCGGAAGTAAATGACACACAGTGGCTGGTGGCTGGAAGACGATGTTGTCGTAGCGTTGAAGATAATTAATTCAATTGTAATTATTAAATAGCAATAATGTCTGTAGTGATGTATTTGAGAGAGTTTGTCACCGAGCGACTAACTGCTGCTGCTGAGGAAATATTCGGAGTTTTAAACAAAACTATTGTCGAGTACGAGGAAGAGATCGATCGTCAGCGCAGATTGTTGGATGTGGTTTTGAAACCTGAAGTGAAGTTACACAGGATAGGTGTGTAAAACCTCAACAACAAGCCAACAGAGTAGTTCGTCTCACAAAAGGTCACGTGTTGTATCTTCTGCTTATCGCAGCAGTATCCTATTCATTGCGTCCTTTGTCCCTCCAGAGCTCTCACAACAACCTGTCTGTAAGGAGGAGGAGGTTCTTGCTGACCAGCAGCAGCTCTGTGTTCAGGAGAGGAACTCCGGTCTGGACCAAGAGGACCCAGAGCCTCCACAGATTACACAGCAACTGGATGAACTCTGCACCAGTGATGAGGGAGAGAAGCTTGCACTGAAGCAGGAGACGGATGTCTTTATGTTCAGTCCTACTTATGAGGAAAGTGACTACGGTGAAGATCAGACTCTGAACTTTAGTCAAAGTCAAAGTGTGACGAGGGAAAAGCCTTTAGGAAACATCTCAGTTACAAGCTCTGGGGTATTGGCACCAAATGGTGACCAGCAGCTCCTCTCTCTCAACTCTCATGAAGCTGAGAGCCAAGATCAGGAAGGAGGCAAGAATGAGCCTGAACAACAGAATCACAAAAACAACCGTCACTTAAACAATGCATCTAATCCTACGACAACATTGAGTCACTGTCATACTCAGGCATTCAAATGTGACACGTGTGAGAAAGCTTTTAAGTGCAAGTCATATTTGCTGAGACACCTGCTCGTACATAAATGTACGAAGCCGCATACTTGTGAAACGTGTGGGAAAAGTTTCCAATTTAACAGTTACTTAAAAGCTCACATGAGAATTCACACAGGTGAGAAGCCATTTACCTGCCAAACATGTGGGAAGGATTTCAG